>NC_092260.1:26337198-26467198 GCF_036320965.1 Panulirus ornatus | reverse complement strand
AACAAGTGATCGATAGTTATTTAATGATCAATTGGTCGTTAGCGATGGTCCGGTCGTTTGTAACCAGGCGGCGGATAAGAGGATAAAAGTAGCTGTTGTGATCAACTGGGTGTCCAAATTAATCAGCGAATAATGATTGATCGTTAGTAATTGCTCGACTCACAAGGATTGGTGGTTGATGGCTCTGAGGGTGATTACCGGTCAGCTGGTATGGTTTGCGTGTGGCTTAGTAACGACAATTCAAAGATGGCTAGCGATAGTTAGTGCGTGTTATAATGGTCGTTAGAAATCAACGGAGACTTAGAAATGTAGAAAATATCGAGCGTCAGCCGACGTCCTGTAGCTGTGACTGATTGACTGACGAATTGTCAGACGTCAGTTGAAGTGTCAGCCGACGTCCTGTGGCTGGTGACTGATGACTGACGAATGGTCAGACGTCAGCCGAAGTGTCAGCCGACGTCCTGTGGCTGGTGACTGATGACTGACGAATGGTCAGACGTCAGCCGAAGTGTCAGCGGACTTCCTGTGGCTGGTGAATGATGACTGACGAATGGTCAGACGTCAGCCTAAGTGTCAGCGGACGTCCTGTGGCTGGTGCTTGACCGGCTGACGGAGTGACTGACGGGTGAAGATGATGCTGGCTGGTAAAGATCCACCCTCCCTAGCTGCTGACTTCTCTCACACACAGATGATCCTGACGATAATGTAATCGTCAACTGTAACCTAATCCTCAGTGGGTGACGGACTCCTCACTCACCCACCGACGCCAACGGGTTCCTCTCCAGTTCCTCCTGCTCGAAGTCCATCGCTGACGATGAGTCACGCTCAGCTGGTTTTTTTTTTTGGGGGGGGGGGAGTGATGGGGGGGAACCAGCCATCGCTCAACACTCGAATTAAGTTATACTTTGTGGTCATCGTCGGCCACATATAACCATAGATAGGGAAGGTTATCGTAGTTTAGTAATCGTAATGAGGGTTATCGTAATTTAGAAATCGTAATGATCCGTGATAAAATTTACGTCCTGATGTAATCTCCTCTAATCATTAATCGTGTAATCCAGCACCTAACATGTGTAAAATTGTAGTGTTTTCTAAAAAAAAAACATTCAATTGAATGTAATCGTGATTATTTTACGAATTCTTGATTATATTACGATTTCTTTATGATTACTTTACAAATTTTTGAATTTTCTAAAAAAAAAGAGAAATGTTCATAGGATGAGTTAACGCCCTTGAAAGAAAGTACAGCATGATGATATTGCTCAGTCTTTTTTTTTTTAATAAAAGGCAGGGAATTAGATCAGCCAGCCCTTAGGGTGCGAACCCTTCAGTATCTGGCTCGGGGGGAGGAGCCGTGGTAAGGGCTGCTGGCTTCCCTCATGGATGACGCCAGGGGGGCGTTGTACCCCCCTGGCTGGCCTCTACAGCCCCCATACGTTGATGGCTAATCAGGGGGGCTCAGTTACTGCCGCCTGATCGAACACCTCTCGGGGAAACTGACGGTGATAAAGGTGCGGGTCTTATCAAACCGCTGCCTTCTGTAGTCATTACGGTGCGCTACATAGGGACGAAGTGATCAAAAGATTTTTGACTGGAATGTGTAAGAGAGAAAATTTAGCATCGTGGAAGAATCAAATGCTAATGTCTTTGTAGGGAAAACGACGAACATGTGTGAAAGGTAAATGTCTTTTTTTTACTTTCTGCCTCACCCCCCCCACGTGAGCTCGTGGCATACAGTCCACAGACGTGCAGACTCTCCATCGCCTCAGTCAGTAACGTTTGACAAAAAATGTAATTTTCCACAACTCGTTATTCGTAATTACATTTTTCCTGCGGTGAGCGCTACGCGCCAGCCTTGCCTTTTATCAGGATCTCGCGGTGTTACCGAGTGCGTAAATAAGTAGATAGTACTCTCTCTCTCTCTCTCTCTCTCTCTCTCTCTCTCTCTCTCTCTCTCTCTCTCTCTCTCTCTCTCTCTCTCATTTTCACCCACCCCTCTCGCCAACGACTGTCCCAGCGCTCTCACCCCCCCACCCTTCCGCTCTCCCCTCTCCCATCCCTTTTCACCCTTCCCCTTGACTCTGTTCATAATATTTTGGATTTAGTGGTTAGGTTAGGTTAAGGGAGGCTGGGGGGGGGGGGGGGGTGGAGGCGGCAGCAGCAGCCACATCTCTGGCTCCACAGGTGGGTGCGGCGGCGGCGGCGGCGGCGGCGGCGGAGGGAGGTGGTCCAGCGCTCTGGGTACCGCCGCCGAGGAGGGCTGGAAGGAGGGAACTGGGGGGGAGGTCACCACCAGACTGGAGGGAGTGGAGGGAGGAGAGGAGGGAAGGGAATGCCGTGTGGGCCATAGATGTGTCAATGTGAAAAATGAAAGACGAAATTCGGGAATGGGAATGAAAAAAAATAAAACATAAAAGAAGGAATTGAAGCCAAAAGACGCTTGAATGAAGGAAAGAGTAAATTGAGTCCAGATGAGACTAGAATTGTCTCTCACAGGAGAAGGACAGACGTGAGAGATCTGTCTATTAAGAAAATACAGAATGTGAAAGAGAGATGTAGTGAGAAGGAAATTAGAAAAGAAGACAAGTGATCACAGAGATAAGCATTATGAATAATCCAAAGTTAACATGAAACAGGAAAGCAGAAGATAAGAGAATAAGTTATATATATATATATATATATATATATATATATATATATATATATATATATATATATATATATATATATATATATATATATATCCCTGGGGATAGGAGAGAAAGAATACTTCCCACGTATTCCCTGCGTGTCGTAGAAGGCAACTAAAAGGGAAGGGAGCTGGGGGCTGGAAATCCTCCCCTCTCTTTTTTAATTTTCCAAAAGAAGGAACAGAGAAGGGGGCCAAGTGAGGATATTCCCTCAAAGGCTCAGTCCTCTCTTCTTAACGCTACCTCGCTAACGCGGGAAATGGCAAGTAGTATGAACATATATATATTTATATGTGTATATGTGTGTGTGTTTGTGTGTGTGTGTGTGTATGTGTGGAGGATGGATAAGAAATGAAAGAAATTGAAAGCAAGCTCGAAAGAAAGGATCATATTTAATAGATTGGGACTCACTAATTGATAATGGGAAGAAGAAGAAGAAGAAGAAGAAGAAGAAGAAGAAGAAGAAGAGGGTAAACGGGGTGAAACGGAGGACGTAGAGGTAGAAAAGGGAACGATGATAAATGAGGGGGAAGGAAGCCATCAATGGAAGCACACAAGGAATAAGACAGGAAATGGATGAATGGGTCAAAAGGATGGAGGGAGACTGTGAGTATGCAAGATGGAAGGAAGTAACACCAGTGGAGGAGTACTCGTGAAAGGACATAATATTTACCAGAGAGGGTGAGATATAAACATTTTCACGTATGTATTGAAACAGAGGACAGCAGTGGACTGGTGAGTGTGATACAGTGATTGAAACATGCAAAACAGACTCACGCTACGCAATGCAGAACCAGGCTCCGCAATACTTCATGTAAGACAGAAAAATACTAAGTGACAACAGATGAATATGATTATGAGACAGAACACATGAAAGATACAAGAATGAAATGCAAATTAAAGTCAAAATGAATGATAAACCAATTTGAATGAAGACAATAAAAAAAGATCGTATAGGAAAAAGACATTTTTCAAGCGTGTAAATTTTTTTGAGAGAAATTGACTAAAATTTTTGAAAGTTTTTATGAGAAAAAATGACAATAAAAGATATGGAAGTTTTTATAAGAGAAAAATTGACAATAACAGTTTTGAAATCAGTGAATGAATAAGTGGAAAAAAATAATGAAAGGAAAAAGGAAAAGGTTAGTTATAGTCTTAATAGATTATGAGGTGAACGAGAGCGAAAGAGAATGAATAGAAAATGAAATGAAAATCGAAGAGAATTGAATTACATATGCAAATGTATTTATACCGTTCAGTGATATCATTAAAGATATTATTTAGGAAAGACGAGAATAATTTCTGGGATTGGAAGGGAGGCGGCGGGGATTAGGGAACCTGTGACGGGGGGACTGGTAGCATTGTGAAGATGGTGGAAATTTGGGGAGGATTGGTTGAGTATGGAGTGGAGATTAGCGAGAGCGTGGCTGTGATTGGTAGGAATGTGGGAGATGATTGGTAGGAATGTGTTACGTATTGATTAGGTTGTGGCGCCGATTGATGTGGAAATGTGGCGATGATTGGGTAAAGGATGTGGCGGAAATAGATCAGAGATGTGACGGAAATTAGTAGAAATGTGACGGAGATTGGTAGAAATGTGACGGAGGTTGGTAAGATGTGGCGATAATTGGTAGATATGTGGCGGTGGTTTTGTGCCAGTGTTCGACGAATCAGTAGGAAATGTGGACGAATTTATTGAAATGAGGAAAAAACTCTCAAAGAGCTGAGACCCATTTTCTTTTGATGATATTGGAGGTAAAAACGGAAATTAGATTATATTAAGATTACATTAAAGAGGTTATAAGAATTAGATTATTTAAAGATTACATTAAAGAAATTATAAGAATTCGATTATTTAAAGATTACATTAAGGAAACGATAGAAAATAGATTATCAAAAAATTACATTAGGAAGCGATAGAATTTAGATTATTTTAAAATTACATTAATGAAATAATGAACTTGTGGAGATGATGAGAGATTATGAATGATCCTTCGAAGATTCATAGATAATCAAAATAGAAATGAAGGGGATTGGGAGAAATAGGCTAAAATAATTTCTGTCGTAGGTAGAGATAGTTACAAACATGATAACTGATCATTATCAATGGCATTTAAGGATTATTCTGATGTACGAAAATGCTGGATTGCAATCGACACGAGAGGAGATATGCTCCCGTCTATCTATCAAGCGAGTTCTTCAAGATAAACTATGGTTGTAGAACATGAAGGAGGGGAGGAGGAGGAGGAGGAGGAGAAGGGAAGAAAAAAAACGGAGATGAGATCTGAACTGAAAGGAAAAACGGAAATTTGAGGAACGAGAATCTGTTCAGCGGGAACAAGATGATGATGATAACGACAACACGCCATGATCGGAGACTTTTGAGTGAGAAACGATCCGTCGCAGCGCTACCTCCGCCGTCGTAGGTGTGGAAGGAACGCACACACACACACTTGAAAGACCTGTTGTAGTGATGTGACCAGAACATACCCGGAGAATCGTGAGCCACATGAAAGTATTGAATCGTGTTCTTAAATTTCCTGGATATCAAGTCTTTTAGAAGATGTGTGAGACTCCATAAAGAATCATATCTTAATTTCACGCCAACCATCCATCCCCTCACCCCCCCCAAAAAAAAATAGAAAATAAAAATCTTTATCGATTTACTAGAAAGCGTAAGTATCATTTATCGTTGAGCCATAATGAGTAATAATGAGTAATAATGAGCATTACATTCAGTGACGGAGATCAAACGCTGATCACGGATGATGTTAATTAATCCCTACAAACTCGCTGGCGTCACAGATTCCCGTATTTTGATCATTTTTTTCCTCGTGTTCGGGGTGTCATTAACGTCACAAGAATTACAGGATCACGTTGCTACGCAAGAGGTGAAACAGAGAGAGAAAAAGGTGTCACTTTCATCGCACGGACTGTTCACTTCTCCGTTCACATGACCACGGTGTTTGGACCCTACTGCTGTCGCTACAGTTTTGATACACTAGGTCGAAACATAGGTGTGTGTGTGTGTGTGTGTGTGTGTGTGTGTGTGTGTGTGTGTGTGTGGTGTGTGTGTGTACTGTCTCAGCTGTACCAGCTGTATAGTCTCTTATCATGTACTTCCTGTCACTGTAGTCTCCTTGCTGTACCATTCTTACAGTGCGTCTCCTCCCCCCCAGCGTCCTCTCTCTCTCTCTCTCTCTCTCTCTCTCTCTCTCTCTCTCTCTCTCTCTCTCTCTCTCTCTCGACATGTGTTATCCCCATCGCTCTAGTCTCTCCTCGCGGGTGCAGAGCGAATGCCTATCTGCCATGCAGATGGGGCGCATGACGCAGCAGCCACCGACAATATGGACATGAAAGTAGTATATGACGGAGGAAAAAAAAAAAGAGAAAAAGAGACAGACCTAGAGAGAGAGAGAGAAAGAGAGAGAGAGAGAGAGAGAGAGAGAGAGAGAGAGAGAGAGAGAGAGAGAGAGAGAGACTCTGTGATGATTCGGCTTATCGTCCGGGGCTATGGGACCGCCCCTCTACACCCAGGCACTCTTTCCGCGGAGATGGAGAATCAGAAAAGGCAGATAAAGAAGGGGAGATAATGCAAGAGGAGGAGGAGGAGGAGGAGAGGGAGGGAAGGAAGGGGGGAGGAGGGGGACTCAGAGAGAGAGAGAGAGAGAGAGAGAGAGAGAGAGAGAGAGAGAGAGAGAGAGAGAGAGAGGGAGGAGGGAAGAATAGGTAGAGGTGGTGGTGGTGGCGGTTTACAGAGAGAGAGAGAGAGAGAGAGAGAGAGAGAGAGAGAGAGAGAGAGAGAGAGAGAGAGAGAAAATAAAGCGAGCAGATTATATAGAGACTCATATCGACCAGGCAACACCACACCATCACCCTCCAACACTGCAAAGTGTCGGGTATTGATTACATTACACTACATCCAGGATTACGGGGAATTACATTCTTCTACGGTTGAGTTACATTCGCGTATCAGTTCTTTTTTTTTTATTCTGATGGATTTTTTTTTGTTTTTTTGGTTTTTTGTTTTTGGGGTCCGGTTGACGCGCGCGCGCGCCCATCGGATCCAGGCTGATTGTCTGTCAGCTTATGCTACCGACTGTGTGTAGTGATGACAGACTGTCAGCATAGGTTACCACGCATGTACTGATGTTAGACTGTCAGCATAGGTTACCCCGCATGTAGTGATGTCAGACTGTCAGCATAGGTTACCACGTATGTGCTGATGTCAGCATAGCTTGCCTCCTGTAGAGATATCATGTAGCCAGCATATTGATGCTGTGGCCGTAGTGATGTGTCACCGCGTCAGCATTATGACTTTAGTGAAGTCCGACTTTCAGCATATACTTCCCAACGAAGACGAGCATCGTATTAATCTCTCGTCATCATGTTAATCTCTCGCCTTCGCATTAATCTCTCGTCATCATATCAATCTCTCGTCTTCGCATTAATCTCTCGTCATCATGTTAATCTCTCGCCTTCGCATTAATCTCTCGTCATCATATTGATCTCTCGTCATCATGTTAATCTCTCACCTTCGCATTAATCTCTCGTCATCATGTTAATCTCTCGTCTTCGCATTAATCTCTCGTCATCATATTAATCTCTCGTCTTCGAATCAATCTCTCATCATCAAAATAATCTTTGCTCTGATGATAGCATCTTTCTATATACATTGTATTCATGTCATTTAATGCCATTCTTAAATTCTAATGAATGTATATCACGTTGTATGGCATATATACATATCGCGCTGTATCCCGATATGTATATCGCGTTGTATCGTGTTGTATCGCGTTATGTATGGCGTTGTATCGTGTTGTATCGCGTAGTATCGCGTTGTATGGCGTTGTATCGCGATATTATATCGCGTTGTATCGCGATATATATCGCGTTGCATCGCGTTATGGACCGCGATACATATCGCGATATGTGGCACCAAATGAACATAGAGGTTTGATCGTCGACATCTTCAGATGTGTCGTGGTGCAGCGGTCGGACGTTATCTGTTAAGGTCCACATTTTGGTTTTTCAGTTTTTTTACGTCATTTGTGTTTTCAGTTTTTGTTTGAGTTTTATCTAGGAAATATTTGAATAAATATGTATATATATATATATATATATATATATATATATATATATATATATATATATATATATATATATATATATATAGGAAAGGATCACAATTTTGCGCGTGATCAAGATATTTCTATGAGTCCACGGGAACTTATCGTGTTTCATTTTCCCAGTGGACTCATAAGAATATATATATATATATATATATATATATATATATATATATATATATATATATATATTTATATATTCACCGTTTTCCGCGTTAGCGCAGTAGCGTCAAGAGATGACTGAGCGTTAGCGGTGGGAAAAATCCCCATTAGGCCCCCTTCTCTGTCTCTTCTTTTGGAAAGTAAAACAGGAGGGGAGGGTTTCCAGCCCCCGGGAATAGTGGAGAGAGAGAGAGAGAGAGAGAGAGAGAGAGAGAGAGAGAGAGAGTACTGCTCACGTACATCCTGCGTGTTATGGAGGGCGACTAAGAGTGGGTGGGAGCCGGGAGCTGGAACTCCTCGCCTCCTGTATTAATTTCCAGAAGATGCTTAGCAATTTTTTTTTCTCTCTTTTTCCCCTCGAAGGTTCATTCACCTGTTCCTGACGCTACGCTGCTCACGTGGGAAATGGCGAATGCGTATGAAAGAGAATATATATATATATATATATATATATATATATATATATATATATATATATATATATATATATATACACACACATACACTAATCGATCGTTGTCTTAGTCCCCCACAATATCTGTATTCTATTGGGTCCTAAGTGCCAAGTAGTTGATTAATGAGGAATGATTAATCTGATAGGGATTATCCCGGGTCTTCCGCGCCATAATCCTGATTACTCCCGCGATGAATAATTCAGAGGTGTGTGTGTGTGTGTGTGTGTGTGTGTGTGTGTGTGTGTGTGTGATCAACTCCAAGCCCGCGCCGCTCATCCCCCTCCGAGCGCGAGCCTTGCCTCCCCCCCCCCCCCCCCCATGTGGTGCCCTTATTAATCAGCGTCTCAGATTACTCCTCCTCGCTGATATGCGTATCACATAGCGCCAGAAGATCATTGAGTAGCGACACGCGTCATCCTTAATCGAAGGCGATCGCTCCTCTACGATCAGAGATTAGCGCTAGCGCTGGCACCAGGCAGTTAGCGCTAGCGCTGGCAATTAGCGCTAGCGCTGGCACCGGCAGTTAGCGCTGGCGCTGGTATTTAGCGATAACGCTGCTCCAGAATCAAAGATTATTAATCAGCGCTAAAAACACGATTAATAATTAGTTGGTCATAGGTGCTTGGATGGTGGTACCAAGTTACTGCTTGAGACCGTGTCAAAAAGCAAAGAAAATTGATCTGCTTATGAATGTAAAGCTAGGATGAAATGCTACCATATATATATATATATATATATATATATATATATATATATATATATATATATATATATATATATATATATAAAGTGAACGCTAGACTTTAATAATCAGCTCAAAATCAGAGAGAAAGTCCTTTTCATTTATCAACAAATGTTAGTGACCAGGGCCATCGATAGTAGCAGACATCGCTTAAGATGAAGATGTAGACAGATGTCCATAGGCAACCTTGGTGTGTGTGTGTGTGTGTGTGTGTGTGTGTGGGCACTGTCGGCTCCACTCAGTGCCAAGACTCGCGTAATAGCGACTTTCTCTCTTGTCACGCGTTGTTCAGATGGTGGGGGAGGAGGAGGGAGGGCGAATATTTCTACTTCTCTGTTGACGAGGGTGTCGAGAAGACAGCAAAGGGGGGTTTTAGCCAATAAAAGAGTTGGTAATACTTATATGGATTATTATTAATAACATTAGCAATATGTTATGTACATGGTACAAAAAGTACGTTGACACATATAATTCAACATTAAAACAGAGTTAAATATAATCCTTAGATGAGCTTCAAGAGACTAGTCTATAGACGCACTTGTACACTAGTTAATGTAACATCTGGTCCGGCAGCAGTGTAAGTCCTGGAGCAATGTAAGTCCCGCAGCAATGTAAGTCACGATCCAGAGAAGGGGGAAAAATAATTTGATAATTCACTTCAAGAGGGAATGATGATCTCATGAATAAGAAACTCATGGTAGCACAAGTACTTACATTGCCTGTGGACTGGCCAGGCCACACATGACCTACTGACACACACTATAACATGGGTTCGCCGCCCATGGCGCGCGCGCGTGTGTGTGTGTGTTTTTTGTGCGTGTGTGTGCTCTCAGGATATAACCACCTGGCCTCATTTGGTGCCCCCTGGCATGACACCGCCTGACTTGGTAAATGACACCTGGCGTGACATGACACCACCCCCCCAGGGGCCCGACACAAGTCACCCACACCCAGGCGTCCGCACTACACACGAGATCGGGTCCCCCGTCACACAGTTCCCTGCCCCTCTCCCCCCCACATGAGCCGTAGGGGAAGGGGGAGGTTGGGGGGTGGGTGTATATGGCGTCCACTCTCCACTACTGTACACTATGTACACTACTCAGCCGCCCACCGTGCACTAGGGTGTGTTCGGGCGCGGTGGGTGGTCGGCTCAGAAGATGACCGACACTGGTCGGCGGAGCTGGTCGACGGTGGGAGGATAGCCGGGGTACAGTTGGGGCTGGGGCGCCCCCTGCTGCCCGCTCGTCAGGCCCGCTGACATACCCGACAGTAGCGACGATGCGGATTTGGAGTAGAGCGAGGAGTACAAGGCCGACACTGTGGACATGCCGCCCATGGAGGCGGCGGAGACGCTGGCGGCGGCGGCTGCGGCAGCGGCGGAGTCGTTGCAGGCGAGGGAGGTCATGGGCTTATAGTGGTCCTGGGCCGCGGCCAGCTTGCTAAAGTGCTGGGGGTCGAAGCCCGGGTAGAAGTGGTGTGGGAGGCTCGCTCCGGGAAACAACCGGGACTTGTCCCCCGCGACGTCCAGCGGGGACGGCACGGCGGGCGTTGAGTAGTAGGTCTGGTGGAGCGGACCGAGCGGATCCAGCGCCGATGTAGCCAGGTAAGGGAGCGGGAAGCTGTAGCCGTTCTTCTGGAGGGTCTTGGGTTTCCTGCGGGGCCGATACTTGTAGTCTGGATGCTCCTTCATGTGCTGGGCACGCAGACGCTTGGCCTCGTCGATGAATGGACGCTTCTCCGGCTCCGTCAGCAGTTTCCACTCGGACCCCAGTCGCTTCGAGATCTCGGAGTTGTGCATCTTGGGGTTCTCTTGGGCAATCTTGCGTCTCTGCATGCGAGACCACACCATGAAGGCGTTCATGGGGCGTTTGATGTGGTCCTCCTTCTTGGTCGGCCCTCCGGTGGGAGAGGCACTGGTGGGAGACGGAACCTGGTTCATGGCTGTCACTGTCTCACGCGCTACGGCCAGAGTCGCGAACTGTTAGCCGACCGCAAAAAGAATGATGGACGGTGAGGCAGCAAGTGTAATATTACACCACTGAGGTGGCGCGCCGAGTTTGCGCCCCCGAGCCACCAGTAGGCTCCGCCTACCGACCAAACGACCAATGAGCGTACCAGTAAATCATCGCTGAGTAAGTAGGGCGGAGCGCAACAAATTTTCTTGTCCAGTGAGAGAGCCCGTTACAAATATGTGAGCTACTCCGCCTAGTTGATTGGTCCAAGACGCAGCCACATGTGGAGGTCGCCAAGAAAATATGACACGAGGTCTGAGCGAGGGCTGCTGATGGCGCGAAACAACACGGGTGTGTAAGAGACAGTATCTACGAGGCTTTTCCATTTTCATTACCTCTCCTCCGACTTTTGATTGTACCTCCTCAGATCAGGTTACGACAGGCTTAAAGCCACTTTTACAACCTGGAAAAGGAAGTGATCAAGTCGCCCGTTCCCTGATACAAGTCCAGCCACTTTATACAGTCTCGAGCTAAGTGGCAACGAGGAGGTGGCGTGTGTGTGTGTGTGTGCGTGTGTGTATGTAAACTTAATGTATAGACGCCAACCTCACACTCGGCAATCTTTGTCACTCGCTGAATTATTTGTTTTGACTTAAGCATCCCAAGAGTCTCTCTTTGTCGCCCACTCACCGGGGGGACTTTAGGGGCGTGAACCAGACAACGCAAAAAAAGACTCCCCCAACATCCCCACCCCACTCCGCACGCACACACACACACACACACACACACACACACTTCACAGGTCTTCAATGCAAAATACAAGTAAGGGGGAGAGGTGTCAAAACGCGAATTCAGAAAGTGCCAGGATGCTGTTTGCCCCGGGTGCTATCGAGGCACTTTGTCATCGTTAATGGAAGTGGTCGCCATGGAGGCTTTTACCATATTAATGTTTAGCCCCGGGTGTCGCGGCGCGCGGCGAAGGACACCGTAGTCTGCAACAAATTTGGGTGATTAGACCGAGAGGTATTAATGCACCGTCAATGCGTCCCTCATTAATAAGTTTTTCGTACTGTGGGTCGCCAGGGGATTTGAGGAACCTCGGGGTCGCCGAGCCTCGCGTCCCGCCCACAGTACACGCTAGGGATCCACTACCACCGCCACCCTGGGCGACCTCCTGCTCCTCTCACTCCATCTTCTGATATGTATATTAGAGATTATCAATAACCTGATGATCTGTTTTCTGGGAGATGTCGCGAATGGCCCAAGAGGAGAGAGAGAGAGAGGGAGACGGAGAGGGAGACCTTGCGCCTGTCGATAGGGGTGGATAGTTCAGAGTCTATGCTGGGTGATATATATATATATATATATATATATATATATATATATATATATATATATATATATATATATATATATATATATATAATCCCTCATTTGTTGTGATATGTAATTCATGCTTAACGTGATCATTAATTAAATGACTCACTTGTTTAACAAATCCTTGAAATGGATTGAAAATTCAGCACGATCTCTTCAACCATTTTATCACTTGGTTTATTCCCGTCAGAGAATGAGTGTACTGCCACGCAGGCTACAGTCAAAACAAGGTCATGTCAGGGGAAGAGTCAGTTGTCTTCGGCGTACCCGGTAACTTGACCTGGCAGTCAACTTGCTGGCAGTCAGAGCACAGTCAATAATTAACAGCTTGATAGTCAGTTGTCACGGGGTATGGCTGTCTGTTATTGACAGCGTGGCAGTCAGAACAGTTAGCTGTCAGAGAGCTGGCAGCCGCGCCGTGTGTCACACCCCAATCACGGACGCCAATATAGGAAAACCCCTCACACAGGAAATCCATACGTATCACACAGTAAAAGTTTACAGGGACGATCAATGGTATCAATATGAAGGCGCTTCATACAGCGAGGACACGCTACCTTCCCAAACCTCCTCCGACGCGTTAACCCTCCAGACGCTCTTGATTAACGAAGAGGAACCTGGATTTTACAGACTGTGTATAGCCTCTAAATGTATAAGACAGACGTGAGAAAACACACACACACGTTGTATAGTAAATGTATAGGCCTGAGGTACACGCCTTCTGGAGAAACGGTGTAAAACCTTGGATTAACGTTCGTCTGGATAAGATCGGCAGACAGACAATATGGAAACATATTGAACGAAAAACTAAGAAAGTTACACAACCATAGAAAGAAGATTATGCTAAAGACTTACATTCAAGAGAATGTGAGATAACGTGGAGAAAGATGAGAAAGAATGAAAGCCACAATGCAGAGAAGAAAATAAAGAACCCTGTGTCGCTGTCCCTCAAGTAATCTCCAAAAAAGTTTTTCTTTTTTTTTGAATAAGTACTGTTCTCTGGCTGGTGGTGGTGGCGGCGGTGGTGTCCCCACAGACCAGATACACACCCGTGTGTGCCACTCCCACACAACATCCCCCACCCCACAACCCGCTCACAACAACGTCATTTCAATCCGAATACGCTCACGGACCTGGTGTAAGGAGGAGGAGTCCTGATACCTCATACCAACAACCACCGTTTGGAGATGAGGCGCCCCTCCTCCGCCCCGCCCCGCCCGTGAGAGCCCTCTGTGGTCTGTGTTTGGGGTCTGGTCGGTGATTCGTGTAACCGAGGTCTGAGGGGCACAATGGTTTTTGTTTCAGTGCACCATAGGCCAATAAAAGAATGGCTCCAAGTCTCTCCCGCCCCTGTCAGCCAGAAACAAATTTTCTACTGTTCAGATTCTCTTTAGAGAAAGATGAAAAAGAGTAAATATATATATATATATATATATATATATATATATATATATATATATATATATATATATATATATATATATATATATATAGATAGATAGATAGATAGATAGATAGATAGATAGATAGATAGATATAGATAGATATCTCATTCGGGCAGAGAATATTGAAGAGACTGACATAGTCCAATATTTCTCGTCCAGACCTCATACATTATCCCATTACAGCTCTACCAAAGCGTTGTTTTTATAATACTCACAAAACCAGAAGACCCAAAAACATCCCATTGTAGAGAAGGACCATTGTCTCCCCAAGACAAACTTGCCTCGTCCCAAACATTCTGACACGAGGGAGCCCCGCGGCACATCCGTTGTGCCATTGGTTGTCAATATTTTAGCCAGAGTAATAGAGGCCTTGGATAATTAACACAGGTTCTTTGTGCTCCCATGGTTGTCCGAGACCCTTGGGCTACCCGAGGGCCATTGTCTCCAAGTCTAAATATTGAACCCACCTTTATGCCGGCGGAGGCAGTCCAATTTGTAGTTTTTACGTCTTATTTCTCTACAGAATTTGAGGAAGGTCTTGGAGGGTCGGACTGGGTGAGGTTATTGGTGCGGGACTGACGGAGGTCTTGGAGTCGGACTGGTTGACGTCTTAGTGTTGGACTGACGGAAGTCTTGGAGTCGGACGGGTTGACGTCACAGTGTTGAACTGACAGAGGTCTTGGAGTCGGACTGGTTGACGTCTTAGTATTGGACTGACGGAGGTCTTGGATTCTCCAGATTTAGGCAGGTCTTATCGTCGGAGATTGATGGAGGTCTCGAAGTCAAACTAATTGAGTTATAGCGACAGATTGACTGAGGTCATAGAGTCATACTGAGGAAGGTAGACAGATCAAACTAATACATAAGACTCTTCTCTTCCTCAGTGTTCCTTCCATAACTCATGGGTCATGCGTGTCTTTAGGTGACTTTGGTGACATTCTTTTGTTTGAGTTGGGGTCCAGATCAATAGGAGAGAGGTACAAAATAATTTTGACTAAAGACTTTGATAGTTTATTTCAAGATGGCTTTGATTTAAGAGTTCATTTTATTTCGTAGACATTACCAAGAGCCGGAGAAGAATTATAAGATGCTTTCATGCAATGTTGTATGTGAGAGGATAACCATCTTGAATGTTATTGGTTGCCAGATGGTTATAGCTCATAAAATTGTTTCTACTATTCCATTGTTTTCAGAACCGTATCGAATTACGCTTCTTGATATATAATGTACATAATTGGTTGCTAAAAAGGAAAAAAAGTTTAGATGACAGGACAGACCCTTGTGGGACACCGTTGTTGATGGAGAAAGGGAGGGAGGCTGATCCATCAACAGCCACGGAGATAGATCAACCAGAGAGGAAGCTAGATATGATGGAGCAAAGTGAGGAAGGATAATGATCAGATATTTTTAAGATAGAAAATGTATGAGGATATGGAAGTTGAGGAGGGATTCAAAGACTTTGGGAGGGGTAGATGTCAAAGCATGTTTCCAAGAAGGGAAACTTCTGATTTTGAAATAGAAACGGAACAGACGAGCAAGCACAGGTGCAGGTTCCAGGGACACACTCTCAATGCACGGGTGTAGATGTCATGAGGACCATAAGCCTTGCTTGTGTCCTGAGGGAGAAACGGGAACCAATATCTATATCTATCTATCTATCTATATATATATATATATATATATATATATATATATATATATATATATATATATATATATATATATATATATATTCTTAGCTGCCTTTCCCAGTTACGCGAGGAATACCCAGGAACAAATGAAAAACGGCCTCAGTTCCACACATTCACTCACCACCTGTCATGTGTAATGTACCAGAACCCAGAACCTACCATCCATAGCCGAGCCCCACAGATTACTTCACAGTTTGCCTCGACCAATTTAGTCTAGGTCTCCTTGTAAACTGATTTAATGTTCCCCGATTTTTACATCTCTCATTACATTGGCATTTTACATACACATGATCGTTTAGGAGCCAATCCTTCTGGAGTGTAATTCACATAAATAAGTAGAGTGATTATGTCTATAATGATAATGATAATAACGATAATAATGATAATGATAATAATAATGATGATAATGATAATGATAATGATAATAATTAGCTTTATAATAATGTCAAGAATAACAGCTAATATAATTGTAATAATGATGATGATAACAAAGATAATACTTACAGTAATAATACCCCCGATAATAAGAGTAATCATAATTAACAGTTATTGATTTGAATGCAGCAGAGGGCCAAAAATACAGAGAGAAAATGCACAGAGGAAACATGAAGAGTGTTGCCCCAGACAAGGATGTATGTTAGACACACACGTGTCTATACCAATTTGGCTCCGTACGTACCATGTGGTCTCGACAGTTGGTGATTTTTCACAGTTGTTTTTGAAGTGAAGCTTCTGTCATTGCGGTGTGTGAGAGCACTCAGGTGGTCCCTGTGTGGTTAGCATGCGGTAAATCTGGTGAGGGAAGAAGGACCCCACGGTGTCCAACTCTCCAAATGATCAGTGGTGATGGATCTGAACATTTCAGTCTTGCTTCTGAAGCAAGACAGACGGTGTTAGGTATAGCATGCCAGTCTCCAGTCCCACGATTTTCCGAATCACACCGTGCTTTGCTGAGTTGAAAAACTGACTCGATCGACACAAAGGTAGTCCTCTCCAGTGGGTCGATTTTACCGGATCTCTCAACCTTTTTTGGTTTGTTAAGACAACAATAGAACTGATTCATGTCTCGCTGGGGTGCTAAATGGGTGAAGAGGTCCACTGTCAGACACGTTGCATTCAAAGGTTACGGTTATATCTTGATGGAATTAATCAAAATGGCTATTTCCTTTAGTCATCAAATGTCTTCTAAAGATCCAGTTTTATCTCGGAGCTGACGAGATATCTCGTAGCTCACGAGATTTCTCTCACCAGCTCGTGTTTACTGGTGTAGCGGTCCTTATCTGGGGACCTTCACCAACACTTGTTATTGTTGGAGAGAACCTCATCTGTGGTCCCTCACCAACACATGTTACTGTTGGAGAAGTGTTCATCTGTGGACCTTCACCACATATCGTTGTGTTCTCCAGGACATCAAAAAGACTTTATCTTATATATATATATATATATATATATATATATATATATATATATATATATATATATATATATATATATATATATATATATATATACATAAGGGTGTTATTACGACCAATGGTTGAGCAAGAATGACCTTGCTGGGGCAAGCTGAGCCCTACCTTTAATGATGGTTGAGTAACGAGCGGTGGATCCTTTAGAGGTTCAAGGTTAACGAGTCTATTGTAATTACGCTTCTGCATCCCCAAGTGGCCAGGGGGACAGTGTTGACAAAGAAGTGGAAATCCCAACGAAATTCATATATATACATTTTTCTTTTTTATTGACAGTGAAAGAAGTAATTATAATCATTAGAGAACGAGGGAAAGAATAGCTGATGGGCATATGGAAGCGTTTAAGTATTAAGTAATTATACTTGAATACTTGTGGGCACGGTGGGCCCGCCCATCCCTGAGGGGCACAGGCCCTCACAGGAGGCAGGACGCGAGCTCTCAACCCCTGAATTGTCTCTAGACGCAAAGGGCCTCTCCCTCCTGCAGCATGGTGCCCAGAGAACAACTGCCCTATGAAGATGTGTGTGTGTGTGTGTGTGTGTGTGTGTGTGTGTGTGTGTGTGTGTGTGTGTGTGTGTGTTGTAGGTCTTATGTGGTGTGGTGACATTAGAGCGAGAGTGTAGAGGGAGGAGGGCGAGTATGAGGTGTGTTGCCGGCTAAAGGGACACCATGTGGTGAGGGGTCGACCCCTGTGAGCCATTAACAGGATCCCAGACCTCCGAAGAGCGCGTCTGGAAGAGCAGAGAGCTACAGAAGTGGGTCTGGTGACGGAGGGAGGTGGTGTTGTACATCTATACCCTCGGTGATGGTAGGGTACTCAGGTGTACCACTGGGGATGGTGGGGTACACAAGTGTACCACTGGGGATGGTGGGGTACACAAATGTACCACTGGGGATGGTGGGGTACATAAGTGTACCACTGAGGATGGTGAGGTACACGGATGAACCACTGTTGATAGTGGGGTACACGTTTTCTATTCACCTAATTTATTATGTTCTTTTCAACCTAGACTTGTTTCTCGTTGCTTCTAGCATGATATGACTTTTAGATCGTTGTTCTGAACTCTCTCTCTCTCTCTCTCTCTCTCTCTCTCTCTCTCTCTCTCTCTCTCTCTCTCTCTCTCTCTCTCTCTCTCTCTCTCTCTCTCTCTCTCTCTCCTGACTCTACCGTAGGTCAGATCATGACGACCTCCGGACACCACTACGTACGCAGGAGCGGCACCCACCCACACTAGGTAAGCTCGTTCTCCATCATCAAGTCTCCTATCATCTGCCCGTCCCATATTCCGTTCCACTCAGTCCCTTCCTTTATCTCCCTCACCCTTCCATCATCCCTCCCTTCCTCCCTCACTCCATCGCTTCCTCCCTCCCTCTGACGAGCCTTCCCTCCCTCCTTCCCTCCACCACACCCTCATTCCTCCCCTCCCTTCCTCTCTCCCTCCGGCAAAACGTCCTCCCTTCCCTCACTTCCTCCAACCAACCTTCACCTCCCTCACTTCTTCCCTCCCTCTCGCCAGCCTTCCCTTCCTCCCTCCAGCCAACCTTCCCTCCCTCCCTCAAGCCAACCTTCCCTCCCTCCCTCCCTCCGCAGTATAAACCAAGGACTCTCCAGCTTTCATCTCCCCCTCCCCTCGTGTGACTTCATTAAAAATTCCGTATTACAGGTCTGATTTTTGAGCCGCGACTCAATACTTATTTTCGCTTCACCTTATTTTGTCTCTTTGTATCAATTAGCAAAGAGCCTATTCTCTCGTCATGTAATTAAGTCGGGGTTTTTCCGCTCCATTCGTCCTTCAGTTACGGGGCTTCCAACGCCGCCTTTGTCCTCCCCATTTTTATTAATGGGAGGGACAGGCAGCGCTAAGTTGACGCCGGGGATCGAACACCCCCCCACACCCTACCACCCCACATCCCACACGCCACTATTCCTCCTTAACACCGACCGCCACACTCGCCCAAAAAGTTTTTAGGCCTTAATGACACCCGTCGTAAGGGCCAGACGGCCGTCTCCCGCCAAACGGTATAATGAGATATGGAAAAAAGAGAGGGAAAAAACGAGATGCCCCGAAAAAGACATGTAAACAAGATGCCCAAAGGAGACGTAAACAACTCGGCGACGCTGCTCCCAACGGCCGTGTTCATCGTAGACAATTTTTTTTCTCCCCCACCTTCCCGTTATTTGGAACATGATAAACAGGTTCCACGATGTGCCAACAAGAACCAGTCTAATCACGTCTTTCGGGGTGATTATGTCCTCCGCCCCCAATTAGACTGCATAATTAGCCCTTGATGTGGGATTTCGCGAAGCGAGGCGTGGGGTAAGGCTCCCTCTGCGACGTACGGAACCTGGCTGGGTATTAATCTTCAGCTGGATTTAACCCTCCAGGGCTACGATAGGGTTATTACGACCTCTTCCAGCAACCTTTTTTAATCCTTGCTTTAAAGTCACGAATTGATTACCAGTGTGTGTGTGTGTGTGTGTGTGTGTGTGTGTGTGTGTGTGTGTGTGTGTGTGTGTGAGTGTGTGTTTCTGTGTATGTGTATTTGATGATCATTCACGCATGATGTTAAGGGAGCTTTCCAAGTATATATATATATATATATATATATATATATATATATATATATATATATATATATATATATATATATATATATATTCCCAGGAAAACACAACATGGACAAACAATACACAACGTAATGATTCGCCAGGCAATAAGCAAGCACTAGACATAAACCCATCGGAAACTGCACACCCCCAGGCATGAATGTGTTATATATTTCTATTTTCTTTTTTCTTCCTCTGGTCTGCTCTCTGGGCGCCACTCATTTCTCCAGCATTGCAATCAGCGATTCTACATATGATTGGAGCCCCCGTGCCCAAAGTGCACCTTCCACGCCGAAGATCCCGAACACTCACTCCTCAGACGTCCTGCAGTCTGCCTACGAAGACACACACACACACACACACACACACACACACACACACACACACACACACACACACACACACATCACAATACGTCTTGACCTGTGGTCCCGGCCGACGCAGAGGAGAAGGGGGTCCTCAGGCACAAGCGTTGTTATCGTTCTTGTAAATGACCACAAGATCCCAATTATGGAGTCCCCAAGCTCCCATTTATGGAGTCCCTGCCGTTTTGGGGACCAGAAATGTAAACATATGTAAATATGAAAAGGCATTTTCGTTTTGTCTCCTTCATGAGATGCTAATGAAAATAGAATTAATCACAAAGAAAAAAAAGACAAAGTAAACAAGAAATATAATTACACATCTGAATTATTTTTTTTTTTTGCCTGGAAAGTTTTGATTGACGAACATCATCAACATCGTCTCGCATTAGATAGATCATTCAGTCAATTAGTAAATCATTAAGATATAACTTATTAAGATCTTTTGTATAATCACGTGACGTTTATGTATTCATATACTTTTTTATAAGTATTTGAGCAATTATTTGTGCCTCTGAGCAAACGTGTTCCCCCAAAGAAAGAATATTGGAACATTTCTGTGGGAAGAGGAGGCATAGCACGTACAGCTGTGTGTGTGTGTGTGTGTGTGTGTGTGTGTGTGTGTGTGTGTGTGTGTGTGTGTGTGTGTGTATAGTTACCTATCAATACTGTATGGGGAGGGAGTTCTGCTCTTGTAAGGGCCCCTTGTACCCTTCTAAGGGCCTCGTTGCTTGAACCTTTTCTAATTATCATACTACTCGTCAAGCTTGTGTATGCTTGGTTCCTTACTGGGTTCCTTACTGTGTTATATATGGTTGCTCTTTTTTCGTATTTTAACGCACGCGCGCGCGCGAGCATTTATGTGTGTGTGTGTGTGTGTGTATGAGTGTGTGTGTGTGTGTGTGTGTGTGTGTGTGTGTCAGGTCCATGTCTCTGGACCCCTACCGTACCTTCCTCCTCACAACAGTCTCCATTCCTCAAGGCAACTCCGTCACTCCAGCCTGGTATTGTCGTTGTTAATACCATGCTCGTGGAAGCCTGACAAACGAGTGTAATGCCCCATATCTCCCAAATCTAATATGAGCCTCTGTTGGTGTTTGTGGCTTGGCTTCTTCTTTCCCCCCCTCCTCCTCCTCCTCCTCCTCCTCCTCCTTCCTCCCCACCGACAAGAAAGAGTTGAGTCAAATTCCCTTGCAAGTTGAAAGGGCCGCCCGACAGACCTCGCTTTGACGCCGACACACACCACAAAGTCCCCGGGAAATAATAATTAACCAGTGCCCCTAAGAAGAAGGGAGGGGAAAAAAAATAATCATAAGGTCGACAGTAAATTCATTATGTTGTGCGGGAAAATATCCACACAGGGGTGAAAGACATCACAGGAGGGAGGGAGGGGCGGCCCCTCCCACCTTCCCTCCTTCCCTCCACTCTCCATCACCACCCCCAGCACCACCCCCAGCACCACCCCAGCACCACCCACCCACCCCAAGTTTAATTATTAACTCAGGTTTACAGAAAAGCTCCATGGTGTATGCTTGGCCTCAACCCAAACTCCCTTTCGACGTGCTGTGTTTGTTCTATGTCGGTAAGCTGTGTGGTAACGTGCAAGTGTACACGTTTCTCGAAGAATGGAGACCTCGTTGAAATATGCATCGGTTCATTCATACTTCATCGAATTTTTTTCTTTTTTTTTTTTTTCTTAAATTCTTCCCAACGTGGACGTTTCAGGGCAAACGTTGAGGTTTAAAGTCACGTTTACATTACAGACCCTTTGGGTAAACAGTGATTGTGGCCAGTTGGATTCCCAGGTAGTCGTCGAAGTTCAACTGGCGAGCTTAACCCTTCTTGGTGGGGTGACAGGTAACTTGGCTATGGTGGCGGGCTTCATACTCTGGCCTTATGGGCATGGTGGCGAGCACCATGCTGGCCTCGCATAAGCAATACGTAGGCTGCCACCAAGGTATACCAATGAGTGGTATTAAATCCACACCGATTCATGATGGGCACGAAGGAGTCGATCGACTCAGAGACGCTGAGTGACCCTTAGGCCCCGCTGGAGCTGCTTCGTGAAATATTACGATAAATACCGTACCGCTAAATATACCCTCATGGCGAGCGTAAGACTAGAACTGGACTTTATGGTAATGTAAAAGACAGGATTATTAGAATGGGTTACAAATATACTCGTGGCAGGCAGAACGTGGTGTTGGGTTAGCGTTACCACACGAGCCAAATGGGTTCGAAATCTAGACGGGGCAGTCGGCCTGCAGTTCACACAGGTGTTCATCCTCTCCCCACCTCTGGGTTGGTCAATAGGCTAGGACCCTGGATCAGGCTGGGGTAATCGACAGTGGCACGAATTGAGAATTTGCTTCTACTCTCAGGCAGTTGCAAGCCCGTGGACCTCATTAATGTTATTCAGTGAACCCATAATGTAGGCAACTTGTGTCATACACTGATTCACTGTACTGTATGCACATGCGTGCTAACTTAGTTGGGCCTTTCAGGCCAATTGCTGTATCTTGCCTCACGTCCCCCTACTGCCTGTGAGGTCGAGTGCCTGGTAGTGTCTTGCCTACATCATAGCACGTGGCCTGGTGAATGTGATGATGAAACTGAAAGGCAAATAAATCCCACCATAACAGCTTACACTCCCACCCTCCCTCCCTTCCTCTGTCTCCTCCTGCCCGTTCTTCCTTCCCTCTAATTATTCCCTCAGCCTTCACTCCCTCCCTCCTTCCTTCCTTGCGACCATCCCTCCAGCCTTCCCTCCCTCCTCCAACTCCCTCCTCTCCTCTCCAACACCAACCCCCAACCCTCCCTTAGGGGTCCAGCCTCCTCTGTGTCTGTCGCACCAAAAACGCCACTCGAGGCTTCATCTCTGACGCAGAATTTAATATCCTAAGTGGAACACAAAGGCTATAATCTCCCGCCTTCTATAATCTCTGTGGTTACAGAGCGAACACCTGATAATAGTTCCACCCCCACCCCCCCTACAGTGGACACCTCCATAGAGCGACCACAGTGGAAGCCACAGGCCCTTGCTCACAGCACTTGGTTTTTCGGAACGCTTCGCCCTGAGATCGAGACTTCAGTTTACCTCGGGGTGAATTTTTAGTCTCGTGCGCTTCAGGTGGAGTAAATAAGGTCTATATATGAGGGGAGTTTTCTAGCTAGTTTCCCCTCTCCTGAGCTGTGATTTTGACCACTTCCCTCATATTTGCCTACTCCCCTCTTGCCCGGATCACCCTCACGCTTTCGCCGGGTTTACAAATGCTTCGTTTTGTTTACTCGAAGTCGGCGCCGACTCGAACTGGCGAGAGGTCGACAGTTTCTCCCCAGATGATGTGTTGATGATAGACAAATGGTAGTACGAGACTTATGATTACAGTTTGATTCCTCTCGTGTTTCACGCCCGGCACATGTTCTGTTCAAGGGCGGGTGACGAGCGAACGATGGTTGCAAGAGGTGAGCGAAAGCCAGGGTCGGCTGGGGGAAGAGGCGTTCTTAAGGGTGTTATTCTGCATGGGTAACGTCCTATAGGCGAACCATATTTCCTACAGGATTAGAAATGTCATTAAGGGGCCACTGTAACACCTGGCCGATGATCCAGGGGGGAGAGGGGGTGTGCAGCAGTGGTACGGGAGAGCGAGAGACAGAACACAGATATATATATATACGGGAGAGAGAGAGAGAGAGACAGAACAGATATATATATATATATATATATATATATATATATATATATATATATATATATATATATATATATATATATATACGGGAGAGAGAGAGAGAGAGAGAGAGAGAGAGAGAGAGAGAGAGAGAGAGAGAGAGAGAGAGAGAGAGAGACTATAATATGAAACAAACGAAATAGAGCAACAGAGACTGGGGTTTAGGAGATGGCAAGAGTTAAGGGGACACAGACCTAAAGAAAAGACAACAGAGACATGGACAGAGTAGCAGGGAAACAGTAGAGAGACAAAGATTATGATCGGAGGAAGACGAGAGATAGACGAACACACACACGGGGGGAGAGATATACACACACGTCCAGGAGATAATAGTGCAGACAGACAGGAAACGAGGTAATAGAATAGCTGAGTAAGAGAAACGTGAAGAGATACAGTAGAGACAGATGACTGCTGAGAGATATAGAAGTACATAGGGATATACTAGTAAAGTGAGAGAGGAATTAAGGTGGAAAATGAAATGCCTAACTGCACATCTTTCTATGACCTTTCTTCATACCTTTCTCCACGTTTTCTAACCTTTCTACATGCCTTTCGTCATGCTTTCTACATGCCTTTCTATATGATTTCTACACCCCTGTCTACGATGAGATTTTGCCATGAGAGAGGTAGTGTATAGAGTGTCTACACTGAAAGAAATGATAGCAGAAGACCTCGTGACTTGCTGCTGCGGGTCTGTATGAGGGAAGATCAAAGGTATAGTCTAGTCTTCCTTCGGCCTAGATCAAGATTATACATTATGGATAGAAAAGTGTCTCTCCCCCCACCCCTCCCTCTCCCCCATGTCGATGAGAAGCCCCACCGTCTGCCTGCCTGCCTGCCCCCCCCCCCTCTCTCTCTCTCTCTCTCTCTCTGTCTCTCTCTCTCTCTCTCTCTCTCTCTCTCTCTCTCTCTCTCTCTCTCTCTCTCTCTCTCTCTCTCTCTCTCTCTCTCTCTCTCAGTTTTATCCCATTTTTTGGGGGGTTTCTCATCCCAGATTCAATCTTGTGTACTCCGACCTATGTAACTCTATTTGATGTCGTCCCAGAGATCCAGCGTTTCTGTAGTGACAATAATTTATGGTCTTTAAATCTTTCCTTATATAACATGTTTCTTTATACTGGTATTAACTTGGTTGCCCTTCTCTGGATATTTCTCACGACGGATATGTATATATATATGTGTGTGTGTGTGTGTGTGTGTGTGTGTGTGTGTGTGTGTGTGTGTTCTTTAAGAGCTGAACACATGCAGTATGAAAGAGCATTGAACATTTGCCCAATACACCTTACGGTTGCTCTACCCCATGGCGGGAGTCTGAAGAAATCAACTCTCTTAAGTCCAGTTTACCTTGAAAGTTCGCAACAGAGAAGAGATGAATGAAATCTTACTGTGATGTTACGGGAACTGTATCCCACCTTCAGGCGAAAGGATGTCAGCTTTTGACCCTCTGCGTTGTCTGGAGGTGTCGTTATCAAGGTGGTTGGATGATGAGCGAAGCGAAGGGTCGGGAGGAGGGAGAAGGGCTGGGTCGTCTGTTGTGTGGTGAGGACAGAAAAGTACGTAGCGTGCCCGAGATAGAGCAGCCATCCTGTCAGATGCGAAGTGTGTCCCCCCGCACTCTCTCTCTCTCTCTCTCTCTCTCTCTCTCTCTCTCTCTCTCTCTCTCTCTCTCTCTCTCTCTCTCTCTCTCTCTCTCTCTCTCTCCCTCTCTCTCAGTCCTTGACGTACAGCTGCTTTCCGGCTGTCAAGGTTGGGAGTAATACATGATTTCATCCGCTTTATTAAATACAGGTGTATATTCTCCCGTCAAGAAGGCTTCCATGGTCACCAGCCTCCTCCTCCTCTCCTCCTCCTCCTCCTCCTCCTCCTGTTGTCATGAATTATGTTGTATGATTTTGCTGTTGATCGTCGGATCGTGTCTGGTTAGAAGATTCCCTGGGTGCTGCTGGAGTAATAACTTGCTCAGGAGCACCCGCTCTCGGGTGCATCACTGGTCTCCGAGATAGTAAGGTAACAGCGATACAAACGTAATCCATATTGAGAATCATACAAATTTTCATCTGGGCGTAAAATAGATTTGTAAACCACGTCGGTTCTCTTAATTGTGGTGGAGTCCTGGATGACGCCGTGTCTCATGATCGGGTGGCTGGTCTTGGTGATCTCTCGACGGATGATCAGCCATATTTTCTCCTCGCTGTGGTGTGATATTCTCGCTGATGATCGGACGAAGTCCCCGCTCGCCAGCTTCGTAGGCTAGAGACACCTGGTCGTGGCGGCGGGAGAGTGCGACCGCAGTGCCATAGTCAAGTGTTCGGGAGCGAGGGTTGTTATTATGAAGGTCTGTTGTTTGAGGAGTTCTCTGTGTCCCTCGGCATCCACGTCGTTGTTGGCGTGTCCGTTGCTCGTCGTTCTCTGTCGCGGTCGTCGAAGTTCCCGTTGGCGGTTTCAGGGCAGCCATCGGGCCGCATTCAGTCATCAACCAACATCAGTTTTCAGAAAGTCCACTGATATCCGCTGGTGTCTAGATGTCCGCGCGCACACACCCACACACACACACACCCACACACACACACACACACACACACACACACACACACACACACGTATATTGACACTATCAAGAAACCCAGATGGACGCTAAGGTGTCAAGGAGCGTTGACTAACTGCCATCTCTCTACCTCGCCAACTGGAGAACGTATTAAGTTAGGCTGAGTGGGATCTCCCTCGTAGGTGGGGCTGGGGTCCGCGTTTAGGCCTGAGCCCTTTGGTGGCTGGAGGAATTACGCGATTAGACAATCGTCTGTATCGGGAGGGTTTGGTGACGGCTGCGTAGTAAGCCAGCGCTTCCGAGTGGTTGTCAAGTTGCTCTCCTCAAACCCAGGTGGCTGTCTGTCCTTTCTGCCTCACCCACACGTAGGCTGTTAGAGGGTATCATATGATATATATATATATATATATATATATATATATATATATATATATATATATATATATATATATATATATATATATTTTTTTTTTTTTTCATACGATTCGCCATTTCCCGCATTTGCGAGGTAGCGTTAAGAACAGAGGACTGGGCCTTAGAGGGAAAATCCTCACCTGGCCCCCTTCTCTGTTCCTTCTTTTGGGAAAAAAAAAAAAAAAAAAACGAGAGGGGAGGATTTCCAGCCACCCGCTCCCTCCCCTTTTAGTCGCCTTCTACGACACGCAGGGATTACGTGGGAAGTATTCTTTCTCCCCTATCCCCAGGGATAATATATATATATATATATATATATATATATATATATATATATATATATATATATATATATATGTGTGTGTGTGTGTGTGTGTGTGTGTGTGTGTTTATATCACTATTTGATAATGCTGCTATTGCGCAGCTCAGCGGGCCGCAGCGTTATCTTCAGTATAGCAGACTCCAACAATCGAGGTGCTTTAACTCTTCAACACGGCGGCACGACCCTTGAGCACGACTGCAATGACCCTTAACCGCCACAGTGCTCGAAGGTCGTACCGTCTCGTGCTCAAGGGTCGTCGTACCGCAGTGCTCAAGAGATTGACTGAAAGAACTTTAAAAAAAGAAAAGCAACACGAATTAGTGACGTTAAACTAAAATGAAAGATCTCTTTTTTTTTTCTCTCTCTCTCTCTCTTTCTAACGGTCTCTGAAATCCCTCCCTCTGCAGTAAGGTCGGCGGGCGGGTATGTAGTTAGTTCTGGCAGCGGAAATGTACAGGAGGGGGCAGAAATATATTGCAGCAGGTGGCGCGTCCAGGAGCATGGTAAGTGCCACTCGGAGGCCGCATTAATGACAAGAAACCAACATAATAGCGGCAAAAATCTGGCCGCGGGCGTCTGATAAGTGTTGCTGGGGAATCCTCTTCTTCGTCTTCTTGTACTGGCTTGGGGGAGGGGGGAGGGTGGTGGGGGTAGTGGATTAGTGGGATGGAAGGGGTTGGTAGGTAGGTAGGGAAGGAGGGAGTGGTGATGGAGGGAGGGAGGGAGGGTGAGAGGGAGGGAAGGGCTTGAGGGAGAGTCGTCGAAATTCTGTCATCGACAACAATAACAACTTTTACTCGACGTTTTAAAAGGTACACAATTTAAATGTATCTTGGGCCCCCATTTAAATCTTTGACAGTTTGCTTTGACTAATGTATTTTGTGCCTCTCTCGTTCCCAGTTAAATTCATAAAGTTCCACAACGAGTGGGGGGGAAGTAGAGAAGGAGAAGCATCCTTGTAGGTGGGGAATCGAAGGCCCAGACTCGCGTGGACTCCCGGCCCTCGAGCCAATTCAGGCGCAAATGAAGAGTTATGGAACATTTTTAGGAAGCATTTCCCTTTTCTTAGTTGGCAAAAAGTTTCTTGGCATCTCTCAAGGCGCCACATTGTCATTAAAATTCTCCACTTTCCCAATGCATTCTCGAAATTGAAGCATATTTAAACATCCTTGATTCGCGAATGTGATAAAAGAGATGGAATTCTTACGAAGACGGGAATTTTAAACATCAGTGAATTGGAGGGAGAGTTGGAACCTCTGTAGAGGTCCATTGCGCCTCTCTCCTTTTTTTTTTGCACCCCTCAATCCCAAACATATAGAGTCTCAGTATATGTACATTAATATAACATATTCCCCCCTTGACTGATTCAAATAGAAGGAAAGAATATTCTCTTCCTTTTTTTTTTTTCAATTTGTCGCGTCCGCATGGGGGACACGCTCTCACACTCTCTCTCTCTCTCTCTCTCTCTCTCTCTCTCTCTCTCTCTCTCTCTCTCTCTCTCTCTCTCTCTCTCTCTCTCTCTCTCTCTCTCTTTCTCCAGCTTCGAGATGTCAATATATCAGGTGTCTGATGGACACACACACACACACACACACACACACACATACCTCCCTCCCGTGCCAAAGCGAAGGTCCTGAGGGAACGGGTCGAATGGACAACAGACGAGCAAGTGTCGCCCTCCAGACTCGTAGATCTAACACGGGGTCTTTTTTTTTTTCCGACGACTAACAACAGCAACAACAACAACAACATCCTCCTCTTTTTTTTCTTCTTAACGTTAGAGAGTACGACCCTCTCAATTTGGCATCAGCGTTCAACACGAACATCTAACATTAGCATCTAACATCAGCACGGACATCTAACATTAGCATCTAACATCAGCACGAACATCTAACATTAGCATCTAACATCAACACGAACATCTAACATTAGCATCTAACATCAACACGAACATCTAACATTAGCATCTAACATCAATACGAACATCTAACATTAGCATCTAACATTAGCACGAACATCTAACATTAGCATCTAACATCAACACGAACATCTAACATTAGCATCTAACATCAATACGAACATCTAACATTAGCATCTAACATTAGCACGAACATCTAACATTAGCATCTAACATCAACACGAACATCTAACATTAGCATCTAACATCAATACGAACATCTAACATTAGCATCTAACATCAGCACGAACATCTAACATTAGCATCTAACATCAACACGAACATCTAACATTAGCATCTAACATCAACACGAACATCTAACATTAGCATCTAACATCAACACGAACATCTAACATTAGCATCTAACATCAATACGAACATCTAACATTAGCATCTAACATTAGCACGAACATCTAACATTAGCATCTAACATCAACACGAACATCTAACATTAGCATCTAACATCAATACGAACATCTAACATTAGCATCTAACATTAGCACGAACATCTAACATTAGCATCTAACATCAACACGAACATCTAACATTAGCATCTAACATCAATACGAACATCTAACATTAGCATCTAACATCAGCACGAACATCTAACATTAGCATCTAACATCAACACGAACATCTAACATTAGCATCTAACATCAACACGAACATCTAACATTAGCATCTAACATCAATACGAACATCTAACATTAGCATCTAACATTAGCACGAACATCTAACATTAGCATCTAACATCAACACGAACATCTAACATTAGCATCTAACATCAGCACGAACATCTAACATTAGCATCTAACATCAGCACGAACATCTAACATTAGCATCTAACATCAGCACGAACATCTAACATTAGCATCTAACTTCAACAGCAAAATTTTGAGTAACATCCAACATCAATATTGATGTGAATCACGTGATTCGGAAATCTGCTGGTAGCCAGAGGAAAGTGAAACACGAAGATCCTAGCACTGTCGTGACAATTCACATCATCAGGGATACAGCGATACAGCATCTCTGTATCCCTGATGATGTGGGGCATCACGAGAGCATCTAACATCCCTGTATCTACTAACCCTAACATCATCCGTGATCGATTATCTACGACCAGCATCGTACATTATGATTTAACATTAAGAAACATTAGCCTCTAGGACTAACATCTGGTATCAACATTTTTAGCATTATACAATATCTGATTATCCGTCACGAACGTCATCATTTGATATTAACATTTAATGTTAACATTAAAAGCTAATGTTGGACACCATCACCCAACATCAGTATCTAACACTGGTGCCGAAATTTAGTCATAAAACATCAGTAGCTAACCTTTAGCCGCAGGGCACGTACCATTGTGCTTGAGGGCCGTACCGTCGTGCTCAAGGGCCGTACCGTCGTACTCAAGGGCCGTACCGTCGTGCTCAAGGGCTCTAGCGTTGTACAGAAGGGCTTAAAGTCAAGCTTAAGATACACAAGACGTAACCGACGAGGATGACCAGATGCCAGAAAGCAAGAATTCTTGAGTGTGTGTGTGTGTGTGTGTGTGTGTGTGTGTGTGTGTGTGTGTGTGTGTGTATTTGAAAGTAATGATTTCCGATCCAGTATGAGATGATCAGTTTCATTTCACTGTATCATATGACCTGGCCAGGTGACTCCCAGACCGACAGTGATCCAACCGTGATCAACTTATCATCTGGAAGAGAGAGAGAGAGAGAGAGAGAGAGAGAGAGAGAGAGAGAGAGAGAGAGAGAGAGAGAGAGAGAGAGAGGCAGACAGACAAACAGACAGACATAGATTTACTCACGTGCACCTGCTACATATGCATAGCAATTATGGTCATCCTCGCTGGGGTTATGCAGGGGTCATCTGTATTGACCTGAAATTCATAGTCTTGGTGGCCTGATGACTGTGGCAGAGATCCTCAGACTTCATGCATTATTATCATTTTGCCCCGCTTGCCAGTCATGAGCAAGAGGAGGCGCATGATGCAGGAGCGGCTATATGTGCATGAGAGATCAAACACAGTCTTTGGCGTCTGCGAACTACCTCCCTTCCCTCCCACCCACCATCCGCCGGTGGCGAGATACATTTGACCTTCCTGCTGTGCCAACCTTCCATTACTTTCCTGTTGAATCATGAACCTTTGGGGGGGGGGGGGGTCGTTTTGAAGACTCGTTCCCGTATCGCATCTCGGTAATTTGCTGGGAGGGAGTCCTTTTGGAGAGGAGAGACACAGTCTTTGCCTGGTGGTAACTGATGTGATTCACGGTCTCCTTTTCTCGAACAAAACTGATCGTATCTCCTCTCGTCAATTTCAGTTGTTCTAGGCTCGCCTGCATACAAGCAATTTACAATTTTTGCCGAAATTTGCGTAAAGTTGTGGGTTAAAGGTCCGTAGTCTTCTTCCGGTTGGTTGGAAAGCTATCATTATAAGTTATAGGAATAGGAAAGGATCTCATCTCATCTTTCCCGCCACAAATACTCACTGTATAAGGATTATACTTTGTGTTTGCTTTTCCCTGCATTTCTCTCTCACTGATGTCGGGTTCAGCCAATGGCTTCAGCTTCGTTGCCATCACGAGCCAAGAGTGTGCCTGTTGGTGGAGCCATAGTCTTGTAAGAGAGACGTAATATGTGGTCGCGGAGTGTGAAATACAAGATCGGGGCGTGCGTCCGTGTCGTCCTAAGCTCATTAACCGCTGTAACACTACCTTCCTCTGCCCTCACGTGCAGCACTGGCGAGGCTCCGTCTGCCTCCGTGAGGTGGCTCTGACAAGGATGGTGCTTCCTCACCGCCACCTTCATTCGTCTCTTCGGAATTTTTGTTATAAGAGGAGAGAAAAGATAAAAGATGACACAGCCTGCCAATACACTTATACCCCAAGAAACGAATCGAATACGAAGGGACGGCTGAGGGCATAGCATGTGTTGTGTATGGTATGAGATTATGCAAATGGGTTTTCAGTATCTATGAAAGGATCACAGAGCTCTCGACACCTCAGGCCCTCAGGCCCAGACTGACTGGTTCACCTCAGGACACTGAGCGATACCGTTTTGGAATGTGTTTGTGCATCAGCTCCAGAGCAAAGCTAACACCTCGAATGCTCAAAGGGGTTCTGATTCCCTGTAATTTACCGGTCAAGAAGCGGCCGAATCATCCTTACTTGTATCAAAGTCAGTCAAGACTCCTCATCTCCCAGATAAGACGTAGGGCAACGCAACCCCGTCTTTGTTCCTTGAGCCCTGGAGTCGCTGTGACGGCACCTATGCTAAAATTACACCACACAGGCGCGTCTCTCCCACAACACTGCCGGCCCGCGAACGGGAATTAATTATCGAACTTCAGTGTCATCACCACTGCATATATCTGTAACTTCAGTGTCATCACCACTGCATATATCTGTAACTTCAGTGTCATCCCCACTGCATATATCTGTAACTTCATGTCATCCCCACTGCATATATCTGTAACTTCAGTGTCATCCCCACTGCATATATCTGTAACTTCAGTGTCATCACCACTGCATATATCTGTAACTTCATGTCATCCCCACTGCATATATCTGTAACTTCAGTGTCATCCCCACTGCATATATCTGTAACTTCAGTGTCATCACCACTGCATATATCTGTAACTTCAGTGTCATCACCACTGCATATATCTGTAACTTCAGTGTCATCCCCACTGCATATATCTGTAACTTCAGTGTCATCCCCACTGCATATATCTGTAACTTCAGTGTCATCCCCACTGCATATATCTGTAACTTCAGTGTCATCACCACTGCATATATCTGTAACTTCAGTGTCATCCCCACTGCATATATCTGTAACTTCAGTGTCATCCCCACTGCATATATCTGTAACTTCAGTGTCATCCCCACTGCATATATCTGTAACTTCAGTGTCATCCCCACTGCATATATCTGTAACTTCAGTGTCATCCCCACTGCATATATCTGTAACTTCAGTGTCATCCCCACTGCATATATCTGTAACTTCAGTGTCATCCCCACTGCATATATCTGTAACTTCAGTGTCATCCCCACTGCATATATCTGTAACTTCAGTGTCATCACCACTGCATATATCTGTAACTTCAGTGTCATCCCCACTGCATATATCTGTAACTTCAGTGTCATCACCACTGCATATATCTGTAACTTCAGTGTCATCCCCACTGCATATATCTGTAACTTCAGTGTCATCACCACTGCATATATCTGTAACTTCAGTGTCATCCCCACAGCATATATCTGTAACTTCAGTGTCATCACCACTGCATATATCTGTAACTTCATGTCATCCCCACTGCATATATCTGTAACTTCAGTGTCATCCCCACTGCATATATCTGTAACTTCAGTGTCATCCCCACTGCATATATCTGTAACTTCAGTGTCATCCCCACTGCATATATCTGTAACTTCAGTGTCATCCCCACTGCATATATCTGTAACTTCATGTCATCCCCACTGCATATATCTGTAACTTCAGTGTCATCACCACTGCATATATCTGTAACTTCAGTGTCATCCCCACTGCATATATCTGTAACTTCAGTGTCATCCCCACTGCATATATCTGTAACTTCAGTGTCATCCCCACTGCATATATCTGTAACTTCAGTGTCATCACCACTGCATATATCTGTAACTTCAGTGTCATCACCACTGCATATATCTGTAACTTCATGTCATCCCCACTGCATATATCTGTAACTTCAGTGTCATCCCCACTGCATATATCTGTAACTTCAGTGTCATCACCACTGCATATATCTGTTAACTTCAGTGTCATCCCCACTGCATATATCTGTAACTTCAGTGTCATCCCCACTGCATATATCTGTAACTTCAGTGTCATCCCCACTGCATATATCTGTAACTTCAGTGTCATCCCCACTGCATATATCTGTAACTTCAGTGTCATCCCCACTGCATATATCTGTAACTTCAGTGTCATCCCCACTGCATATATCTGTAACTTCATGTCATCCCCACTGCATATATCTGTAACTTCAGTGTCATCCCCACTGCATATATCTGTAACTTCATGTCATCCCCACTGCATATATCTGTAACTTCAGTGTCATCCCCACTGCATATATCTGTAACTTCAGTGTCATCCCCACTGCATATATCTGTAACTTCATGTCATCACCACTGCATATATCTGTAACTTCAGTGTCATCCCCACAGCATATATCTGTAACTTCAGTGTCATCCCCACTGCATATATCTGTAACTTCAGTGTCATCCCCACTGCATATATCTGTAACTTCAGTGTCATCACCACTGCATATATCTGTAACTTCAGTGTCATCACCACTGCATATATCTGTAACTTCAGTGTCATCACCACTGCATATATCTGTAACTTCAGTGTCATCCCCACTGCATATATCTGTAACTTCAGTGTCATCCCCACTGCATATATCTGTAACTTCAGTGTCATCCCCACAGCATATATCTGTAACTTCAGTGTCATCCCCACTGCATATATCTGTAACTTCAGTGTCATCCCCACTGCATATATCTGTAACTTCAGTGTCATCCCCACTGCATATATCTGTAACTTCAGTGTCATCACCACTGCATATATCTGTTAACTTCAGTGTCATCCCCACTGCATATATCTGTAACTTCAGTGTCATCCCCACTGCATATATCTGTAACTTCAGTGTCATCACCACTGCATATATCTGTAACTTCAGTGTCATCCCCACAGCATATATCTGTAACTTCAGTGTCATCCCCACTGCATATATCTGTAACTTCAGTGTCATCCCCACTGCATATATCTGTAACTTCAGTGTCATCACCACTGCATATATCTGTAACTTCAGTGTCATCCCCACTGCATATATCTGTAACTTCAGTGTCATCCCCACTGCATATATCTGTAACTTCAGTGTCATCCCCACTGCATATATCTGTAACTTCAGTGTCATCCCCACTGCATATATCTGTAACTTCAGTGTCATCACCACTGCATATATCTGTAACTTCAGTGTCATCCCCACTGCATATATCTGTAACTTCATGTCATCCCCACTGCATATATCTGTAACTTCAGTGTCATCCCCACTGCATATATCTGTAACTTCAGTGTCATCCCCACTGCATATATCTGTAACTTCATGTCATCCCCACTGCATATATCTGTAACTTCAGTGTCATCCCCACTGCATATATCTGTAACTTCATGTCATCCCCACTGCATATATCTGTAACTTCAGTGTCATCCCCACTGCATATATCTGTAACTTCAGTGTCATCACCACTGCATATATCTGTAACTTCAGTGTCATCCCCACTGCATATATCTGTAACTTCAGTGTCATCACCACTGCATATATCTGTAACTTCAGTGTCATCCCCACTGCATATATCTGTAACTTCAGTGTCATCCCCACTGCATATATCTGTAACTTCAGTGTCATCACCACTGCATATATCTGTAACTTCAGTGTCATCACCACTGCATATATCTGTAACTTCAGTGTCATCCCCACTGCATATATCTGTAACTTCAGTGTCATCACCACTGCATATATCTGTAACTTCAGTGTCATCACCACTGCATATATCTGTAACTTCAGTGTCATCACCACTGCATATATCTGTAACTTCAGTGTCATCCCCACTGCATATATCTGTAACTTCATGTCATCCCCACTGCATATATCTGTAACTTCAGTGTCATCCCCACTGCATATATCTGTAACTTCAGTGTCATCACCACTGCATATATCTGTAACTTCAGTGTCATCCCCACAGCATATATCTGTAACTTCATGTCATCCCCACTGCATATATCTGTAACTTCAGTGTCATCCCCACTGCATATATCTGTAACTTCAGTGTCATCACCACTGCATATATCTGTAACTTCAGTGTCATCCCCACTGCATATATCTGTAACTTCAGTGTCATCCCCACTGCATATATCTGTAACTTCAGTGTCATCCCCACTGCATATATCTGTAACTTCAGTGTCATCACCACTGCATATATCTGTAACTTCAGTGTCATCCCCACTGCATATATCTGTTAACTTCAGTGTCATCCCCACTGCATATATCTGTAACTTCAGTGTCATCCCCACTGCATATATCTGTAACTTCAGTGTCATCCCCACTGCATATATCTGTAACTTCAGTGTCATCCCCACTGCATATATCTGTAACTTCAGTGTCATCCCCACTGCATATATCTGTAACTTCAGTGTCATCCCCACAGCATATATCTGTAACTTCAGTGTCATCCCCACTGCATATATCTGTAACTTCAGTGTCATCCCCACTGCATATATCTGTAACTTCATGTCATCCCCACTGCATATATCTGTAACTTCAGTGTCATCCCCACTGCATATATCTGTAACTTCAGTGTCATCCCCACTGCATATATCTGTAACTTCAGTGTCATCACCACTGCATATATCTGTAATTCAGTGTCATCCCCACTGCATATATCTGTAACTTCAGTGTCATCACCACTGCATATATCTGTAACTTCAGTGTCATCACCACTGCATATATCTGTAACTTCAGTGTCATCACCACTGCATATATCTGTTAACTTCAGTGTCATCCCCACTGCATATATCTGTAACTTCAGTGTCATCCCCACTGCATATATCTGTAACTTCAGTGTCATCCCCACTGCATATATCTGTAACTTCATGTCATCCCCACTGCATATATCTGTAACTTCAGTGTCATCCCCACTGCATATATCTGTAACTTCATGTCATCCCCACTGCATATATCTGTAACTTCAGTGTCATCACCACTGCATATATCTGTAACTTCAGTGTCATCACCACTGCATATATCTGTAACTTCAGTGTCATCACCACTGCATATATCTGTAACTTCAGTGTCATCACCACTGCATATATCTGTAACTTCAGTGTCATCCCCACTGCATATATCTGTAACTTCAGTGTCATCCCCACTGCATATATCTGTAACTTCAGTGTCATCACCACTGCATATATCTGTAACTTCAGTGTCATCACCACTGCATATATCTGTAACTTCAGTGTCATCCCCACTGCATATATCTGTAACTTCAGTGTCATCACCACTGCATATATCTGTAACTTCAGTGTCATCCCCACTGCATATATCTGTTAACTTCAGTGTCATCCCCACTGCATATATCTGTAACTTCATGTCATCCCCACTGCATATATCTGTAACTTCAGTGTCATCCCCACTGCATATATCTGTAACTTCAGTGTCATCCCCACTGCATATATCTGTAACTTCAGTGTCATCACCACTGCATATATCTGTAACTTCAGTGTCATCCCCACTGCATATATCTGTAACTTCAGTGTCATCCCCACTGCATATATCTGTAACTTCAGTGTCATCCCCACTGCATATATCTGTAACTTCAGTGTCATCCCCACTGCATATATCTGTAACTTCAGTGTCATCACCACTGCATATATCTGTAACTTCAGTGTCATCCCCACTGCATATATCTGTAACTTCAGTGTCATCCCCACTGCATATATCTGTAACTTCAGTGTCATCCCCACTGCATATATCTGTAACTTCAGTGTCATCCCCACTGCATATATCTGTAACTTCAGTGTCATCCCCACTGCATATATCTGTAACTTCAGTGTCATCCCCACTGCATATATCTGTAACTTCAGTGTCATCCCCACTGCATATATCTGTAACTTCAGTGTCATCACCACTGCATATATCTGTAACTTCAGTGTCATCCCCACTGCATATATCTGTAACTTCAGTGTCATCCCCACTGCATATATCTGTAACTTCATGTCATCCCCACTGCATATATCTGTAACTTCATGTCATCCCCACTGCATATATCTGTAACTTCAGTGTCATCACCACTGCATATATCTGTAACTTCAGTGTCATCCCCACTGCATATATCTGTAACTTCAGTGTCATCCCCACTGCATATATCTGTAACTTCAGTGTCATCACCACTGCATATATCTGTAACTTCAGTGTCATCACCACTGCATATATCTGTAACTTCAGTGTCATCACCACTGCATATATCTGTAACTTCAGTGTCATCCCCACTGCATATATCTGTAACTTCAGTGTCATCACCACTGCATATATCTGTAACTTCAGTGTCATCCCCACTGCATATATCTGTAACTTCAGTGTCATCCCCACAGCATATATCTGTAACTTCAGTGTCATCCCCACTGCATATATCTGTAACTTCAGTGTCATCCCCACTGCATATATCTGTAACTTCAGTGTCATCCCCACTGCATATATCTGTAACTTCAGTGTCATCCCCACTGCATATATCTGTAACTTCAGTGTCATCACCACTGCATATATCTGTAACTTCAGTGTCATCCCCACTGCATATATCTGTAACTTCAGTGTCATCCCCACTGCATATATCTGTAACTTCAGTGTCATCCCCACAGCATATATCTGTAACTTCACTGTCATCACCACTGCATATATCTGTAACTTCAGTGTCATCCCCACTGCATATATCTGTAACTTCAGTGTCATCCCCACTGCATATATCTGTAACTTCAGTGTCATCCCCACTGCATATATCTGTAACTTCAGTGTCATCCCCACTGCATATATCTGTAACTTCAGTGTCATCCCCACTGCATATATCTGTTAACTTCAGTGTCATCCCCACTGCATATATCTGTAACTTCAGTGTCATCCCCACTGCATATATCTGTAACTTCAGTGTCATCACCACTGCATATATCTGTAACTTCAGTGTCATCCCCACTGCATATATCTGTACTTCAGTGTCATCCCCACTGCATATATCTGTAACTTCAGTGTCATCCCCACTGCATATATCTGTAACTTCAGTGTCATCCCCACTGCATATATCTGTAACTTCAGTGTCATCCCCACTGCATATATCTGTAACTTCAGTGTCATCCCCACTGCATATATCTGTAACTTCAGTGTCATCCCCACTGCATATATCTTTAACTTCAGTGTCATCCCCACTGCATATATCTGTAACTTCAGTGTCATCCCCACTGCATATATCTGTAACTTCAGTGTCATCACCACTGCATATATCTGTAACTTCAGTGTCATCCCCACTGCATATATATATCTGTGATTTACCATCATTCCACATTGGGTCCGCCCTTCGAGACCGATCGAGAGGTGCAATTTTTCGGTCCTGTATCTCCATGCCAAATTATCTTTAATGTGCTCCCACGCTAACTTAATCTTATGGGAGATACGTTTGCTTAGAGTATGCTTGTGTGTTCAAGTCATCAGGGGCTTGGGAAGGACACTGACGTAAACAGAGAACAGCAGTGGTGATGTAGCCTCCTTGATGGACTCCGCCAGTGTGATGTCCGTCCTCCATTTTTCATTACCATCTCTTAAACGTGACGTTATGACCCCTTGGATGCGGTGGTACGACCCTCCAGCATGACAGGACGACTCTAGATCACGATGTTACGACCCGTGAGACATATCGAGGGCCAGGTCATCATACCCAAAAGAAAGACGCATCTTCGTACTCTAGGGTCGTACCGTCGTGCTCTAGGGTCATACCGTCGTGCTCTAGGGTCGTCCGTCGTGCTCTAGGGTCGTCCTCTCGCGCTCTAGGGTCGTCCTCTCGCGCTCTAGGGTCGTACCGTCATGTTCTAGGGTCGTACCGTCGTGCTCTAGGATCGTACTGTCGTGTTCTAGGGTCGTACCGTCGCGTTCTAGGGTCGTACCGTCGCGTTCTAGGGTCGTACCGTCGTGCTCTAGGGTCATACCGTCGTGTTCTAGGGTCGTACCGTCGCGTTCTAGGGTCGTACCGTCGTGCTGTGAGGGCCATCAGCGTCCTGCCAGGTATGGGCTCTTCTCTCCACTCAGGTGGATCCTGTCTGGAAACAGGCCGATCCTCGCTGATGATGAAAGCATTCTGAAACTTTTCCTTGAAGTTCCCCCGGATCCATCACCCAGCTGGAGCAGGAGAGATCGCTGCTGTGTCTGCGAAGGTGATTATTTATTCTTCATTCCAACTACTGCGTCTGAAGGGATTAGGAAAAAAATGTAATAGGATTTCCCTGAACATTTTCGGTCGTGGGAATTTTTTTCTTGTTCTTTTTATTTTCGTGAAATTCTCCTGTTTCTTCTTGTATTGATTAGTACAAGATGTACCCCCGGTGTTTTACGTGTGCTTCAGCGACACCTGACCTGGAGAGAGATATGGGGAATGATCAGGAAGGGGTAAGGAAGACAAGGGAAAGGTGGATGAATGGTAAATAAGACAGGGAGTGATAAAAATGGGAGAAGGATGGAAAGGAGATCCTCTCTCTCTCTCTCTCTCTCTCTCTCTCTCTCTCTCTCTCTCTCTCTCTCTCTCTCTCTCTCTCTCTCTCTCTCTCTCTCTCTCTCTCTCTCTCTCTCTCTCTCTCTCGTATATATATGTATATATATATATATATATATATATATATATATATATATATATATATATATATATATATATATATATATATATACAAACACAACAGAAACTGCGGGAGTTTCCCCATTAGGTGTAAATTGGCATTAGGCCTACTGCTGTTAACGCTTGGGCGATCACTGGTGAATAATGATCAACAGGTAGCCTAGGGAGGATGATGGGGAGAAGGCTGGGGGAGGGAAGAGGAGGAAGGTAGGGTTGGGGAGACAGGCAGGGAATACATGGAAGCACATGGGAAGACCGGATAACAAGAGACCTGATGGGCCTTTTCGAGGTTACCTGCTGGAGGAGACGGTAGTAAGGTCCTGAGGTCCCCCTTTCTCTCTTGTGGTAAAGATAGGATAATAAAGCAGAAGGCACCCCCCCCCCCCCCACCCAGCGCTCACTCCGGCACAAGAGTCAACAAGAAAATAAAGCTGAGGAGGAGCACCGTGTAGTATGAAGATGGATACTGCTTTGGAAATTTTATAGGAAAGTGTGAAATAGGGGGAAAAACACCTCTATTTGTGATAGGCTTCTTCGGAGAGGAACTGAAGGAGAAGTGTCTGGGGAAGTGACCTGGGGATGGGCAGGAGATGAGAGGGGAGGCTGGGGAGGATCTAGGGGAGTTGGTTAGGGGAGGAAAGGGAGTGGAGAAGGAGCAAGGAGAGGGGACTGTGGCGAACTCTGGGGAAGATGGTATAGGTCCAGATCACGAAGGAGGCGACGATTTGACATTACAAGAAAATGCAGAGCTGTGTTTTGTGGCGGAGGGGACCATGGGAGCCCTCCAGCACCAGGGGTTTGGCAAGAGGAGGGAAACGGAGGGTAGTGGAGGGTTCCGAATGAAATAGATAAGTCAGAGGAAAGGAGGGTAACAAAGGAAGACACAGAGGTTGTGTAAGATTTAGAGGAAAGACATCACATGTTGCCTCAATGATGCCTTCTGAATATGGTCCGTGAAGGTCTGCGGAAGCTGTACCCCAAGATTCAAATCAGGGACCACATGGCCTTCTTCCCATGCTCCAGCAGTAGCCAGTAGCCAGGGTATGAGGATGGCTCTTCTCTAGGAACCATCTCTCCAATAGCCCTCCACCCTGCTATCCTGTCTCATCTGCTTACTAAGGTGGGTTTTGGGGGGAGCCTTATTCATCCTCAGTGTCTCGTCTCCATGTGCGAAGATGAGAAATTCAGAATACGACTTGTCGTTCCTCTAGCATAGAACCTCGCTGTAGAATATCACGTCTTCTGTTGTATCATCCTCCCCCGTGTTCTCCCATGAACTTCCCATGTACTCCCATGCATTCCCGTGTGCTCTTCCATTCTTCCCGTTTTCTATCTAGTGGTCAGGCGTTATATCGAAGGACTTATTGGTAACGTCAACAAAACCGCCGCGGACGGGAGAGAGAGAGAGAGATCAGGACACAGCCTTCAATGAAGTTTCTTGTAGGACAGGTCAGGAGGTTCTGTCTGCCCCCATAGACAGCGGGAGTCTCTTGAGAGATAGTGGGGGGAGACAGGAGACCCAGATAAGATAGTGGTTATTCAGCGGACATCATTCGAAGTTCAGGTGAAGGTCAAGTGCCTGAGTAGTTGGTTCATGTGGCCAGAGGGCGTCGCTGGGATTTAAGAGAAGTCCAAGGGCATCAGTCGGGGGGTTCAAGTGGCCAGAGGGCATCACTGGGTGTCAGAAAGTCACAAGAGGGAGTCCGGGGAAGTCAACGTGAGTCCAAGGGAATTGGATTTAGAGGGGAAAGATAAGTGAAGGATGAGAGAGAGAGAGAGAGAGAGAGAGAGAGAGAGAGAGAGAGAGAGAGAGAGAGAGGCCGACACACACACACACAAAAAAAAAAAGCGCCACACGTCGTGGCAAGATGATGTCGACCAACCTCACCCAGGGGTCCAAAACAAAATCTGCCCGTACGCCTCGTCAGAAGGTCCTTCTCCCCATACTTCCACTACAGCATATAGGCCAAAGGGGAACCTCTACGTAGGTCCCATAATCGCTAATCTACAAGAACTGCAAATCTGGCTGTGTATAATGACTTAATTTCCCTCTGCGACGGCGGTACAGACTGGCGTCAATAAGGCTTATTACCCAATAGGAGTGGATTAAGGTCGCCCGCCTCATATACATATCCCCTTTTGATGTCACAAATTAAAAATTCCACCCACCTTATTGACAGCCACCGGCTAGGCTTGGTTACCTGAGCTATGGTGCTGTCGTTATCCTGGCCGAACCTGGTGCCTCTCTCTCTCTCTCTCTCTCTCTCTCTCTCTCTCTCTCTCTCTCTCTCTCTCTCTCTCTCTCTCTCTCTCTCTCTCTCTCTCTCTCTCTCTCTCTCTCTCTCTCTCTCTCTCATACGTCGGAGGCACCAGTCCATCGTGGACGAGAGTGTGCCTCTCGAGACGACCACGACTTGAGAGAAGCATTGACAAAAATAACGGTGTGTGAAGAGAGGAGGGGGAAAGAAATGTGAAGAAAAACAGACATACATGACGGTCTGTATATTAAGCATTACATGGCTGCGTGTCCACACACACACACACACACACACACACACACACACACACACACACACACATAAAGCACATGTTTACATGAATTTCATCAGACAAGCACAGATGGTAAATATTTATGAAAAACCGACGTCAGTCTCAAGCTACGGTGCATTAAAACCCGCGGACAGAATCACCACGTTATATGAGCTGAGGATTTACTAGATCAAGTTACTTTACGAATCACAAGTGGAGTGAGTTAAGTCGTGCAGTGACGTGTGGGTAATGCTGGGGGGGGTTCCTGGAGTCTGCCACTACAGCGGGAAGGGTTGGAAATGGTCTGAGCCCCGTGTGCTTACTTCCACTGATCTCTCAATGTTCGGCAAGGCGCACAAAACTTTTGAACAAAAAAAAATATGAGTTACGGTGGGGAAACCAGCGCACAGTAACGTCCGCCAAGACAAGGAGACCACAGGAACAGATGCCCAAATCCTCTATCGGTGGGTTGAAGGGAGAGAGAGAGAGAGAGAGAGAGAGAGAGAGAGAGAGAGAGAGAGAGAGAGAGAGAGAGAGAGAGAGACGTTTATCTGCCACAGAGGTGATCTTCTGTCGTCGTTCTTATGCAGGGTTGGTCTGACGTGAGCTGTAGAGGTGAGGAGGAGGAGGAGGGCGAGGACTGGCCCAGACCTCACGCCAATGCGGTGGTATCTGGAGAGAGTGTGTGTGTGTGTGTGTGTGTGTGTGTGTGTGTGTGTGTGTGTGTGTGCGTGTGTGTGAGTATATCTTGATGAAGCAAACTTTCCTGAGATGTAAATCCCGGCCAAGTTAGAAGGCATTTCTCGCTAGATTCTAACCATCACATTTCAGGAGTCAGTTAAAGTGGGGTTTTTTTTTCTTTTTCGTTTTCCTTTAGTTGCAGAGATATTCTGAAATGATCGTGCTCAAGGGTCGTACCATCGTGCTCAAGGGTCGTACCATCGTGCTCAAGGGTCGTACCATCGTGCTCAAGGGTCGTACCATCGTGCTCAAGCGTCGTACCATCGTGCTCAAGGGTCGCACCATCGTGCTCAAGGGTGGTGCCATCGTGCTCAAGGATCGTACCATCGTGCTCAAGGATCGTACCATCGTGCTCAAGGGTCGTACCATCATGCTCAAGGGTGGTACCATCGTGCTCAAGGATCGTACCATTGTGCTCAAGGATGGTACCATCTACGTAGAGAACACAGGAGCTCCGGGACCCCACAAGAGTAGCAGGAGCAGCAGCGGTAGCAGCAGATGCAGGAAGTGTACAGCACCTGGTGTGGCGGGCTACTACTAGCCGAGGGGGTGACGGAAGCGCACTTCACAGCGGAAGGTAAACCCACGTACTCAGAGAACTGCTGAGGACCTGTGACGCTTCATCCAGTACATGACGAGCGCTAGTGAGTCATGAGGTCCTCCCAGAGAAAAGGACTTTGAATACACTTTAGTTCGCCTGTATAGCCCAATTTTTTTCATGTGGAGGAAGACAAAAAGTTGGTAAGAAATGCATCACAAACGCGAAGATTAATAATTTTTAGGCATATTGATGATGTTGACGACGAGCGAGAGCAGTGTTTCATACACCCTTAAGACCTAATGATGTCGCTGAAAGGCCCCAGCTGACAGTCGCGTGGTTACTCTTTCTCGACGTAGGGAATGGACGATTGGTGGTACGGGTCTCTGGTTGTTCCTGTGTCGTGCATTCAAGGAAAGTGGCTGCAGAGGGGGACACCAGCTCGTTGTTTGGGCTGCGCGAACCTGGCGAGGCACATCATGGAGTGGATCTCTTTAGGCGAAGGCTAATGTTTGTCTCTGCAGCAGGGATGAATGGGGCAATGTTTTGTCTGTGCAGCAGGGATGAAAAAGGTAATGTTTGTGCAACAGGGATGAAAAGGGTAATATTTTGTCTGTGCAGCAGGGATGAAAAGGGTAATATTTTGTCTGTGCAGCAGGGATGAAAAGGGTAATATTTTGTCTGTGCAACAGGGATGAAAAGGGTAATATTTTGTCTGTGCAGCAGGGATGAAAAGGGTAATGTTTTGTCTGTGCAACAGGGATGAAAAGGGTAATCTTTTGTCTGTGCAGCAGGGATGAAAAGGGTAATGTTTTGTCTGTGCAACAGGGATGAAAAGGGTAATCTTTTGTCTGTGTTGTGCAACAGGGATGAAAAGGGTAATATTTTGTCTGTGCAGCAGGGATGAAAAGGGTAATATTTTGTCCGTGCAGCAGTGATGAAAAGGGTAATATTTTGTCCGTGCAGCAGGGATGAAAAGGGTAATGCTTTGTGTGTTCAGCAGTGAGGAAACCCACGGCAGAGAGGAGCAAACTTTAGATTAAGAAATGGATTGCCTAAGTCACAAACAGCGAGACGTGCCGCATACCGATATGACGGGTGTCCGATTGTGTGGGACGGTCTGACAGGATTACAGGACGGAATCACGTACATGGGACAGGTGAATGTTGATAAACAGAACCGAAAACTGGATTATACGAGAGGAATAAATTGATTCTAGAGGAATTGAAGCGAGTTATAAGAGCCAGGGCAGAAGGAGTGATAACTGGGAGGGACAGAGTGACAGATATGTATGACGAGGGATAGACAGACATGGTATAGCGGCCCAGCAACTTGTTAAGAGACGCAAGTGAAGCAAAACACACCCGACACTCCACCAGCCGTTGTCAACCAGTAGCGAGGTAATGAACACTAGCGAACTCCGGCAGTGTGGGATGGTGACTGGAGCAGCGTGAGATGGTGAGGAAGGTGACTGGAGCAGTGTGGGATGGTGAGGATGGTGACTGGAGCAGTGTGGGATGGTGAGGATGGTGACTGGAGCTGTGTGGGATGGTGAGGGTGGTGAGTGGGGCAGTGTGGATGGTGACTGAAGCAGTGTGGATGGTGAGGGTGGTGAGTGGGGCAGTGTGGATGGTGAGGGTGGTGACTGGGGCAGTGTGGATGGTGACGATGGTGACTGGAGCAGTGTGGGATGGTGAGGAGGGTGACTTGAACAGAGTGGGATGATGGTGAGGAGGATGACTCAAGTGGAGTGGGCTGATGGTGAAGATGGTGACTCAAGCGGAGTGGGACGATGGTGGGGATGGTGATGGCATGAATGCACTCGTCTCCTCGAGATTGCAATAAGGCCTTATTTACCCATGAGTATCATGCTCGTGCAACCTCTTTGTGAGTGGGTGCGTGAGGAGGGGGGGAGGGGGTTGGTGTGTTTTGTGTGACCGGGTGTGAAAGGGGTTGCGTCTGTGATTGGACGTGTGTGTGTGTGTGTGTGTGTGTGTGTGTGTGTGTGTGTGTGTGTGTGTGTGTGTGTGTGTGTCTCTCTCTCTCTCTCTCTCTCTCTCTCTCTCTCTCTCTCTCTCTCTCTCTCTCTCTCTCTCTCTCTCTCTCTCTCTCTCTCTCTCTGACCCCCAGAGCTGGCTGCTGCTGTCACCAGGTCAGTTCCCCTCAGATATCCCGTCCGTCTTTGTCTAGGAGGATGCCCCCACCCCCCCTCCCCCCCACTTCCCCCACCCTCCTCTGAGACTCCTCGCCAGCCTTTGTCTAGAATTCAATATGTCTTGGAGCCTTTAACCTGTTAACCTCCAAATTCCATTCAAATTCTTTTTTCTCCTCTCTCTCTCTCTCTCTCTCTCTCTCTCTCTCTCTCTCTCTCTCTCTCTCTCTCTCTCTCTCTCTCTCTCTCTCTCTCTCACACACACACCATTTACGCAATTGGCTCACGTAAAACCTAGTTTAAGAAAATATAATACCTAAAAAAAAAACGATATATATATATATATATATATATATATATATATATATATATATATATATATATATATATATATATATATATATATAAAGAAAAGTTGTAATGCACTGAATAAAAAAAAAGTAAAAGAAAAAAAACTCGAGTGAATCGACCAGAAACACTGTTGATCCTGCCAGACTTCATGTCAAAGGGTTGCTCTGAATGCACACAGAAACAATAGCCAGAAAGGCACAAAATAGTGAGGTCTTTAGAGATTGACGGAGGCAAGAAAGGGTAAGGATTGTGTCGGCTCCGGTCTGATGTCCCGGACCTCACACAAAACGTAAACAAAACGCGGGGGTAATATTTTTGGATAAAGCTTTGTTTGTGCCAGGCGTGTCTTTACCTGAATACAAAATGAGGAACACACACACACACACACACACACACACACACACACACACGCATCGACTCACTGGCGAACCTGGAGGTGGCGGGAGGTAAGATGATTACCAACACATATTCTTTTTTTTTTTTTTCCTGCTCTCGACGCGAGACAATATCGAGGTGACTGCTGCACACCCGGGCGGAAAGTATCGTACGCCTGCGGTGATTATTGTACACCGCTGTGAGGGGGTGGTGTGAGGGAGGTCCTTCTTCTCCCTCCTCCTCCTCCTCTTCCTTCCTCCCTCCTCCTTGACCTCCTTCTCCCTCCTCCTGGACCTCCTTCTCCCTCCTCCTCGACCTCCTACTCCTCCTCCTCCTCGACCTCCTCCTTCTCCTCCTCGACCTCCTACTCCTCCTCCTCCTCCTCGGGTTATTTTTCATTTTCGCATTTCAATTTGCCGCTGCGTGGCTAAAAGATATGCCGAGACAATCACCATCTCATCGATTCAGGAGAGCCGTGTTTGTCCCTTTGCGATTTCTATTATATCCCAAACGAAGCAGATTGTTTGATTTGAAGACAGGGGAAATCCCCCAGTGTCACGGGAGCGGGGCAGGTCGCGTCTTTCCATTGGCGCGGGACAAAGATTGGTAGGCTAGGGGGAAAATTACTCGCTCAATTTCGTCTGTTTCCCCCATCATTCCACGCTCGGCCGCGGGTCTGTCTCTTTTTCTCTCCCACCCCCAAACCACCCACCCCACCCAAACCCAACCTCTCCCGCTGGGTTATTGATAGTGATAACCAAATAGTCTTGGGGAAAAAAATGATATCACAGATAATAATCGGAGCCAGAACGGGTTACACAACCATCTAATTATTCAAAGTGTGTGTGGCAGGACTCGACGTGGGGGGAGGAAAAAAAAAGATAAGTCGTAAACAGAGTGAATCAGCCCGGGCGGTGAGCGAAGTCTTGGGGGGAAAATCCCCAGACGCGGGGCCCACAGGGGAGGCGACTTTGAATCAAGGCCACACGGAACGGGGAGGGAGCGGGGAGGAGGAGGTGGAGCTGGCCCCAAGAAAAGATTCTGAACGCTATTATTTTGAATGGAAATAATAGGAACGCTGCTCTGGGGTTAATCATTCTAATTGCTAAGCATTCCTATTGATCCGAGAGTGGAATTAAAAGAGAGCACGCACGCTGTCGCCTGGGTTAAGGGGGGGGGGGAGATGGGTGCGTTATGGGGTTGGTGGGGTGGGGTGGTGGTGACGGTGTGCCCATTGGAAACAAAAAGCAATGGGGGCCGAGGTGACATACGGGATGTATAAAGAGAATCGAATCCCGGTGTGTAAAGAGAATCGAATCCTGATGTCAATTGGCTGCCAAAAAAATCGGAGTCCTACCGTTTTTTTTTCTTCTATCATTTTCCTTTTTTATTCTTCTTTTAAGGGGAGTGGAACAATGCCGTATCTTTTCTTTTATGTAGGGAGAGAGAGAGAGAGAGAGAGAGAGAGAGAGAGAGAGAGAGAGAGAGAGAGAGAGAGAGAGAGAGAGTGATTACTTATATATAATGTGTCAGTCAGTTCCTCGTTCCCCTAAAACCATTACACTAGTTTTGCTCCTTGCAGAACCCAAGCCTCGAGGACGCCTTACACAACGGCCGTCATCTTCAACACCTCTTCATCTTCATCCCCTCCCCCGTGAACAGTGTCACTATCACCTGCACTACTCGCCCCATGCCCGACCCCTCATCGTAATCATCATCATCATCATTATCATCATCATCATCGTCATCATCATCATCATCATCATCATTGTGATGATGACAACCCTTGTTAAGTTACGACTGGTTAATCATCATTATCTTCTTAAGAATCTTCTCCCTTCCCCTATCTTTTCCTCTCCCTTTCTCTCCCCATTCCCCCCCCCCAACCCCTATCCCTGCCATCATCATCATCATCATCATCATCATCATCATTATCATCATCATCATCATTATCATCACCGTGATCATCATAAGCATCACCACTATCATAAACATCCTTTCGCCATTATCATCAACATCATCATCATCATCATAAAACATCACAGTCACTATCAGTATGAACATTTCCATCACCATCATCAGAAACAGTTACTGTCATCCATCATATATATCACCATCACCACAAACATCACCATCATTATCGTAAACTTTGCTGTCACTGTCGTCATAAACATCACCATCAACATCAGCGTCATCATAAACACCATCACCATCAGCATCATATGCATTACAGTCACTAGAATAAACATCACTATCACCATAGATATCACCATCATCATAAACATCACCACACCGTCATTATAAAATCACCATCGCCACCGTCAATAAACATCACCACCACCATCATTATAAACATCACTATCATCACTATACACAGCCACCACCATCACCATTATTGTCTTTACAGAGAGAGAGAGAGAGCCTCACTATCTCTCACTATCACCTAACCAATGAACCAGTTGACAAATAGAGGCAAAATCACTGAGAAATGGTTATATGTATATATATAAATTCATTTTATATGTTTTATATTCCCACGTATTTTCTTGTCACACTCTATTAACCTAGGTAGGAAAATTTCCCCCTTTTTTGTGAGTTCATTCTTAATGTGTCTTTATGAAAATTACAGCACGTATTTTACCTTCGCCTCAAGGAAAGACTGGGGAAAATTTACTAATGTTTTCATTGTCTGGGAAGATATTTATAAACTCGACTAACCTCACCATACTGCTAGGCGAAATAGCATTGCCGCGGCTCCTAGAATTCAGTCAGTGGGTAGGCGAAGACTTCGTAAAGGTTAGGAACGCCAGTGTTTTCGCTAGTGAATGCAAGTACCTTACCTTTTCTTCATGATCATCCACACCTTAGTGTTTTCACTCCAGAGGTTAACGCCACAGAAAAAAAAAATATCTTCACTACGTCCTACAGGAACCTGTCTTTACTCCAAAGGCTATCTCCACTATCCCCTTATTTCTTTCTTTTTTTTTTCTTTTTACAACGCATTCATCTTCGCTACGCCCTTAGCTTCACTTCGAATTCATCTTCACTACGCCCTTGTTTTTTTTCTTTTTACCACGCATTCATCTTTACTACGCCCATATATTCACCATGCATTCATATTCGCTACGCCCCCACAGTCGCTAAACACCTCATCTTCACTACACCCTCAACGTCTCTTTCTTACGGGTAAAGTGGCCTATAGTTAAGGTGCATTTGAGGGAGAAGACGTTAACTGTTGCGAAGGATGAGGAAATAAAAGAAAAGAAAAAGAAGTAGAAACACCACATGTTTCTATTGTACAAAGGGAGACATGAGTACAGGAATATCACTCCATTTTCTATGCGTTAGCTGAGACGGCAAGGGCAAGATAACACTGTCATCAAGGCTACCTCCTCTCGTTTTTTTTTCTTTTGATTTTCCAAAAGAAGGAACAGAGAAGGGGGCCAGGTGAGGATATTCCCTCAAAGGCCTAGTCCTCTGTTCTTAACGCTACCTTGCTAATGCGGGAAATGGCGAATAGTATGAGAGAAAGAAAAAAAAAAAAATATATATATATATATATATATATATATATATATATATATATATATATATATATATATATATATATATATATATATGACCTCCAATGCCCCCACCAGCCAGGCAACCAGCACCCCTCCTGCCCGTGTCGACCCCAGCACATCGCCTCCCACCCCCCAGCCACCCCACCATCACGGTGTATCACAGCAGCCAGGCTCCTCACCTCCCACTTGACCTCCACACCTCCGCTCGACAAATGAACACTCCCCTCCTGGCGGAATAGCTTTCCAAAAAGCACCCCCGTTTTCTCATCAGAGCTAAAAAGTCGGCCATGAAAGCAAGATGAACAGCGAACGAATCAGAAAAATGGCGACCCCCACACATGAAATTGACTGGGAAAACTTTTCCTTTTCTATTTTTTTCCCCCATCAGTTTGACATCGATCAGAAAGGGATATTGTGCCGGGGGCTCGCCCTCTCTAACCAAACCCCCCCTGCATCCTTCAGCCACAGTCCCGCAAGCTGGGACGCCAAGAAATCTTCGAGGAGGGGAAGAGCAGGTTGTGACGACCCGTCGAGAACCACCAATACATCTCGAGCATAGCCAAGAAATTGAAGCCCCGGACACAGTATCGAGGTCGGCTGGGAACTGTCATCTTGCCTGGGGTGAACAAAGAAGGTATTGAATATATTGTTGTATTTTCCAGACAATCTCGACTCACAGGGACAAGATAACCTCCAATATCAATAATGCTTCCCGAACATTATCAAAATTACTTTGGCCCAGCTACCAACTCTTAGCAGCCAGAAAAGGGGCTCGTTTCTTTACGACCTGATATCTTAGAGTAGATGGGAGATTCTCCTCTTTTGGTGGGAGGATATTTGGGCGGCTTTCGTGATATCTTGCGTTAACAGGATATCCTCGGAAATTCCCTCGTCGGAAACAGATTTTCATCTCGCTCGGTCGTGTGCCTGTACTTGCGTGAATGTTGTATTTGATATCTCATCAATCACTTGTGTAAGAGAGAGACGGGGTGGGTGAGTCCTTATGGTATTGTGATGAAGGTTGGCATTTCTTGTGTCGTGCTTGAAGGTGTGTGTGTGTGTCTGTGTGTGTGTGTGTGTGTGTGTGTGTGTGTGTGTGTGTGTGTGTGTGTGTGTGTGTGTATGTGTTCATATCTTTTGGAACCACGATGCGCGTCGTAATGAACATTAATGTCGTTGTAGCCTCTGTCTGACGTCATTCGTACTGGCGTGCTTACATGTAAGACCAGATGGCGGAAAGTTGAAGTAGAGAGAGAGAGAGAGAGAGAGAGAGAGAGAGAGAGAGAGAGAGAGAGAGAGAGAGTGGGAGAGGAATCAGTTGTCATCTTAAGGAAAACAGCGACAGGTTGTCTGTACAGCACGGGCCAGTGAGAGGCGCTACACAGAGGGCGCCCGGAACACGCGTGAGGTTACACCACGTATGACCAAGTCAACGGTCGAAAAGGAGTACAATCCCGCCGGAGAACTTCTGAGTCCTATGGGATCCAACACTTCCCTGCTACTGATTTTAGCAGCTGAGCCTTAGAGTTGCAAGAGCCTTATTAAAGGCTCATATACATATATATATATATATATATATATATATATATATATATATATATATATATATATATATATATATATATATACCTTATATGCGTCATGAAGGCAGTGTACCATACATTATAAAGGTTCAACCAGGCCTTCCTTGGAAGAAAACATTTTCTTTTGTTTTCACTTTATCATTATCTATTATCATGATCTATTCTGCCCGTGCCAGCGATGGGCCACAGGAAGGTATCGCTACGAATAAAGAAACGCTGCCAAATAAAATGACCAGTTCTGCCGGACGCTATCAAGTCAGGAGTCAATATATCATTTATCAACTTACAAGTCAAAATGTGACTAACGTCATATTTGATAACATTCACGAAATACATGATACAGAATTAATGTAGAGGAGATAACTATACCGATCACGCTAAAGGATAAATGAGTAAATAATTTAGCGTAAGCGGAAATGTATCTAGACCTAATTTAGATAGCGGAATTTTCATTTACTTATTTTTATGTGTTTATTTTTTCCCCCGGTGACTAGAATCATATGTAAACATAAATCAAGTATTCCACTGACCTAGTGTGGCGACCTGACCACCACACCTCGCCACAGTGACCTAGTATAATAACATGTTCACCACACTTCGCCACAGTGATCTAGTGTGGCGACCTGACCACCACACTTTGCCACAATGACCTAGTGTGGTAACCTGACCACCATACTTCGCCACAGGGACCTAGAATACCATCCGGAGGAACCACACTTCGTCACAGCCACAGTAACAGTTCTGGAAACACAAGAACATCATTTAGCTGTGACCCGACATTGAAAAGTTATAAATCATATAGTGCCGATAATGACAAGTATTTCTTAAACAAAAGATAAAATAGATATGGAAATGCTATAAACCATGAAATTAAGATTTTTTGATCTTACAGCTGTAAAAAAATTAAATGTAATTGAATTGTGGTGTCGGAGGAAAATTGTTTACGTGGCGTATTTCGTGAACTGAGCGTCCCAGTGTAATTAATACGTATATCAACTGAGAATTCATGTCTTGAGTTTCCTTGCAGTAGATAAGAAAGTACTGAATGCTTTCACGGGTATAAGAAGCAGCACACAGTCTGAGGGCAAATACGTACTTCGACCATATATATATATAAGGGCACGATTTCACGCCCAGGTGATCCGATCTGACCTGATTAATGGCAGGGGTCCATAATTCTGTTTTCATCCTCGCTCCATTTTTGCTCGTTAATGCCCTTATAGCGGTTTGGAGACTTCTCGGAAATACTCACCTTGTGCCGTGTTCCAGGTCTCTTATTGCGTCGGTTGTATCCTCCCCTTTGGCCAGGTACTGTACTTCTCTGGGCTCTAAAGGTCGCCGCATTGTTCAGTTTCCCTGTCATATCTTTCGCGATTTCGCTCCTCAACGTAATTCCCAGCGCTCCCAATGGAGGAGCTGATGGTCCACTTTTAAAAAGAGAAGAAATAAAAACATCTCTCCCTTCCTTCAAGGTCTCTTTGTGTACCTACGGTAAGTGAAGAGACAGTAAAAGATGATGAATTTTTATGGGTCTTTCTCCGAAACAGCGTTCACCGATTCTGAAGTTATTCAGTAGGATTACATATATGTTTACGTCTTCTTTTTCATTCTTTTTCATTCTCTTTTGTCTTTAATTGGATGGCGTTCTGTCTCGACTTGTTGACATGTATGGGTTATGTAGTTTACGACAGAAGCCAAGGCTGGAAGAGGTTAGGCAAGACAGGGCTGTGGATTCGTACATTTTAGACGCACTTGTGTATATACACAGAAATATCTGTATTGTGTACACTCACACACACACACACACACACACACACACACACACACACACACACAGAAGGATGTGTTTCCTTTTTCAGTTTCTTGATGTATCATTGCCTTGCTCTGAGAGTGATTATCAAAGATCAGATGCAGCGAAAGACAGCTTTCCAAGATGTGTAACTGCACTTGGGATTTGTGGTCCTGCGTGCCTAGTTCTGGTTCTTACAATTTCTACTCCTAAAAGAAACTTATTTCTTTAAGAGTTCCATAAGCCCAGGGCAGTGGCGTGCCTTGTTCAACGTCCGTGTGTGACGTTTATGCTGGATGTATTGAATATGGAATACCATTGGTGGTATTTCAGCTTCACAGAGAAGTTACAGGATTGTATTGTTTGCTTCATGTGTTCGTCAGTGCTTCGAAGCACTGCAAGTGTTCGTTAAGATTTTCTTTATACACTTGAAAGAAAGCGTTACAAAACTATATGATAATTTGCTCAGGATACAGTTTCCATATTGATTCTGAAGGTGCTGACGATGTCTTTCCCAGTTTGGTCCGGTTTTTCATTTCATTATGTCTTCGTAAATGATAAACACGGTGCTCAGACATAGAATGGCTAGAGATTGATTTGTAGGTGATTTTGAGGCCTCCTTCCTCTGAGTCAACTGCAGGATGATCCTAATTAGCACATGAGAGGAAGTCTACACTTAGGATTAAACTCCGCATTAGAGACTTGGCAAAGAACTTTTGTTTCTAATCTTGAATGAAGAATCTGGCACATTCCCTCCATGAATTACAGGAAGGGAAGTCCAATGAGTATGTTGTTCATTTGACCCCTCAAGGGTTTTCAGATCAAAATCCATTAGCCATATATACCCAAAGGTCCAACTGTCGCGATCAAGGGTAGAAATTTGAGCTGTTTCGAATACTTCTGTGAACTTCGTGCCACAGCAGCAGCTCGATCGGCCAAAGGAGTGTTGGTCAGCCCACCAGAAATTGTACCAATGGCGTGCCACATCAGGGATAATGGCCTGCACCTCAACAGAGGAGTGTGTTAGGCAACACAAGCCGGGGTTCCCCAGACGAGCGTCCCAACGCTATCGTCACAGGTCATTAGCAGAATGAAGCAAGACCTGGTGACTCACTCATGGGTCAATAGTCATGCAGTGGACACTGTCTCATCTCCACCATCCTCACGGTCAGTCACCGCCATAGTTATCATCATCTATAAATGTCTTTAAGAAGTCAGTTCTACTATTTTCTTTTTCCTTATCACCAACGTTGCTCTCTCCGTCTTTGTATCCACTCCTCATACACCTTCTCATTATCATCGTCCCCCGTCGTAACACTTGTCATCACCACCTTAAACTTCCACCATCAAGTTATTCGCCGGGGCGACTTCTGTGAAGTTTTTCACCAAGGAGATCCAGCAAAACTCCAGAGACCATTACCACTTCGTTACCCCAGCTACATAAAAGTTAGGATTGTTAGGTTTAACTGTGATTGCAGGGCTTAAAAGACTTCCGGTCAGCGTTATGGAATACGATCCTTTTTACAAGCGACGAACCTGCCGCGTCTTCCTTTTCAGGAGTCAACTCTATGGAGATGTTCGAGCTGGTTCGGAGCATAGTGCCTGCCGACCATCATAAACGAGACAGTGTTCGGCCAAGTTTCGAGTGGGACACTGTCGTGTCTTACGAGAGGATGAGATCTCCCGGGATATCCCGCCTTACACTGGATTCGTTGTGATTCGTTGTTAGTGGAAACTTTTTTTCTTTCTTCAAGAGGGTGTTTACAAGATGAGAGGAAAAAGAGGTGGGACAGGGGAAGGAATGGTTTGAAATGAAAGAGAAGGGTGGAGTGTGTACAGGTGTATGGTGTAAGTAATTTTGATTTCTTATTTATATACCCTCTGGCATTTGGGCTCATCCTGCTTTTTTCCTCACTCTTGTCCTTGCTTTTTAGCCTTGATGTTGCCTCGTCCTACGCCTTGCCTCACCCTGTAACTTGCCTCACCCTGTATCTTCTTGCCTCACCCTGTATCTTGCCTCACCCTGGGTCTGGGCAAGATTTAGCCCAGTTTACTCTTGAGTCTCGCATACTCGGGGATTACCACAGTCTCTGGTTAATCTTGACGAGTCTTTGGCACAAATAAATATATTCTATAACTACCCCAGGACCAGGATTTGTGAAAGAGTCCTGGTGTTATTACAGGACCTTTACAAACCTTCCCTCATCCCAAGGTTGCGCTACCTCCTGCTGGAGGTACTGTAGGAGCACCTAATTACTGGAGGTACTGTGGGAGCACCTATATGCTGGAGATACTGTGGGAGCACCTATACGCTGGAGGTACTGTGGGAGCACCTTCCTGCCGGAGGTACTGTGGGAGCACCTTCCTGCCGGAGGTACTGTGGGAGCACCTTCCTGCCGGAGGTACTGTGGGAGCACCTTCCTGCTGGAGGTACTGTGGGAGCACCCTCCTGCCGGAGGTACTGTGGGAGCACCTTATTACTGGAGGTACTGTGGGAGCGCCCCACCGCAGGAGGCACATGTGATACTGACGCTTGTAATAGAATATTCAAACTTTTTTTTCGGACAGGATATTGAATTATCGTATTCCCAGATGTCAATAGGCAGAGGCGGCTTTGTGTCCAGTGTCAAAATTTTAACATTTCAACTGATCCAAAAAGCTACTTTATATTCAGAATCCCTTCTGAAGATGGGGGCGTCTTTGGCCTCTGAGACCGGCCTCGCCTCCTCTGTAAAACCTCCTTTATGAATTATGGCCCGTGAGGTCAAAGTGGTAAACTACCGAAATCTGACCCGTTAGGGGATTCTGCACCTTATGCAGGGGCCGCACAGATCACATTTTCAGCTTTCCCTTGAGACTTTTCACTTAGAGAATTTCTCCAAAAAGGTTTTCTTCCATTCTGTCACAGCATTGAGTTCCCCTGGCCTGTCTGGTCACTGTGATCTGGCCGGCCTCTCCGCCGCTGTACTAGCCCGTGTCACACCCACTCAGCGGGGACCCCGTGTGACGCGCCCGAAGTGTTACTCCGTCACGCCCGGACACAACCCCTCTCGTCTTAATGGTGTCGTTACCGGAGGTCGCCACACAAACGCTATTATGAGGAAGGGGAAGTTCTAGGGGCGATGAGGGTGTCGTCCATGCTGAAGTAGTCGTGATGGTTATGGGGGGATGTGATCTGGAGAGAAATTTGGAGCTGGAACACATCAGTCGTGTGACAAGGAAACACTTACGCCACCGTCCTCTACATTTACACCACCGTCCGCTACGCTTACACCACCGTCCTCTACATCTACACCACCGTCCGCTGCTCTTAACACTTCCGTCCGCTACAATTACACCACCCACGACATTTACACCACCCACGATATCCATACCACCACAGCACGTGCGCTACCCACAAAATTTTCCCCACCAGGACTCTTACAACCCCACAGTATTTACACAACCTTACGTGAAATCTACACCACCCACACAATTTTCCTCAGCCACACCAAAAAGACGCACGACATATGTTTCGTCTGGTCGAGGGAGTCATGCTCGGTCGAGGAGGTCAGGGAGGGAAGTCGAACTCAGTGAGCTACACCAGGTGTCTTGGGCCAGCTGACTTCGTTCGTCTGATCCACGACGAGGGAGGTCAGTTCATAAAGGGTCAGGTCACAAGTGGGAGGTTATGGCTACGGAGTTTTGGTCTCATTTGGGTCAGGGCAGATAAAGTTAGAGAGAGGTCCAGGCATGGTAAGAGAGGGCTGTGGTCTCGGCTGAGGCAAATCGCGGGAAGAAGTCAAGTCAGGGAGATCTAGGTGAGGTAAAGCAGTGGGTCGGGGTCCCATACAACACCAGATCAGACACGGTGTGGAACTGGAGGAAGGGGAGGGGATGTTCACTTGATGGGGGAAGGGGGTCTGATGGATTGGTCCAGTTGAAGGACAGAGATCGAGTCGGGATGGTGAAGACCTGAGGAAAGTCTGGTCGTGTGAGATCCTTCACGAGGGCGTCTGGTGAGGCTGGGATGGACTGAGGTAGACCAGGTTTAACACATGGGTCACATCTGGTTAGGGCAAGGCACGCAGAGGTAGGGGAGCCTCTGGTCGTCTAGTATCTACAAGGGAGTCAGAATAGGGTGGTCAGGCCAGGTTGAGGATGTGACGATGGGAATCGGTTTCAGGGGCTTCATCGTTGTCCTAGATTGTGTCTTCCTCACTTCATTGCCCTCCTGCCATGCAGGGAATTTGGGTAGGCGAATGTCACACTGGCTTCGTGAGGCCCTTGCAGCACGAACGACCTCGCCAGGCAAGTTCACAATACCAGGGGAGGAATAGCTCCGGCTTCCATATCTTCACACGCAGTATACTTTACCTTCGCCATCTAGTTAGCTAAGAATCCCAAGGGCAGCGTAATGCAGTTACTGATCCTGGATTTCCATTTTCGGTGGGAGGGTTAGTGTGGCTTACTGACTGACACTTCCTTAGCCCCTTTACCCTAGTATGGCCTAAGATAGTGTTCCCGAAACCCATCCACTAGACACGGTTGTAACCTGCCTGACCTCAAACCTGTATGTCCACGTAGTGGCACATAGTAATCATGAGTCAGACTTTGACTCAGTGAATACGTACAAATGAACCATGGCAATGCCACCCCTTAGACTTCTCTTTGAATCGGTGACGACGTCTTATTCTGCTGCTCCTCTTCTTGTCCTCTACAAGGCTAATTCTCGAGTTGAGGAGTCAATTGATTTTCTTCGGTGAGAGCGGAGCGAGCATAGCAATTCGACCCAGGGCTTTCCTCTCCCAGTGGTTGCTCTGTGTGATCTGCAGTGGTCGAGTTTTCTACACAAGCCTCACTCTCCCATGATCCTCACATCACCCTGATTCATCATAACCAAGGGAGCTGGAGGGAAATTTTGCCGAAAAACTTCATGGATTTCTCAAGGTCTCCTCTGCTGGGGCAGTTCGAAGAAATCATTGTGGAGGATGGACACTCAGACCCGGAGCAATCTAAAGAGTCGATGTTATGGATTCAAAAAGAGAAAAAAAAAAGAAAAAGAGAAAAAACTTTGATCAACTCTTACCCGGGCAGTCTGGAGGACTCTGTGCACGGAATCCACAAGCTCGTCCGGTTCCTACCAACACTGACTGGAGGAGCTGATGCAGCCAACGTGGGGAAACTTGCAGTAGCTCCTTCTCCGGGTTGGTTATGATGAACCTTATGAGGCAAACTCGGCACGTGCGATTGCCCTCACTCAAAGTAGACTCTCTACCAGGCACATGGTGCTTCTTTCTTGGCTCAGCAGATGTATATTGAAACATTCACAGAGCTACCCCACACAGACCTGCATTCACATGAGAACTCAAGAGGTTAGATCGTCTCAGGAAATGTCTCTCTCTCTCTCTCAGACAGAAATGACTCAAAGGAGAAAGTTCATTCCTTGAACGTCCGTTCCCATGCAATGTTTTCCCCCCAACTCAAGAGTGCACCTTCCACTGAAAGGACGGTACTTCCACCATCACACATGTCATCCTCACTAAAAGCGCTGGACCAGGATGATAGAACATCAGACCTGGACGGGCAACAGGTGGATAAAAAAAAACCTGGACGAACATGCTTGTGTGTCTCATCCAATTCTCACCACAAGACACGAGTCATCGAACAAAACGGACTATATCTTTTCACGTAGGATCTCCAGTTGGTTGTTAACCACGACCGTAGCCTATTGATAGTATCGTAATCCTCTTACCCTGCAGATGAACCGAGAATGTGAAGTCTTATGGCATGAAATGGTCGGCAGATTACCCCACAGGGGCAGGTAAGGCCTAATGATACTTCTAAGTCTTCCCTGCATTCGCCAGAGGAGAGGATCTGAATCCCACAAACTCTCTCGTATTCAGTACCAATTTGCCAAAAGACTCGTGCAGTAACTACCCCTCCATCAGTGCACTAAAAAACCCACACATCACAGAGGGTATCATTGTGTCGGTACTGTCTCAAGGTGAAGTCAGGTCAAAGAAGCCAGTCAGGGAGTTCAGGTGTGTGGGGCGGGGTCATGGTAGGGTCAGGTTAAATTTGCTGAGCTCGAGGGGTACGTTTGGGGGGGGTTAGGGAGAGGGGTCAGGTCACCCAAGTCAAATCAGAGGGTCAGTTAAGTGAAGTCAGTCAGAGGGAATGCTGTCTGCAGAGTCAGATTCAAAGAACAGGACTTAGAGAATCGGGTCAAAGTCAGTCATGGAGACATCTCGTCGGTGACGTCAGTCATGTCAGAGGCCGAGGTGAGGCGTAGGGTCAGGTCAGGTCAGACGGGGATCTACTTGCAGGGTCATTGAGGTGGAGTGGGGGAAGGGTGACCGGGTCAAAGAGGGCCATGTCTGGAGTTGATCAGGTCACGAGTTGGTGTTAGGGGGGGGGGGGGAGGTCGGCCTGAGAGCCCTTTTACACGGGTCGTTGTCATGGGCTGCGCGTCCGTCACTTCAAAATTGGATTGGTCGATTTGCATAAGATTTTCTATTCCGGTGGAGTGTATCGGCGGGCGACGCGGAGAATGTCAAGTTCGGTGCTCCACACTCGCCAGGGAGATGTGTGGTTCTTGGTGTGTGTGTGTGTGTGTGTGTGTGTGTGTGTGTGTGTGTGTGTGTGTGTGTGTAATTTTCAGTTTTCATGAATCTGCATTTCAGTCATCGAGGATCAGGGTATCGTTGCCTATTCCGGTGATGTCCCCCCCCCCCACCCCACCCACACACACACACACACACACACACACACACACACACACACACACACACACACACACACACACACACTCACTCCCCCCTGCTCCTTTCGCCTGGCCTGGAAGGCGAGGAGGTCTGTTGACCGCCATTGATACCAGCCATTGAGACCTAACACGGGAGAAGGACAACTCCTCAAAAAGATTTAATTTCATTAATTTTTCCTCCGGAGGTAATTAACATGGATGACAGTCCGCACTGGGGCACTGCTGGGGAGGAGGGGGGTCGGTCTCAGGGATGGGGAGGGAGGGAGGGAGGGAGGAGGTCGTTCCTACGGGGTGGTGGTGGAGGAGGTCGTTCCTAGGGGGTGGTGGTGGAGGAGGTCGTTCCTAGGGGTGGTGGTGGAGGAGGTCGTTCCTAGGGGTGGTGGTGGAGGAGGTCGTTCCAGTGGGTGGTGATGTGGAGGTCGTTCGTTTCAGGGAGGGGTGGTTTTGGTGAAGGGGTGATGAGGTAAGTCGTTCCTATGAGCGACGGTGAAGGAAGGGGAGGGGGGTACAGAGGAGGTCGTTCCTGGGGTGATGGAGAGCAACGACCTGGGTTGGTGGAGTGGTGAGGTGAGGGAGAGGTGTTGCTCCAGGGGATGATGATAGTGGTGGGGGTGGTGAAGGAGAAGGGGCGGCGGTGGGTTATGGGGATGAATGAGGTCCCGCACGGAATATCCTGTGAATAACTTGTCTCCTCCTCTCGTTAGCCTTGTCCTTGCCACAGTGAAGCAACTGCACAAACACACCAGGGATGTATGGCCCCCATCGCATCACAGGTGTAGGGCTGCACTACACTGCAGGTGTAGCGGCCCCCGGTGTAGCATAGGTGTATCCCACTCACTACCACAAACCCCCCTGGGGGTTAACCCCTGTTATGTAGTGTAGCCCTTACATTAGCGTGGAATCCCATGCTCTCTCTAGCCCCACTAGACATAAGATCTCTCACAGATTCACACCATAGATGGCATCGGTGACGATCACAAAGAACCATTGAGATGCTAATCTTGTTTTACTGATTGAGTGTTCTTGGTCCTAAGTACGTCTAATGAATATCATTTCCAACAGATTTCTGACGACTCTGGCAGTTGATCACCTCTCGTTGATGACTTCATGATTAATAAAACATTATATATCGACGAATTGGAATCTCAATCCATCTTTTCACTGACCAATTTCATTTTCGCTAGATTCTACCCATTATAGTTGTGTTGTTGACTCACAACGAGAGCTCTTAGATAAATTGATTGAACTGAATTACATTGTATTTTAACCATATAATAATAGCAAATGTAAAATGTAAATGGTAAATGTAAAATTGAGCTGTCGGGTCTCATTACTATCAAGATGTTAAGAAAATACCCGCAGATTCTACACAGATGCTCGAAGCAGTTTCGAAACCTCTTCGTTCAAGCTTTAAGAGTGTCCCCCCCCCAAAAAAAAGTACTCACTTTTTGACACTCTATAACTCACTGAATTCTTTAGGGTCAATGGGATCTGAAAAAGTGAGTACAAATTTTGGGGGGACGCCCTGTATATTTATTTGCATTGACGTCTTTTGTTACTTGATGAGCGTTTATGTTGTTTCAGTAATTAACAGATCAAACTTCGTTATTGATATTTGTAGCCGTTATTTATCTGTACTTATGATTTGTTTGTTGTAACTTTGAAATTGGTAATGAACCTTTGAAGGGTTCCGGTCAGTGTCTTTTTTTTCTAAACAGATCAAAGCCTTAGGAAATGTCTCTCCTTAATGACTAATAATGATATTCAGTGGGACTTCATGAGATTTCTAATATAACCATTCTGCTGCTCGGAGAAGAGACGAGAAGAGACAGGGTATGACCTGCTCACAGCCTTCGAGTATGTAAATCATTTAGAAGACTTCGGCAGTGGACAGTTATATTAAAAAAGAAGAGCAGCTGCACGATGGTAAATTAAGTTCACGTTAGATAGTGCACCACGCGTGCAGAACTCAACTCCCCTCCCCTTCCCTGTACAGATTGGTAATTACACAAACACCCACACACACAGACACACACAATTTCATACAATTACACAATCAAGCCACCAGTATACCCTCTCTCCCAGCACAAACCAAACACCCTCTTGCTGAAGCCCACACACACACACACACACACACACACACACACACACACACACACACACACGTAGCAATATCAAACGTGTACATACAACATTTTACCAACAGCTATCGCGACACTGTCCCAAACTAGTCCTTCACAGGCGGGAACAAAAGACCCCCAGATCGCTGCTATTCAATGCCCCAGATATGATACAACCGAAAATTAAAACGCGCATGGGGATGACTTGCCCATCTCTTCTCCATCGACGTTTCCCCTGATAAGCGGTGGAAAAAAAACGGGTTGATTGCAAAAGAAATTAAAAACGGTAGGCCTATGAATAGCGCGGTGGAGGGTTTGGTCCGATGTGGTTCAAGAGGCAGGTTTGTTTTTTTTTTTCCTAATACAACTTTGCCACTTTGGTTGTTAAGTTGTTAACACTTGTTGTTTTTTGAGGGTATCACTCTTCACTGTAGGTGGAGGCGAAGAGAGGGACACTTAAATGAAGATATGGCACCAGTCGTAGAAGGTTTGATGAGAGGGCTGTAGGGTTTATGCCTGTCTGTTGTGGTATGGCTTCGTCCATGAGTGTGTTCTGAGCCTGCATGAGTCCTCACGCACTCACGGGTACATGAGTCCTCACCCACTCACGGTATGTGGTCTGCAACCTGTATGAGTCCTCACTCACTCACGGGTACATGAGTCCTCACTCACTCACGGTATGTGGTCTGCAACCTGTATGAGTCCTCACTCACTCACGGGTACATGAGTCCTCACTCACTCACGGTATGTGGTCTGCAACCTGTATGAGTCCTCACTCACTCACGGGTACATGAGTCCTCACGCACTGACGGATACATGAGTCCTCATTCAATCACGAGTACATAAGTCCTCACTCACCCATGGTAACACCGACTTTAAACTACGAAACAGAACTGTTCATACACAGGATAAGCCATTGTGATAGAAACAAGGCAGCGCTGCTTCAGTAGCAGGGAAATGTGGATTCCCTTCAAATAAGTTCCTTGACGAGACTTTGCTCCCAATCATGTATATATATATATATATATATATATATATATATATATATATATATATATATATATATATATATATATATATGAATGACAAACATATTCCAGTACACTGTCATCTCGCGGGAGGGCCACCACAGAGACCTCAAAGTCCATGAGCCAGAGGCCGCCTTTGATCCAGCCCCGTCCTCCCGGAGACCACCACTCACTGCAGGGGAGGTGGGCTGTCCCTCCCCAGTACAACCCCCTCCCTCCACTGCAGGCCCTGCATTCATATATATATATATATATATATATATATATATATATATATATATATATATATATATATATATATATATATATATATATATATAGTATGGTTGCTGCTTTCAGGGTCATAAGCTTTAAGTCTCTTCTGACGCGCCTTACAGTGTGCCTCAGGCAATCACTCGGTCGCGTATGGTAGAACCGTCACTGTACCATCACTGCTACCTGACAGCATAGCCTATGGCACCGGAGACGCCCTGAGAGGCCCTCTACTCCGCAAGCCTAGTCCTGGAAACTTGGACAGTACTAGTTCTTATTGTAATACAGATTTTGCATCAATTGCTCTGTCATAACCTTTATTCGTAGAGTTCTAAAGATCTAATTTATCTTTTTTTTTTTTAACTAGCTTGAGCCACAACCGTTCTACCTGATCGCTCAGGACCGCTACATCACTGACTTCCGAATGCCCTAACGAAAATAGAGGTACAGTTCGTGTTCTTTAGAAAGCCAGTCCTTGTGATGGCATTGCCTTGGTAGACGCCGACTGTCACCATAACCCCGCGATACCAAGCGGACATCTATGGTCTGTTTCGAGTCCCATTTCAGCACCTGATCTTCAGCTGTTGTGGGTCCTCGAGTACTGACAACATCCCCTGCACAGACCACGGATCAAGTGGTACCTTTCCCGACTCGTGGGATGATGTGATGACACATGTCAGTTCGATGAAGGATTACAGAAAATCGATACAATACTGAAGAGGTCCCGGAGGGAAAAAAATTGGGTCCAAAGACGCGAAAGAGAAGTGAAGATAAGAACAGAATAGGCGAGTGAGCGAAGAGGGAAAAGTAAGGAGGAACCTTGGTTCACGAAAGACAAGGCATCACCCACAGAAACGATGGCCTACCCCTCCCCCTCTCCTGACGAAGGCACGACGCGAGCGGCTCACTCCTCCCCTCCCGCCGCTGCCTTTGACTGTTGCAGCAGCACTTGTTACCGGCCACTGTTCTCCTCCCAGCGATACAAGTAATTGAGCAGCTAATGTGATCCAGGCAATCGCAGAACCGACACCACACACGGAAAATAACTTCCATTGTCCCGTTATCTCCGGTGTGAAGTGGCTCTCCAGCACAGTGCATTATCGCAGTCTCTACGCGTGTCTGATAATTAGTCTCCCGTAAATAGCTTTTCCCATGACGCCCGGTCAAAATACTGGATCCGCGACGAGGGGGTGGAGAGGGGAAAAAAAGAAATCGTTTGTCTTACAGATCGAAGTGGGCCGCTCCAGTTTCCAGCGTGCATAATGAGTTTGTTATACAAGGGGTCTTCGCAGTAGCAAGGCTGTGTGGTGAAATGAGGTGAGGCGGCGAGGAGTGACCAGGCTGATAAGAGATAAGGGAGAGCGAGTCTGTTTCCCTTCACTGGATGGGAAATGTATCTCATTTTCACACATTTAATCCACAATTAAATCTCGGAGAGCGCGATACTTGTCGCACATCACACCTTCATTTCAACTCTCCAGCACCCCCGCCTTCAACACCCCAATCTGCCCTCCTAATTCCCTCCAGCTCTCGCCCTTCGCTCCCTCACACTTCGGGGCTGTTCTCCCCTGCGGCCGCGGGCGCGGGATACATCCCTAGTGTTTATTTTAAAATTCCAAAGGGAAGCCTCCATACAGAAGGTCCGCGGAAGAACGGCTTGGCGACATTTCCGCGCGCGGTTTTCACTCAATTTCATCGTATTTCATCAAACTTGGAAGGGGAGGTTGGCGTTTGGAAATTGATGCCCCATTGTCAGTATTTGTTAGGTATTCGGTTACGTCTGCGATATCTGCTGAAATGCACGCCATTCACTCCAAGAAGGCTTTCATAACCGACGTCACACCTTATCAGCGGGCGCTCCTCCGTGTATACAAATTAAATTGAATAAACCATTTTCCCCAATTGTATACATTTACCTGTCAGCAGTGACGCTTCCAATGTTATTGATTAACACGGAAAAGTATGACGTGTTTAATTAGAATGTTTCCTGGAAATATCATTGTTAACGTCGCGCTAAAACTCGCCAGGAACAGTGGTTTGTGGTCTGGAGAGGAGAGGAAAGAAAAAATTGGAGATAACAACTACAATCGCTTGTACAACTTGTGTGTTTCGTTATGACATCCCATTTTCTTTTTCTTTTTTTTTTTTCCTAACCTATACCCGCCGACGGCCTGAGTGTTAGATACATAGTTATCTATCGTGAAAGATACACTAATCGCAAAAAGAAATTAAAAAAAAAAATTGATAAACCGAAATATACATCATCACGGCTCGAGGTGGGGAGAGGGGGGGAATATTAAGAGACGTCCAACGAGAAGAAATAAATTATTAACTAGAAAAGAAAGAGAGAGAAAAACGGGCAGTGGGGAGGGCGGGTCAAGACACGGAATATGGAAGCGGGAGAAGTGCTGTGCTCTGGGTGGTGGGGGGAGGGGGGGGGGACAAAGACCCACCCCACCCTACCCCTCCACCCAAAGACCTCCGGCGACTTCCCCTACCCCCTGCCCCTCCCCTACTTCTTCCCCCTTCCCCCCACGACTTCCCCTCTCCCTTTCACTATCAGAGGGGCGGCAGGAGAGAGAGAGAGAGAGAGAGAGAGAGAGAGAGAGAGAGAGAGAGAGAGAGAGAGAGAGAGAGAGAGATAGCAGCAGGGCGGAACACAGGGGCCCCGCATCGCAATTAACAAAGTATTAATGAAAACATTGTTATTTTAAGGTTGCTAATTAACGATCATTCATCGCTTGTTCGTCCTCGGCAGTTAATTAATGAACTCTGAGAAACAGCCCCAAACTTCTGATTTTGACTTCTATCGACTGGTGCACTGAGGCCTTATATGCCACGCCTCCGGGCGATCACACATGACCCTTTCGTCTTACACTTAATTGAGCTATTGATATTCCAGCTACTAATTGTATACACGAAAAATTAGGGAATTATGAATATCTGATTTTTCATTGTTTTATAGTTGATGGGGGAGAGAGGTGGCAGACAGAGGCGTGAGAGGGAATAATTGTGTCCTCTTGCTCCGCTGGGTGTGTGTGTGTGTGTGTTTTTTTTTACCCCCTAAGGCTGGACGAATATACAAGAACCGTTGGGCCAATTTTTTTTTCTTTTTTCAAGTTTTAAGAGTCTGCGATGATGCTTCCGTGAGTGTCAAGCGACGGCGCGGCACTCCGCGGGAGGCGTGGGAGTACTGAGACGGCGCGCGCGGCAGGTGTCAAGTGGCGGGTGGTTGAGGCGTGTCGGTGTGACGGAGGAAGGGAGGTGGGGGAGGCTTGACCTACCACTTGCTGTGGCGGGGTATCGCGTGTGTGTGTGTGTGTGTGTGTGTGTGTGTGTGCGTGCGTGCGTGCGTGCGTGTGTCAGGTGTGCCTGGCGAATGGGGTTAAACAGTGACTGACAGACTGTTTACCCGCAGCTGGTGTCCAGTGGTGCACCTGGGGAAGAGGCCTACTGACAGGTGTCAATTGTCAAATGATGAACTAAGAATATATATATATATATATATATATATATATATATATATATATATATATATATATATATATATATATATAGTAACCGATATATTACGGGGAAAAGCGTGCTCTAAATCATAGCCATCTCACATAAAAAGACTTAAAAGAGAATGAAGATATTAGTAACAGCTCCTTTTTACACCTGTAAAAAAGGTCGTTGTAAGCGGGGGAGACAGAGGGAGAAGGCGATTTCCACCGCCTCTTCGTTGTAAGGAGAAAGATGGCATCATAACGGTCAATGCTCGTGTGGTCAGTCTCCACACACAAACTAGGGGAAGCCGAGTGGACGTGAACGGCTCCCGAAACGCTGTGGAATGGTCGAGAAGGTCAGGTGAGATAAGTTACAGAGATGATAAGTAACGCCAAATACTGTGAAGGTAACGTTATACATTCTATAACAATGATAAAGGGAGAGAAAGTTTAAGAGGGTCATCATTCCTCAATAAAGTCCTGATTAATTATCTTCGCAATAAATGAAAATCACATCCCTCATACAAGATACCATAAATTATTCTTGGATCATCTGATAATCACCGAGGTTATGAATCTAGAATAATTTTGTTAAGGGAGAGAGGGAGCCCCCCGCCCCCGGCAAGACCAAGCCGTTCACTGAGTGATTGTCACATTCTGGTGCCACGCCAGGAGAAAAATGGACAAAGTTGTGATCATTTATCTTACGAAACCCGAGGAGCCACCTCCTCCTCCTCCCCCCCCACCACCATCACCCCTCCCTAGTAACTCCCCCACCCCCCTCCCTTCCCATCCTCTCCCCCCTCCCCCTCCCCCACAATCCCTTACCCTTGCTTCCAAGACACCCCCCCCGCCCTTCACCATCACCCACCCACTCTCCATCCATCCATTTCCCTACATCTCAACACCACCCTCCTCCCCTCCCCCCTTTAGAAATTGAAAGAGGGGGAGGGGGTACAATGATGTGAATGAATGGATGGATGAAGAGGGGGGTGGGGGGGAGGGGGGGAGGATAGGTTGGTGGTGGTGGTGGTGCAGGAGGAGGAGGGGGAGGGAGGGAGGGAGGGAGGGGGAGGGAGGGAGGGAGGGGGGGTTGTAAAGAGAGAATGTTGAATGATCAAGATGATTGATGCGGGGGGCTAAAGTAGATGTGATTCCAGTCATTCTTTTTTTCATTATTGATGGAAAACAGTTGAAAGGGTAGGGTAGGTGGGGGGGGTGTTGTAGTGTGGCACAGAGGGGTGCGGAGGTGGGGGGGGGTGGGGGGGGAGAGCAGCGGCGAGTGTTTTGGCATTACCCGCAGGTGTTGTTTACAAGCGTCACCATACAGAAAGAAAACGGGATCACCTCACCTTTCCTTTTCTGTGTAGCATTTCCAGGTCATCAGTCCACCACGGAAGGTCTGTTAAGACATTCAGTTAATGTTCTTGGCGATTCTGAGGGGGGACGGCTATCTTTTCTACCCTTCCTTTCCCCCTCTTCTTCCCCCTCACCTTCCCCTCTCCTGCAGACGCCAATTGACTCGTTGGTCATCAGTGTTACCCACACCCACCTAAAGCGAGCCACTGTTCTTGCAAAGAGTAATTATGTTTCCCTTACTTATTTTCATTGTTGATAACCGTATATATATATATATATATATATATATATATATATATATATATATATATATATATGTGTGTGTGTGTGTGTGTGTGGATTACTTTTATCGATATTGATTCAAACATTGTCAGAGCCTAGAACAGATAGCGATGATATACACGTAACACGTGGCAGCAGGTCACAGTGACATGGTATTAGCTGATGATAACCACGACTTGGGACTTAAAGCCTCTCATTCTTCCCTCGTGGTTATCAGCAGATGCACGCCATGTCTACTTAAAGAGTGTACAGTAAACTAAGACTAGATATGACAAGAAGGATTCATGAATGCGATGACTTCACTGTATGAGGAGGTACGGACCAACACACACACAAGCTAGCTTCCCAGATGCGGTCAGCGGGGAGAGGGTGATGACGGATTGTTGAAATAGGTGGTTTGGCGACTTGGTTGCACGACTAGTTGGGTCGTGGTGATGGTCCAGTGTTCCTGGATGTGCGTCCTCAAGTGTCGCCTCGTCTGGCCATATTACGCTGACACATAGATCATTACAGACAGTGGCGTACTTTGTCCTAGTAAACAAAAGACGACTGCAACTCCCCCGGAATTACACCCTGGAAAATGAAAAGAAAATGGATCTTCTGTCTTCCATAGAAAACTACTTCGAACGCTAACCTGACGGAAGAATTTACGTGACAGGTCGAATCCCTTCGTAGGCCAGTAGTTCCCCAGAGAGTGTGGTGTTAATACCCGCGTCTCAACCTCCAAAGAAAACATGAGGTTGCTACGAAGTCACTGTGTTTTATAGATGTTTGATTAGATGTAGAGTGCGATTGTCCCGTTGCTTTGAATATGTGATTTAGTGCTTCTTCACCTGTCCTTCTTAGGATTTTCATTCTTACTTGGAAACCTTTGCCTTTGTTCGTTCATTGATGTGCGTCATTCTGTGCATCAGTAAGATTATAAGTGGCTTGTTTAGGTTTTAAGATGATCCCTGTCTGATGTTTTTCTTTAATTATTCTGCGTTGAACTATTATGATATTTATCAATCCTGTACATTTTTTCAGACCTACGGAACATTATGCGTTGTACAAACTTGATTTAGACACTACATCTGCGGGATGTTGTTTGGGTGTTTGTTGCTGCTGAGGTATCGGTGATTGTACTGGGTGGTCTGTTTAGATGGGTCTTAGTTTTCTAACAAGCACGACCTGACCCCATCATAGAATTCAAAAAAAAAAAAAATAAAGAGGGTTTGTCCACCTCCTCCTGAATAGAAATTTCCCCTTTTATCCTTACTTATTTCCCGTAACACTATAGCTCACTCTAGGCCTGACCTTCATGAAGACTTCATCCTTATGACTGGAGTTTCCGACAGTAGAAAAAGAGGTTGGGTTGGGGGGGGAGTCACCCTGACGTGCGCGTCGTGTTGCGTCAGTATGACGTGGGGCAGGCGGCCACCATGTCACACTTGCCAGGTCCAATTCTTCGGTTATTTCCAGTTCGTTAGCCACGACACACCAGTCATCACTCAGTCAACTTCACCAGTCATCAATCAGTCAACCCGCCCTCAGACTCCACAATAGATGGATGGCTTTTTCTCTCAATAGACTGTAGAGGAAGGGGGCATAAGGTGAAGGGGGAAAGGGAGAGGGAAGGGGGGGGGCGAGTTAGGTGTAAAGGGAGAGGGGAAGTGTATTTTTGTTCGTAATGTCTGAGTCTGGAAGGGGGTCGGAGGAAGGAAAGGAGATTTATTTTGAGAGGGTCGTCGACCAGAATTATTAATCCACTTCTTTTTTTCCTCAGTGGGTATGGAGAACGATATAAGGGGCGGGGTAGAGGTGGTGGTGGAGACGGCCTCCTACCACCCTCTCTCTCTCTCTCTCTCTCTCTCTCTCTCTCTCTCTCTCTCTCTCTCTCTCTCTCTCTCTCTCTCTCTCTCCGTGGGTTGCACAAGTAGCGGCTCGACGACGGCACCCCCCCCACGGTGTTTAAGGGTAGAGGAGATAGAGAAGGGGCCAGAGGGTTGCATCCTCGTGTAGAGAACGGTTCATTTCCTGCACTAAGGGTTGGGCGCAGATACCCACAGGACGGAAGGAAGGAGGAGAATGATACTCAGGGAGAGAGAGAGGGAGGGAGGTCAATATCTTCCTAGGACAATACGCGTCGTGTGATCTCGCACGATAGTCTGAGATTCCGGTTAGTAATTTCATTAACGCAGTCCGTATCCTACACCAGTGAGTAACACTCGTTATTTTTTTTTTTGGCTCGTATTATCCTCAATTTTGTGTCTCATTTACTCATCTATTTCCTCCAGTTTTTCTCTCGTCTTGGTCTACGGTATTGGCTCGTGTGCTCACACATCATCCACGTCCGCTGACTCTCGGCCGATGATCATGGACGGTACAGGAGGAGAGGAGGAGGAGGAGGAGGAGGAGGAGGAACCCCACCAGCCCCTTCCATAACGGCATGACAGGCGCGCTCGCCGCCGTCCACTGGTTTATCAATCCCTCAATTGTCTGAGTTGCAGGAGGGCCTGGGGAGGAGGTAATGGCTCGGGGGTTGGGGGAGGAGAGAGGCAGGGAGGGAGGGAGGGAGGGGGGGATTATTACGCGCAGGGGAAGCTTCACTGGGGGGGGGGGGAAGGAGTTAAGGAAGGGGAGAGGAGGGGAAGAGAGGAGGGGAAAGTATTAATAGTAGCCTTCTCATAGAGGAGGGGAGGCGGCGGTATGAGAGACGAGGGGTATGTGTGTGTGTGTGTGTGTGTGTGTGTGTGTGTGTGTGTGTGTGTGTGTGTGTTGCATGGGTCGTTAGAGTCTGGCCGGATAGTTGCCTTGTTATAACCCGAACTCAATGGACTTTTTGTTGGCGTTGTTGGGATGCAGCAGACGGGAAAGTTAGTGAGAGAGAGAGAGAGAGAGAGAGAGAGAGAGAGAGAGAGAGAGAGAGAGAGAGAGAGAGGGGGGGGGGGGGTTTATTGTACATGGGCATCATTTTTCCACTCGATCTTTTCCTTATCATTATCGTGGGATTGACAGACGCAGGTTTGTGTGTGTGTGTGTGTGTGTGTGTGTGTGTGTGTGTGTGTGTGTTGGAGGTGGCACAGCGGACGGTTGGGCTCGCTAACTTGGTAATGCCACTGTCACTGTACTTACGGTGCGCGTGAATTACCTCTCTCTCTCTCTCTCTCTCTCTCTCTCTCTCTCTCTCTCTCTCTCTCTCTCTCTCTCTCTCTCTCTCTCTCTCTCTCTATCTATCTATCTATCTCTCTCTAACGGTGAGCCAGAACTTCTGTGGCTGTCTTGTGTCACTCCTTTGCCGTCTTTTCTTTCCGCCTCGCCCCCCCACCCCCTCCCCCCGTGGGCTGCTGGCTGGCATGTCAACAACCTCCTCCTCACATGTAACCGTTGACCATCACGTAACCCACACACACGAGACCCGTTCTTTGTAACTACATTATCCTGCGGTGAGCCCCACGCGCAAGCCCTGCCCCTTTTGACCAAATCTTGTCGTAAGTGCTCTTAAGTAAGTAGATACTCATAGATAAGTGAGTGATGAATAAATAGTTAATTAAGTCCTCTGCCAACATCATTCCACTGAAGATATAACCTCCCCATTTTGTTTGGCCCTCCATCACCTACACCTCCTCCTCCTCCTCTTCCTCTTCCTCCTCTTCCTCCTCCTCCTCTTCCTCCTCCTCTTCCTCCTCCTCCTCTTCCTCCTCCTCTTCCTCCTCCCTCCTCTTCCACTCCTTCCTGTGCCTCTCGCCATATCTCTCGTGGACCCCTTTTGTTGCCTTCTCTACCGCTTTCCCATCCCCCCTTTTTCTATAGGCGATGACTCCACCCCTCCCCTTCCCATCCCCCACACCCCCACCCCTTTCTACGCACCCACCCACCCGCCCTTTCTTCCCACCCCTCCACCCCCTCCCCTCCCCCCCAGCTAGTGGTCGGTAGAGCTCTCCACCAGACATAATTAAATTTCAATTAAAACTACATATTGTTAACCTCGCCCGTCTGAAAAAGGGGGCATTGTTGTGTTGCTTGTTAATCTTAAACGCGCTGGAAACAGTCATGGTTCTCAAAGGGATGGTGGGTGGGGGGGGAAGGGGAGGGGAACCACCCTAAGTACAGAACGAAAGACCTTTTTTTTTTTTCTCTCTCTCTCTCTGTTTTGTTTCCTTCGGCCATACAGTAGGTTTGTCAAAATGTATCGTGTCCTCTTCTCTAATTCTTCTTTTTTTTTTGTACATTTTGTCATCCCCCCCACCCCACCCCACCCCACCCAACCATTTTTTTTAAATGTAGCGTGTTCTTGTCATTCTTCCTTGCTGCGTCGCCTATGATTAAACGTCAAAATTCACACTTACAACACCTGGAAGTGTTCTAATTATAAGCATCCAACAAGGAATATATATATATATATATATATATATATATATATATATATATATATATATATATATATATATATATATATATATATATATATGGAAAACGTGTCCTGGCAGGCCTGAATAAGCGTCCGTGCCATTAATCCAGCGTGCCTCTACTGAGTTATCCATGATACAAAGAGAATAACGAGAGAGTTTTAAGTGTCATTGTGGGTGAAGATATCGCCTTATATGCAACGCTGAACATCCTCAAAAGTCGGCCCAGTGTGGGGGACGAGGCGCGACAACGCTGCCTCTCAAAAGTGGGATCGAGGGAGGGAGTGTTTCATTCCTTGAGTAAATCCTGTCTTCCACATTGTTGGTAACACCGTTTTGTGTGTTGCGGATTGTCGGTTTTGTGTTTCTTGCCTGACTCTGCTCGCAGTACCTGTTGTGTTGCAATGTGTGTGTGTGTGTGTGTGTGTGTGTGTGTGTGTGTTTCTTACATGAATCGCTGCATCTATTGTGTTGCGACGCGTGTGCATATATTTCTTACCTGACTCACAATGTTTGTGTTGCGTTGTATGTTTCTAACCTTACTCGAAGCGCCTTTGTTGCAGTGTGTGTGTGTGTGTGTGTGTGTGTGTGTGTGTGTGTGTGTGTGTGTGTGTGTGTGAGAAGGAGAGGGGAGAAATCTCTGGGAATAGGGGAGAAATAATACTACCCACGTATCTCCCTCGTGTCGTACAAGGCGACCATCAGGCGCGGAAGTGGGAGGAGAGAAGCCCTCTCCTCTTGTATTATCACTTTCTAAAAACAGGAACGGAGGAAGGAGCCAAGCGAGGATTTTTCCTCGAGGGCTCCGGCTGGGGTGTCTGAATGTGAGTGCCTGTAGCTAGGATGAAAAGAAGGGAGAGATAGGGGGGGCCATGGTTGACGAGAGGACACCTGGACGTTCAGGCTCTGAGGGGAACAGAGCTGAAGGACAGGGTGGTGCTGTGGTAGAGGAGTGATCAGGGGAGGTAAACTGTGGGCAGCTGTTGAGGACCACCTCTGTTATGTAGTGCTCGTGAGGCAGCTGTTGAGGAACACCTCTGTTATGTAGGGCTCGTGAGGCAGCTGTTGAGGACCATCTCTGTTATGTAGGGCTCGTGAGGCAGCTGTTGAGGACCATCTCTGTTATGTAGGGCTCGTGAGGCAGCTGTTGAGGAACACCTCTGTTATGTAGGGCTCGTGAGGCAGCTGTTGAGGACCATCTCTGTTATGTAGGGCTCGTGAGGCAGCTGTTGAGGACCATCTCTGTTATGTAGGGCTCGTGAGGCAGCTGTTGAGGAACACCTCTGTTATGTAGGGCTCGTGAGGCAGCTGTTGAGGAACACCTTTGTTATGCAGGGCTCGTGAGGTAGCTGTTGAGGAACACCTTTGTTATGCAGGGCTCGTGAGGTAGCTGTTGAGGAACACCTTTGTTATGCAGGGCTCGTGAGGTAGCTGTTGAGGAACACCTCTGTTGACAGGGGAAGTAAAAGCAGAAGCTGGAGGGGAGAAAAACGCTTCGTGTTTCTCCGTTTGTCTCTGTAGAGAATAATGGTCGATCTCTGACTCCATGAGCTGCCAGAGAACCGCTGATGACTGTGGCTGAATAACTCACACGATGATGGTTGTACACACACACACACACACACACACACACACACACACACACACACACACACACACACACACAAACACACACCACATCATCATCGAACAAGCATCTTTTTGCTGACTGGGTTCCTCCTGCGGGAGGAACCTCCGAATATTGAGTGCTCTTCACCCTAGAAAGGGCGGGGCATGACTCACACTGGTTGTGTTGTTGGCGAGTTTCGTCTCCTGAAGGAGACCAGTCGTCACTGTAAGGGAATCAGCGAAGTAAAGTGAGGCGCTGCATTTCCTCTCTTTATTTTCAAGGACGATCTGACGACCGTAGGAGGAGGAATTGTCGCGAGGGCATCATCCTTATGGAGTTATCCTCCGCTGACCGAACAAAACGACGTGAAAATGTGACGTGTTCGTCCATAATGGTGTCCGTCCAAAGCACGAAAATGACGAGGAAATAAATAGACCAGTATTTCGGGAGGTCATCAACAGATGGGGGTCCCACTTCAAGCAAGACACCTGACGGACTATTCTTAACATTAGCATGTTCAAAGTGTCGGCCGGAGACAAGTAAACACGTCAAGTGTTAACAGATCAAGTGTTGAATTGTTACATTTGAGAGTTAAACACGACGTGCCGTTCACGACAGTACGGATGGTTGAGCCGGGGTCTGTCAACGAAGGGTGCACATGCCTCTTTTTGAGTCCTGCCCTGGTCACCAGCAGCCAGCCATTCTCCGTCTCACTTCCCGTCTCATTGCCCCTCTCACCACCCCTTTCATCGCCCCTCTCCCTCTCCCTCTCTGTCTCCTAACCCTGTCACCGCCTCTCTCGACGCCCCTCTCACTCCTCTTTTCAACAACCTGTCTCCCTGCCCTCTTTCTATCTCTTTACCCTGTTCCCTCAACCCTTGCTGTAGCATTCCATTTTGCCCATCTTGCTTCTCTCTCTCTCTCTCTCTCTCTCTCTCTCTCTCTCTCTCTCTCTCTCTCTCTCTCTCTCTCTCTCTCTCTCTCTCTCTCTCTCTCTCTCTCTCTCTCAAAAGTATTGTGCAGCAAGAGAGACTCACACGCGTACCGCTGTCCCATCTCCACGATCCTTTCCTCAGTTGGCCTCCTTGAGCCTCCTTTTCCACCGTACTTTACTGTGATATTTTCCTGACACGGAGGTGAGCAGCTCCTGCTTCAGATAATGTTCCCCCTTGTGCCGTTGCTTTACGCTGGCTAGAAGCGACCCTTTCCTCAGGCTCCTTGCCTATCTTTTGGCCCCTTCTGCTTTCACCACTTGGGCAGTCCTTCCTTGCGAACCATGCCTTCCCCCCTCTCTTCTCCCGTCCTTCCCCTTCCTCCATCCTCCACTAAGGGGTCAACTCCCTCCCCCCTTCCCCCACCTTCCACTGCTACCACAACCCCCACCATCTCTACCACCTCCACCTCCACCACCTCCACCACAGGCAGTGGTCGCGTCACACTGCTGCCGCTTGTCTCTCCTGGTCTTCAGCGCTCACTCGACACGTTCTCCCCTACACCTCAGTCCGCTCCTTCCTCACCCCTGTCCCTCCTCAGCCCCACGTCCCCTCCCTGACAGGCAGGAACCGTCCATACAGACAGGAGCGCTCCCCCGTTCCCTATCAGCCGTACGAACGTCCCCTGCCTGACAGACAGGAACCGCCCGTACCGACAGCAGCGACTCCCCCCTCTCCGTCAGCCTGTCTCTCTCTCCGTGCTGTCTGCCCATCACTCAGATATGGGTCATTGGTCTCTTGTGGTTGTCACCACGTGTGTGGTGAGGCTGGCGCTGTGGTCACCATTTGGGGGCAGGGAAACGGGCGACGGAGGCGGGAGTCGAGAGGAGGGAGACGGGTGATGACAGGAGGATGAGAGAGAGAGAGGAGAGAGAGAGAGAGAGAGAGAGAGAGAGTCTGACAGAAAAAGCGAGTGAGAGAATGCGTCTGTTTGGCGACGTTTCTCACTGTTTACACTGGGGTGAAGTGGGGGTTGAAGGGGGAAGGGGAATTTTGAGACAGGGGGTGTATTTTGTGTCGTGTTGTGGGGAGCTTGTGGGACAGTGGGGAGAGAACCATTTGTCTCCCCGGAGATGCTAGTAGGGGTTGTCAATGTATTTCCCCCTCCTCCTCCTCCTCCTCCTCCTCCTCCTCCTCCTCCTTCTCCATCTCTTCTCTCCTCTTCCCTTCCTGTCCACGGTCATTTAACATCTATTCTTGTACTTTTCCAGGGCTTCGTGTGGCTGCCGAGTGACTCTGCCCATAAGCGCTATTTCCAACCCCGTCACAACCGTGGTAAGTATTGACTAATTATTGCCAAGTTTGTGGTTATCATATCTGCCTCTCGGAATGATGCAGCGGTTATCTGTGCCGCGATAGACTCGCTTGGAATTAATTTCTGCGAATGTATATTAGTCTGTATGGTATTGTGAGTGTGTGTGTGTGTGTGTGCGTGTGTGTGTGTGTGTGTGTGTGTGTGTGTGTGTGTGTGTGTGCTTCTGTGTATGTTCACGTGTGTGTGTGTGTGTAATTACTATTTATACCTATTCATAATTGCCTATCTGTACAGTACACTCGTGGAGCCCCAGCTCTTGTGCATTGTATATCATCGAGTTGCATTTTGAACATTTGTATGATGCTGGCATTCACAGCTTCCTTGTTCAGTCAGTTCCAGTACTAAAACAGTACCTTTTTTTTTTTTTAACCTGCTTTCTTGCCCAGCTTCTCGTCATAGCCTTTGGTAGTGCGTTTTAGGAAGAACTGTTTGCTGTCGACGTCGCCCAACTGGTTTAGAAACCTGAAAGCCGTAATCAGGTCTCGCCTCTCTCTTTTTCTCCATGGTGGACACATTTTTTAAGCCCTCAGCCTCTCTCAGTTGTCGCTGAGCTCTCCTGCTGCAAGTACCATCTTAGTTTGCTCCTCCCTGTACCACACCTCGGTTAAACTCTTGTGTTTCTTTAGGTTCCGTGACACAACTTGAGAGACGCAATGTAGTTTTGCTCTGTGTGAATAGCTTACCAAGTATTTGCTTACCCATGCACTTAAATACGATTCAGATTTTTTTTTTTTTTTTGCCAGTAGACAACTTGCCTACTTTTGCACTTCTCCCGGTGTGGAACTCTGGAGACAGGGTAGGTACAATGTCGACACCCTGTATGATAAGTCTCTTTCACACAGAGATTCCTGTATCATATACCCTGCTAGGAAATGGTCTCACTGAGGCCTTCTGTGTGTGTGTGTGTGTGTGTCCCACCTCATCGTCTCTCGCTTATTCGAACTAAATCTCAGGAATCATTTATCAGACCGCCTTTGGAGATTGTCCACGTCCTCTTGTGAAATGCTTCACAGGTCATTATTTATCATTTCATGGCCTTGTCATCATCCACAAACGCGTCCAAGTCCATTAGGCAAGTCATTCATGAATGCCAATAAACAGCATTGGACCCCAGACCGAGCCCCGCGGCACAACGCTGGTGACCTCAGCCCATTTTGAGAATGGTCCCCACACCTGCGTCGTTTTCTCCCTTTCTAAGATAATCTGTCCTGTGAGTGAATCTACCATCTCATTCCCGCCTGTAGCCCCAACTTCATAATCATCCATGTGGCACAGTGTCTAAAGCTTTCTGGTGTGTGGATGTGTGTGTGTGTGTATGTCTTAACTCCATGTCATCCGGTCGTCAGCATCTTCCTTCTCACCGGTGTTGATCACCGTAGTTAAATATGCGGCCGTGTTTTTTTTCCGAAGGTCGAAACTGGAATGGTATTCTTAAGTCCCGACTGTATGAAGCGGTTTAAAGCATGGCCCGAGTGCACGCTAGATGGTGTGTTGCACCGAGGTGAACATCTCATGTGCCTCGGCTTCCCATGACTCCAGTTCGATGATGACTTCGGGCTGTGGGATGTAAGAGATGTGTGAGTCTTGACGAAAGACTGTGGTAGGGCAGGCGGAGACCACTGTATCCCTTAAGGAACAAAAGAACGTCCAAAATCGTCTGTCTCCCACGAAACTCTTACACGTTCGTTTATTACTATCGCGATTGAAGACATCCCGCTGTTGCCATTATCAGATCAGTGAAAATACTTCACAATATAGTTTTGTGTATCGCGCACGTTGCAGCTGCTGCACACCACGTCCCTCGCTGAGCCCTTGCAATAACGTAACTTGCTTAGAATATCAGAGAGATACACGCCATATCAAGCCACTGGGAATTATGATATAGTTTCCCCCAACAGACGGTGGTAACTGTCCTGCCGACCACCTCCCATGGCGACCCACATTGTTTACCCTGGACAAAGATATCCAGCTTATTTCTCCTTTTCTCTCAGAGGTCTGAGAAAAGTTCACCAGTCGTCCTTGTAACGAGGAATAACATCGAGACTTTCCTTTGTAACAAGCAATGTTGTGCCGGTGAGAATCAGTGGCTTGTCTCTCCTTTCGCGTGAGGAAGGTTCCGTTGATGTCTGGGTAATGACACTGAGGATACACCCTGGCTGAGGCTCCCTTTATCCCCTTGGATCATTTATAAGTCAACAACCCGGTGATAAAAGTCCCCCAGCGAGAACCTCCTCCTGCAGTTCGAAACCCGCTGAGTCCCTACACCTCCAGTGGTCCTCAGCAGCCACTCCTCCGTCAGTGTGACCTCGGGGCTCCGCCACCTCTGGGGGTGAAAGGGAGGGTCATCGATGCCGTCGGCAAAACTGACGTGACCTTAGGGAGGCGCTGGAGTTGGAGTTTCGTAGTGTCTGTTTGGCAACTCCTACAGTATGGTCTTGTTCGGTCAGAGCCAAACTCTTCACACACACACACACACACACACACACACACACACACACACACACACACGAGCCTGATTGGCCATTCCCCATTACACAGCTGACAGGGGGCAGTGTTCCCAAGATCGCTAGGATTGCGAGAAAATTCCACGGAAGAAATTATTTAGTGACTCTTCATACGCCTGGCAACGTAGATGCACTCCGATCGGCCGAGCGTCCGCTGCCAGTTATCTTATCATATGCGGAGCGAGCAACACACACACACACACACACACACACACACACACACACACACACACACATACATACATACACACAATTTATGTACTTCTCACCCGCTAAGTGTTCCCAGTATGTAAGATATACATGTGTCTGAAGTGACCCCCCCAAGAGGTCAGGTCAAAGACTGGGGCCATCATTACCAAGGGTCGTACGCGCCGTCGTTGTGAAGTGGTAAAAGGAGTAAAACACGACCGTAAAGTGGTTATGGAGTTAGCTTTAACAGTTACGACCGTAGAGTGGTTTAAGTTGTTAGCTTAAGCACTTACGACCGTAAACAGGTTCAGGAGTTAATTTAAACAGTTACGACCGTAGAGTAGTAAAGTTGTTAGCTTAAACAGTTACAACCGTAAACTGGTTAAGGAGTTAACTTAAGCAGTTATGACCATAAAGTGGTTAAGGAGTTAGCTTAGTTGCGACCGTACTTTCTTCCGCATTTATTTTTTTTTTTCATTCCTAACCTGATGAAAGTCGGTGAAATGTCAGTAGAACGTATGATTTCTTCTTGTGTTCTTCCCTCTTACCCATTTTCTACATCATTGTTCCTTGGGCGACGCTGCTGGAGCCTCTTCTTCACTTCCTGATAATAATCTTCATCCCAAGTTGCTCAAAGTTCCAGGGAAAAACAGATTTAAGTTTCCACTCAGCTGGTGTTGACCAGTCACACACCCCGCCCCATCCTCACCCCATCCTCCAAAGTATCAACCTTTGGCTTATTAAACTTTGGAGCAGATTTCAGTCTGGGCTGCTGTTTGACGATGACATTTTACACTCGAGATGTGCATTTCATGTAGACAAGGTCCTTCGTTGAACTATATATATATATATATATATATATATATATATATATATATATATATATATATATATATATATCAGAATGAAAATGCAGACTCCCCCAGTTGATAGGAATGCAACACATCAGACAAGACATACATGCAAATGGAATCGAAAATGAATTAACATGATGACCCCCGACACACCATCAGTGGTTGATGAATAGTGTGGTAGCGGTGATGGTGGGGATGAAGGGGGGGGAGCCCCCATGGTTAAGGGCCACCCTGGGAACCGGCCGGTGGGAGCTGGCCAGCCCCTGAGACGCCCTAAGTGGCGTGGGCAAGGTGTTAAAGTGGCCTCTCTGTCCCGTGTGATGGATGCCCTCGGAGGAGAGGAAGTGGTGGGGCGAGTTAATCCATCAGTGGTACCTGAGACCTGCGTATGACTGCTTATGATGGATAATATGTACGTGTTGTGATGGGTGTGTGGGTGTGTTACCGGTGGGGTTGATGGCGAGGAGTGAGTGCGGTGACCGTGTGAGTGTGTGTGTGTTACTAGTGGGTATGTGATGGTGAGGAGTGAGTATGGTGTTGGCGATTAACGGTGAGGAAGTGTTTGATGGTGATGTGTGGCGGCCAACAGATGTGACGGGAGAGGGTGCACGTCCAGACCAGTTGTACTGGTACTCCAAATGGGGGTTGTAGGTAGTAGTCTGGTCGTATCACAAGTCAGAGTGGGTCCAGTGTGTCAGTATAGTCTGGTCGAATTACAGCTCAAACCAGGTCTTGTCATACAGTGGTCTGGTCGAACCGCAGGTCAAAGTGGGCCCATTAGGTCAAAATAGTCTGATCGAACTACAGATCAAAGCAGATTCAATGTGTTCATGATGGTCTGGTCGAACCACAGAGTGTCAGAATGGTCTGGTCGAACCTCACGTCAGCAGGGTCGTGGCAGAGAAGCCCGTGACCCATGTCTGTACTCTGCAGAAGTCAGGTCAGTGGAGCTCACTACGAATATTCAAACCAAAGGTCGAGAAGGAAACCCTAAACTTGATCCCAGTCTTTTGAGATAGGCTTCACATGACCATGAGGCTTCACAAGATTCGTGCTAGATGTCTATTTTTCACCTCATGTCTTCATGACAACCGAAATAAGAATTCTATCTTCAAGACTCCCCAAATGATTCATCGGGATATCAATGCTTCAGGCGAATATCGACTGCGAATCATATGAGTCCACAGAGAGAGAGAGAGAGAGAGAGAGAGAGAGAGAGAGAGAGAGAGAGAGAGAGAGAGAGAGAGAGCAAATACACAACCTTCAAACACAGCGTCATCAAACACATTAAGATGGGCAGATGGCCTCAGTGGAGGCTCCTCACCCCTCACCCCGCCATCCATTACCTCCGTGTCACAATTAGGCGGCCAGTCTCGCCCGACCGGTGGGTGGGGAACTTGAGGCGCTTCACTTAGAAAATCCTTTTAATGTTCGAATTCCATTCGATCTAACAAATCTGCCTTTAAACCACCAGGCGATCTTAAGACCTTCCCTAAGCCCCGGGAACGAGTAATGCGTCCCATAGAGCTGCCGCTGACTCCCTAAATACAAGTAACGCTCTGATACCATCAGCATCAGCGGCGTTGAAAGCCACAGTGGTGGCCGGGCGAGGAGGGGCCTGACACCCCGTGATCTGTCATGGCCCCAAGATGGATCAGGGTCGACGCCTTGACACCCGATGGTGACTGTTCCTGACCAGCCTGCGGCACCGTGGCCACACTGATGGCCAGTCCACAGTCCTCTGTTCACAATGCTAACCGCCTCACGGCTTTGTGGCCATATAGTTGGCCAGTTCACGACCCTGTAACCACACTGCGGGCTAGCCCATGGCCCTGTGGCCACATTGTGAGCCAGCCCATAGCCCAGTGACCAAACTGTTAACCAATATATATATATATATATATATATATATATATATATAGATAGAGAGAGAGAGAGAGAGAGAGAGAGAGAGAGAGAGAGAGAGAGAGAGAGAGACTAGATATATGGACGTATGATTGGAGCTCCACTTACTCGACTGTGAAAAACAAGCTTAATACACAGTGCATCTTGAAGCAATTTCCAGAGTTTTCATCTGTTGACATTTGTATGTAAATATTCACACCACAAGACTGGAGGGACGTGTGAGAGGAAAGGAAAAAAAAAAAAGGTCATTTCAGATAACAGAAAGCCTTTGTGAAGCCTCGCCTGAATTCTCCACAATAGAGTATGACACGTAAATAAAATCTCAGGAAGTCATCTTAATACCGGAGGTGAATAGGCACTTCAATCCTAGCCTGAACACCCACCCACCCACCATTCCTCCTCCCAGTCTTCCAGACCTCCTAGATTTATCTCCTCTCAAGCAACTGACTTCGCCTACACCACCCGCAGGACGGTAGGGACTGTAGCACTTTAGATAGACGCCAAGCCAAGGAGATCGGTGCACGCGTACGGAGGTGAGGGGAACGACAATAGCCGAGGCATGCCAGGTCCCCCAGCACCCACCGCCACCAGCTCCTCCTGCCGGCGGGAGAACTCTCTCTTGTCCTAGACGCCCCGCCGCCCTGCCCAGCCCCCGCTCAGTGCTCGCGTTTTTAATTTAACTTCTCCGGTTTTTATTCACGTTTCTCGAAAGAATCTTTGGTATGTGGACATATTTACAGGCCTGGTTTTTATTAACAACTTTTATATGCTGGGCGTTTGTTCCCCATTGTAGGAGGCGGCGTCCTTGTCAATGGATTCACCAAGCACTCCATCGCGTCCGAAAGCCTTCCAGAAGACATTCTTCGTCTAGTTGGCAAGCGTGCAAAAGGAATTATTTTTCCTCTTCTTGAAAACTCCCTTTTCCTTCCCTATCAACAAAGATTGATTTCTGAAGTTTAGGAATGAACTCAGCGAGACACAAGAGGTATGTATGGTTGGCTCCTTTATGACTAGTGCTGTTGCAAATTGCCAGCAAACCTGGAACGCAAAGATTTCGTCTTCCTAACGCCGCGAGAAACACTTGTTTGAAATAGATTAGTGACGACTTCGCCTGTTCATCCTGGACCAATTGAAGAACACACTGCTGGCGCTCGTCAAAGCTGGATATGATATGCGCAAATCAAATCGAAATTTGAAAATCATTTCTAAAATTTTCTGTCTTTGATGCAATCTTTCCCCCTGGTGACTGAGTTCATGTAACGTTGGCTGCAGCTACAGCCACACTCATGTACTCCACATGTCACCGCTGGAGCCTCGCTGGCGTCTTCCACACTCCTACCACTGTATCCACAATCACGCGCTCCACACTGCCTGAACCAGAGGAGGTACAGATGAAATCAAAGACTGACCAACACGGTAAACTGATACGAGTCTGTAGCCAAGCTTGAGTACATTTCCATGTGTACCCGTAATCTGTAATATGGATGCCTTTTAAAATCCCATTAGATTATTCATTGCACACGAGTATCTAAATAGCTTTGTGTGCTCTATCTTTGGTCTGTCAAACACGGTCTTCGGATGAGAGGCGCGAATATTGCCACCTCTCTCTCTCTCTCTCTCTCTATCTTAAATCTAAGGTGAGAGGAGAAGCGCCAAGCCCGCCTTAATCCGTGAAGCTCTGAGCCAGTTTTGGTGCGCACGGCCACTCCCGGCGTCAGCCAGCAGCTTATGTCAGATCCACACGTAATAGACACAGTTATCAAGTCGCACATTGAAGTAGCCCTCTTGGGGCACGACGGTACGACCCTACAGTGCGGCGGTAAGACCCTGGAATACAAGGAGATGAAGAAGTTGGTTATTTTGCCTCTGACTTGACGCTTTAGAGTCAAGTCAGAGACCCAGACATCATACCAAAGGGGTCGGACCGTCCCTCTCAAGAATCGTACCGTCTGGCTCAAAGTTCGTACCATCACCCTCGAGAATCTTACCTCCGTGCTGAAAGGCCGTACCGTCGTGCTTAAAAAGGATCCTACCCGTCGTGCTCAAGGATCCTGCCCGTCGTGCTCAAAGGGTTATCAGTACCCATATACCCGCGCGGACTCAGTCCAACTGGAGAAAAAAAGAAAGATGATAATCAAACGCCTTAACCTACTCAGCAGTGTTCCACAACACGAGGGTCCATTTTAAGGCTGAAAGGAATGCAATCAGTAACGTAGATAACTCGAAGACCCTAAGGCCCGTCCCCTCCAAGAGTTCCTGTTGGTTTGGTGTAGCAAATCAAACCCTCAGCCGCTCAACCCCACCCCAACCCCAGCCTCGAAGACCACCAGTACAAAGACAACTTCAAAAGTCTTTTGGTGCTGTCACTCAAGGCTTAATTCATCCTTTGTGTTGGCTTTTTATCATTTTTTTTCGCCGTCCAAACGCTACCGCCCAACCCATATCAACACATTAGTGGGTAGATGGATTCGATTGGCCACTTTTTAAGATGTCTTCTGTGCCTCCGCCGTCCTAAATAAACAAGGACCAACTATGATAATTATCTCCATTGGTTATTATCGCTCATACGTTACACTGCTAAATCTTGGGAGTTACTGAGAATGGAGTTATGACCTGAAAGCGATCACACGTCATACAATATTTTGACATCAGTCGAGTTGAATGTAGTGCTGCATGTGTGTGAGTCGTGTTGTGAGATGGGCATCTGGTTGCCTGGCTGGCTAGGGAGAGGGTGATGGTTGTCAAGCGGATGGTGGAGTGGTGTCTCACCCCGCCCACCAGACACGACCACAATGGCGGTGGTTGGGGGTGCCTTGTCAACCACAACCATTACACACGCTGACTGGCTCAGTTGAGGCTGGGCCACCAGGGGGAGGCGATGGTAACGTGAGGGTTGAAGAGGGTTTGAGCTGGAGTAGAAGATGGTGAGGAGGATGGGGCTTGGGTGGATGATAGTAAAGTGGCAGGGGTCTGGGGGTTAGAGTATTATGGAAGTTGGACTATATAAAATCTGAGTGTATTTTGGAATTCATGTTATTATTCATAAGACTAAAGAATTCTGTTACATTCGTTAAACACAACTTATAATGGACCACATGTTGATAATCAGTTATTTGTAATTATCTTTTAAAAAACAGTTTGTCGATTCCGTTCCTGATTATGGCTTCCGATATTTTGCCGAAAGCCTCGTGGAGTAAAACTGATTGGAGGGTAAATCTGAAGCGCATTGCCTGTTCCATCTTTCTGTACAGTAAGAAATAACCCTAGTCCTCCAGCTCAACTGGAGTAGCTCCCACACTGCTGCACCAACGACCAGACTCGTTCATCTCGGAGAGATATGGTTGGACCCCCGCCCCCCCGCCCCCCAGCCGTACTTAAAAGCCCTTCCCTAAAGGTCATTTCCCTTCTGACCAACTTATTAATGACAACAGGAGAAAAAAAGAAACATAATCAGCTTCAGGGAACGGTGGTTGTGTAGGTGTGGCTGAGGACTGCCGCCTCCGGTTCCACGAGAGGGCCTGGACGCCCACCTTGGGGAACGCCAGGGACGCCGCCTCCTCGGATGTCGCTGATGGATCTTCACAGAGCACTCCCCGCCTCACCGTTTTCTTTCCTTAGCGAAAATAGATACTTCGACAGACCCACAAGTTTCCGGTCTTTATTATCTTCACAGATAATTGAAAATACATCGTCCCTCCGTCGTCTCTCCGTCGTCCCTCCGTCGTCTCTCCATCGTCCCTCCGTCGTCTCTCCGTCGTTTCTCCGTCGTCCCTCCGTCGTCTCTCCGTTGTCCCTCCGTCGTCCCTCCGTCGTCTCTCCATCGTCCCTCCATCGTCTCTCCGTCGTTTCTCCGTCGTCCCTCCGTCGTCTCTCCATTGTCCCTCCGTCGTCCCTCCGTCGTCTCTCCGTCGTCTCCCTGTCGTCTCAGGGACGTCTCTCCGTCATCTCTCTGTCGATCCCCTCGTCGTTCCCCAGTCGTCCTCCTCCCCATTCGGCCTCTCCTCGAACACCGTTCGTTTCGAACTAATCCTGCCGAGCTATTGTCTCTTACCCGTTTCACATGAAAGAAAAAAAAATGTCAGTAATAACGAGGCCGGAGAGGGCCAGGATGGCAGATGGTCACCAGTGGCTCAGGTGGTGTCCCGGGAACCAACACCAGCTGCCAGAAAGGCATATGGTTTCCACCTGCTGAGCATTTTTGCATTTACGCTTCCCTCACTGGTTCTCCTGTCGCTCGTGCAACCCTATGACCTACGTGATGAGGCTGAGGCGCGGAAGTCGTGACACCACAGCTGTGTCTAGCTGGAGGACCACCATCTCGAGTCGAAGATGAGTTGCGGAACTTCGAGGTCTGCAATATTTTTAACACCGATTGGCCATCCACAGAATATATATATTTATATATATATATATATATATATATATATATATATATATATATATATATATATATATATATATATTTTCCACGTGTGGACTACGACCCTTAGCGAACACTGAAACATATTTCCCTGAACCACCTGAGCGCTAGAGGTACAGACGCCGAGCCTTTCATGGTCTAGTATGGGAAGGATTTACCGCCGGAGTTAACCATAGCCTCCTGGTGGGTGGCACTCTGCTGGCCAGGGTTACTGCAGCGGGCCGGCCGCTCAGCGGTCACCGCCAGTCATGGGTCGTTTGGGAGACATATTCAAGCGTTTATTTATCGCTGAGCTTCATCAGTGAACAGCGGGAGGGGACGCGCGGGGTCTCCCATCGCCTCCTACGCTGTAACCCCCATAGCTTCCACCCTCCCTTTGACTACCTACCACCATGCTCCCTCCCCACACACCTTTCACTCCCCCTTACTACTACTACAACTACTACTACTACTACTACTAGTAGTAGTAGTAGTAGTAGTAGTAGTAGTAGTGCTGCTGCTGCTGCTGCTGTTGCTGCCGCTGATTTGTGTACCACGTCCTCCTCAGCGTCAACACCCTCTACCCAACTTCTACCTCTTTCCCTCCCTCCTCCACACCGAACCTACCATCCTGTGCCCCTCTCCCTCCCGCTCCATCCCTTTCCCTTCCATCACTATCCATCATCCTCCCTTACCGTGGCATTGCAACCAGCCACAGCCCCACCTCTGGACAACCTCCACCTTGGCTCGAGCTCCTAAAGACGAACCATCGCGCACTAAGACCGTCGAAAACTGGGCATAACAGACGAAATGCAGAGACGAAAGACACGTCCGGGAGGATCTCCTCTGGGCCACCTGGTGTACAACACTATTCAAGGAGAGAAGAGATACGATGCCAGGTCTAACAGATATGAGAGGAAGGAAAAGATAATATGATACAGAGAGAGAGAGAGAGAGAGAGAGAGAGAGAGAGAGAGAGAGAGAGAGAGAGAGAGAGAGAGAGAGGTTTCTGGGGGCAGGTCTGCGGGGGGGACATGTCAACATTGTCAACAGCACTCAGCCCTCATTCAGCACACACACACACACCCGACCTTTACCCCGCACGAGGTCTTCTCTTATCAGCCAGGGAACCTTTACTGGCTCAGGTGTGAGGGGCTGACGAGCTCTGTTGAATCCCTCGGGTGGTGAAGTGTGATGATGGTGTGACGTGCGGTGATGGTGAGGTTAATGGTGACACTATGCAGTGATGGTCACTCGATAGTGACGGTGGGAGGCAATTGATATGTGATAGTTCTGTGCAAGTGATAGATAAATGTGGTGGTGTTGATGGTGAGTAGTGATGGTGATGATGTGATGGTAGTGAGTAGTGATGGTGATGATGTGATGGTAGTGAGTAGTGATGGTGATGATGTGATGGTAGTGAGTAGTGACGGTGACGTGTGATTTTGGTGGTGAGAACAGGCGTGGATGGTGTTTCATAATCATAGTGTTGTGCTGTGTGGCGATGATAGAGCGACGTGACTAGTGATGCTTGTGATCGAATTTGGTGACGACAGTGACACATGAAAAATGATAATACTCGATGAAAATAATGATACAAAGCGATGGTAACTTGTCAGTGCAGAAGATGGTGTTTGGTGTTGATAATGTTGATGTTAAAACTTGGAATCAGGCCAAGTTCGGCACATCAGATGGATTAAGGCGAGACAAAGTCAGGAGGGAGAAGAAGTGTTCGTGTTCTGTCTTTGGGGCATGAGGATGAGTTTCTGTTGACGTCCATGCAACTTTGATTGACTGGTCGTCTGTGTTGACCTGACTGAGACTGTGATGTGTCGCAGAACTTCTTGAGAAGGTCAAATACCAGAGACACTGCCAGCACAACAGGTCACTTGAAGGCTCCACGTCTTTTAGGTCTTCCACCCATCACCTATCTATCTACCTGCCTATCTAATTATTTCTATATCTATCTATCTTCTCTCTACCCTCGATACAAACTACCACAGTAAACAATGTAACACCCCATTGACAAATGACCAGATTTCGTCCCACCATTCAGAGCCCATCCACAAAACCATTCCCTCCTCCTCATCTTGTCTCATCACTTACCGAGCAAGTACTGAGCCCAGAAGTTTGCCTTAACGTAACCACCCACCCACACACACACACACACACACACACACACACACAGGCACGGGAACATGATGACACTTGTGGCCTAAACACAGAGATTGATGGTTGTGGGAAACAGATTCATTGGCGAAGATTGCACGTCCGTCCCTCTGTCATTACGTGATAGGTCGAAGTCCTCTTCGTGCCTTGTGACTAATTGCTGCGCATATATATATGTGGCTTGTTTACTTCGTGAGTGACGCCTGCGGGACAGCAGGTTTTACGGTACCTCTCGATACACTTCATCTTTTGCAGGTATTAATGTACCATGTCGATCTTACCTGATGATGTGATGATTTCACACGATTGTGTTGCAGTCTCGTCGTTGTGTCTCTTTCTCGAGACGGGAGAGAGAGAGACTGATTTATTTGACGTTGTTTGTGAGCAGCTGGCTTGGTCAAGACCGTCTCGACGTGGCCATTAAGCCGCATCTGAACCTTGAGTCGAAACACTGATGAGTGCTGAGGACATCCGCGATTATCACTACTGAGTGCTGAGGACATCCGCGATTATCACTACTGAGTGCTGATGATGTCCTCAGTCACCATTAGTAGTGAGTCCTGAGGACATCGTAGATCATCAGTGCGACGATCCAGATGTCAGAGACAGATCGGAGCAAGGCAGTAGTATCTGGATGAGGCAAGAGCCAGACTCGAGCAGTAGCTTCTTTATTTCAAAAATAAATGTGCCAGAAATCTAAAGTCTAACAAAACGGGGACAATAGAAAAAAATCGTCAAAATGTAGAAATGGCTCTCCTGAAAGGGTCTGTTACCACTTGAAGAGGGGACAAACCCTCAGTTTGATCACCAGCGAGGCTCAACCCTTGAAGAACAACGGCCGAAGACTTTTCCCTAAAGTAACTCAATTGACTTTTCACTTTCATGACGACAGAGGCCTCAGCTGGCCCACCCGAAAGCCGCCTCAACTCCCATGTAGAGGGCGACCCCAGAAACCTACACTGTCGGGTAGTCACGAGCTTACAACTGCTTTACGAAGACCATAACTAGTTTGTCGCATGGGGAACTGACCGAGCTTGAGACTCGCGAGTGCCATCATGGCAGTAGGAGAAAGTGAGGTGACGCATCAGAGCCCCTACGACAACTCGGTGTATATATTGCGGTAGCCACAGGGAGAATCTCTGAATGAAAGCCAAGACAGCACAGCTGCGTTCATTGAAGTGAAATACTGCTCCATTCATTGTAGGGAAGCCTACGGAGATGAGGAATCATTTGGTGGAAAAGAGCAGCCAGACAGTGCACAGCTGAACACAGGCATTAGAACGTTAGATCTGGTCTGGATGAAGCAAAGGAACAATCCACTGATAATCCTGTGATATTCTAGTACAGGAACCATCAGTACCTGTAGGGAAATTTACTATGTTAAGTTGCCCATATTCTTGGCTACTTCCTGAGTTGACATATCCCTCCCTTCTTTCTCCCTTTTCCTAACTCTCCTTTCGTCACGGCACTCAACAAAAGCCCTCCAGCAATTCCCTCCCAAAGTCTTCAACTCCAAAAACCTTTCCCTCCAGTCAACAGTGAACATAGATTTACGTGGCTCCATCTCCAACCACTATATATATATATATATATATATATATATATATATATATATATATATATATATATATATATATATATATATATATGTATATATATATATATATATATATATATATATATATATATATATATATATATATATATATATATATATATATATAAGGTTTTGCAGCCCGATGACCCCTAAAACACTTGGATCTACTTTAATCCCTTCCGAGGAGTGGCCAATAATTAGAGCCTTTTGTGACCCTCAGGACTCCAGGCCTGGAACAATGAAGTGCCTGGAATTGGCTGGAATGACCATTTACTGGCTGGAATGACCATCCAAAGGCAGACAATGGTGCTCCAGCCCTCTCTTCATTGGCTATTCACCAGTGTTGCCGTCTGGGGGAGCCCTCACATTGATGTAACTAACTTTATCTACGTAAGTTTCACGCAGGCTTATCTCTTCACTTGGCCAGCAAGCAGCAGCAGCAGCACTTGCCTCAGGGAGCCCCCCCTCTCTCAAGCCGCCACTTTAACCCCCCCACCACGGACGTCAGTTAAGTGTTCTAGTGTGTCCGGCAGAAGAGGTTGATGATGATAAGCAGATGGCACTGGGGTGGGGTGGAGGTCGGGGAGAACTTGGGACTCCTCCACCGGGCAGGCCGTGTACTGCCGCCACCAAAGATGCGCCAATACAAGCCAGACAATTGCTATTCAGGACCTAATTGTTTTGTCGCTTCATAATGGGTTTGCGGAGGTCCCCCGAAAATTCGGGAGAGTTATATTCGAATTTTCGGTTACGCCTAATTGACTCTTATTTGTTTACAGTCTCTTTATGTCCTCTTTCCGACGTCTGTTTCTTTAATCTGTCTGTTTCTGTCTTCTGTCAGTGGCACTTCGTCGTATGACTGGTGAACTAAGAAACCATCTGATTGTGTATTTCAGGTTTACCAGAGTGGAACTGAATTCTTGTTTAACGACTGCAGAATTCTTTCCTCCAGATGTATTCCTCTTTTTACCCCCAAGATGTTTTCCCTTACGACCCTTGAGCACAACGGGTACGATCCTTGAACACAACAGGTGCGACCCTTGAGCACAACGGGTACGACCCTTGAGCATGTAAACGTGGGCTTTGAGAAGGACGGCACGACCCGTAAATACAACAGTACGACCCGAAAGCGTAATGACGTGGCCCTTGAGCAGGACGGTATGAACCTGGACCACGACAATACGACCCTCGGGTATCATAACCAAGTCTTTGACCTGACCCTTCAAGAGTCAGGTCCAAAATCAGGTCATTGTATCCTAGGAGTCGTACAGATGTTCTCCAGGGTAATACCGTCCTGTTCATGAGTGTTGATATATCGCCTGTTGGATTATTTTTCGTAATCATTCCTCGAGAATTCTACGCTCCTGCAGAAGTGCAGACCCCTCCTGACGCCAGACGGTGCTCTACAAAGTTCCGGGTGTTGTCCTCAGATGGCGTTGCTCAAGAGGGGTCAGTCTGAGACCCGGTTGCTTCCTGTTCTTATCAGTAAAGACGTTGTGTTCAGATAAGTAAACAGATGAGAATGGAAATAGGTGTCTCTTGCTTAATTGTTTTGTTGTTGCTTGTAGATATATATCCACTAATGTTGTCATATGGTAATGTAGGATGGCTGAAGCCTCCTGCTGGCCCCCAGCTGTTGGACCGACTGAGGAGGACTCGTACGCTCACATTTTCTTTCTAGTCTGTTTAGAAACTACATCGTCAAATCCTCTCATTCCCACAACCTTCCCAGCTCCTTCTCCCCCCCCCCCCCCCCGCCCCCACCATACAAACTTACAACCTGTTCTTCGACGCCTCAGACATCAGCACAAGCTCAGGAATAACCCACATCCCCCTGCCACAACTCATTCCATAACCATTACACAACTTCTTCCCTCCACGCACACAACCTGACAGCTATCAGTGAAATACGCCAACCCAAATGTACCCTTCCATCCCTCCTCCTGCATCATCCTAACCTTACCCTCCCCCACACACACAAAACCCCCCCTGGAGACCCCGATCCAAATCTCTGGACACTAACACATTCCCCATCCCCCAGCCAGTCTCTCACCACCCGCCTCAACCAACACCCATCCCCCCCTCCCAAAACACAGTCTTCAAAATTACACCCAGTCTCCCGGCTTCAACAAAGACCCAACCTCTCAACCAACCCAGCCAACCCAACCTCCCTGACAACGCCCCCCAACAAACCCATAAAACCCCCCGAACAATATCGGGCCGCGTAACCTGAGCCGAGGTCCAGCTGATTACTCTTGGACCTTAAAAAGATAAATAATCAAAAATATTCCCGGGGAGAGAGAGAGAGAGAGAGAGAGAGAGAGAGAGAGAGAGAGAGAGAGAGAGAGAGAGAGAGAGAGAGAGAGAGAGAGAGAGAGAGAGAGAGAGAGAGGGAAAAATGGTATATGAAAATCCTCCAGCTTAGAAATGAAGTCATCATTACCCGGTTGCCAAATTATTATTGGTTCTTTTGGCCGGAATTATGAGGGGGGGGTCCTTTTTGAATAGGGAGATTAACTGTGATCTGGGCCATTGATTCCCCGTAATACGCGAGGCTAAGGCCCGGCTATTTTTGCTTGATCTGAATACAAGGTCATTGGTCGGCTACGTGTATGATATTGGAAAAAATAACTCTAGCCGGCAACGCTTCAGGACTTCCGGATGAGAGGCCAAGTGAAGTCTAGGCTGAATTTTTTCTTCTTTTTTTTTTTTTTTTTCTTTTGGCGTTCCGAAGGAAAAGTTAAGTTGGGTGACTAATCAGGGATTCCGACAGGCGGAGTGTGGAACTCCCCGCCCGCTGCTGGGGTTTGGTTGTCAGCGAGGGGGAGAATGCCGTCGTTCCAAGGATGTGCATAAAGATTGAACGGCTCCAAGTGTGTTCCCCCAGTGTGATGCAGACGCGGTAGTCAAATGGCTGATGGCTTTATAAGTATTCTACTGGCTGATGGCTTTATAAGTGTTCTACTGGCTGATGGCTTTATAAGTGTTCTACTGGCTGATGGCTTTATAAGTGTTCTACTGGCTGATGGCTTTATAAGTGTTCTACTGGCTGATGGCTTTATAAGTATTCTACTGGCTGATGGCTTTATAAGTGTTCTACTGGCTGATGGCTTTATAAGTATTCTACTGGCTGATGGCTTTATAAGTGTTCTACTGGCTGATGGCTTTATAAGTGTTCTACTGGCTGATGGCTTTATAAGTATTCTACTGGCTGATGGCTTTATAAGTGTTCTACTGGCTGATGGCTTTATAAGTGTTCTACTGGCTGATGGCTTTATAAGTGTTCTACTGGCTGATGGCTTTATAAGTGTTCTACTGGCTGATGGCTTTATAAGTATTCTACTGGCTGATGGCTTTATAAGTGTTCTACTGGCTGATGGCTTTATAAGTGTTCTACTGGCTGATGGCTTTATAAGTATTCTACTGGCTGATGGCTTTATAAGTGTTCTACTGGCTGATGGCTTTATAAGTGTTCTACTGGCTGATGGCTTTATAAGTATTCTACTGGCTGATGGCTTTATAAGTGTTCTACTGGCTGATGGCTTTATAAGTGTTCTACTGGCTGATGGCTTTATAAGTGTTCTTCTGGTTGATGGCTTTATAAGTGTTCTTCTGGTTGATGGCTTTATAAGTGTTCTTCTGGCTGATGGCTTTATAAGTGTTCTTCTGGTTGATGGCTTTTTAAGTGTTCTACTTCGAAATGCTGTCATTATCGACTTTTGGATGTCTCTTTTAAGAGATTTCAACTTGCAACATAGGCAAATATTGAGCTTCTCCCACACATGTAGTAGAGGGTACGGTTTTCCATTCACAGTGATCCAGAAGAGATTATCAATCGCCCTATTCATATTCTAGGCCATCATCACCAGTCTGCCAACACTCTGGATCTATGTTTCATTCCTAAAATTTTCAACGTAAGAGCAACACAATCTCACTCATCACCGGTTACTCTGACAACGTTCTTGTATATGTCCCTCGAACCGCACCTTCTGCTCCTCCTCCTCCTCCTCCATCTCCTCAAAATGTTAATAATGGCACTTCAGTATTGGTAACTTGACTGTTCTCGCTTTTTTCGGAGGGAGAGGCTCTCTTCAGGTAATGCTTCTGTGTTTGCTGATGGTGTGGCAGAAGTTACCGTAGCGGTAATGGGGGTTATACATATCCCCCCCTGTTCCTCCAAGACGATCTCTTCCTCCAATCTTTGGTCTTAACCATTCCTCTCTGAGGCAATATGGGGGGAGGGAGATTCTCCTTCCTACGACTCACAATTCGCCATTCATCTCCGCCCGAAATCATTGCAGATTCGTCCTCTTTTCTCCCCCCCACTGAAGGATCTCTCTGGGTCTTAAGCCTAAAGTATCGTTGTGAACTTCTGCCGTATTACCAGAAGACTGTGTAGAATAATATGGTCTGTCCCCTGATATGCTGCCCATTTATGAAGGATGCGACGTCGGAATCATATCTCCAAGCTTTCCTCTTTTTGCTTTCCTCACTTGCTCTCTTTTCTCTAGCTTCTCGCATGACCATTTTACCCTCGTAACCGTTGATGGACCTCTTTACACATAAGCTCCTTCCTGTGTCCCTCTGGTTTCTGTTCTGTCTCCTACGCTCCTTTCTTCATCATCTTGTCAACGAGTTCCTTCCGTCAGCAGATAACCAAATACACTCATACGACGACAACTCAGCACTGCATTTCTCCACTTCTTTCACACTTTCACACTCCCTCATCTTCTTTTTCATCGATTTACGCCCCCGTCTTCGTCACAACTACCTCCATAAACTCAAGATTTGGACGGGATTTTCTACTGTGGCAGATGCAACTTCAGGTTAAATCTAAAGCCTCTCGAAAACTAGTTTCATACCGCTCCTCACCGTAAATCCCCTCATGACTTTTGAGTTGCTTTTGGTTGCTCTAAGACTCCACTACGCAATGCAGTCAACATACTTGGTTATCACCGTAACGTTTAATCTATCTCTAAAACCTCAAGGTTTACAAATAAGTAAGTTTACCTCTTCAGAAACTGGGTGTTCTGTGCAAGTGAAGAAAGATGGCACTAGCCACCCCCTCCCTCAACACCACCACCACCACCTGGTGCATGTCTTCGCATCTCAGCAGCTGGCTAGGCTCTGACCACCTGGGATATAAGTAGCGGGGACTCCTTCAGCTAGGGGCTGTTGTCGACTATCCCGGGGGGGCGTCTGTGATCTGGAATGGAGTTCGTGTCTTGGGATGCTGTCCGTGCCGTGGGAGGGAGTTCATGCTTTCATGCCCCGAAGGGGGTCTGTTGATGTAGGAAGAAGTCCTCGGAGGGAAATTCCTGCTCTGAGAAGGAGTCCATTCCCTGGAAGGGAGTCCAAGCCCTGAGCGAGAGTCCGTTTCTTGAAAGGGAGTCCGCGCCTTGAGAGGGAATCCGTGCCCTGGGAAGGGAGTCCGTGCACTAGAAGAGAGTCCCTGTCCTGGGAAGTAGTCCGTTCCTAGGAGAAAGTCCGTTCCGTAGGAGGGAGTCCGAGCTCTAGAAGATAGTCCGTGACCTGGGAGGGAATCCGCGCCCTGGGAGACAGTCCGGCGCCCTAGGAGAGCCTTGGCGGAGCCACAGGTACACACGACGCTCGAGATAAGACTGGGGTGCAGAGGGTGGTGTTGACAGACACGAGCATTGTGTTGCTTCTCCCCGATAAATACAGTTCCGTCAGCCTTCCCACACACTGATTCGAATCAGCTGCACTTGTGTCAGCGAAAGCTTTCTGTACTAACCTCTTGAGCATCGCAGTACGATACTTAAGCGATGACGTAGCATTGCGCGCCGTAATGACACGACGTACAGCCGCTCTCTCAGGCCAGTCTTCACCCCGCCAGACGTACATCCATCAGAAACTACACTACCCAGACGTGTGCGAGGATGTACCACTTCCAAACTCAAGACGCTGAACACTCGCCCCTCATTTGTCCTGCGCTCGCCCTACAAAGACGTACACTCCTCACCGGTGTATGTAATCTTGATCTGTGATCCCGCCCGACGGACGGGAACCAGCCTTATAGAAGGGGATCATGCGGCAGGTAGCTGAGGTAAGATATACACTCGTGTGTGTGTGTGTGGGTGTGTGTGTGTGTGTGTGTGTGTGTGTGTGTGTGTGTGTGTGTGTGTTAGCGGTTTGCGCTCACAAGTGGTAATACTGCAAGCGAAAATTGATACATGACGAGGCTGCATCACCGTGAGCGGAGGGAGACGAGTATGGCATTGTCGAGAACCTTCTTGCCTCAAAGTAACCCGTCATATAACCTGCAGGAGCCTCAAAAAAATGGGTCGTATTGCCATATATATATATATATATATATATATATATATATATATATATATATATATATATATATATATATATATATATATATATATACGCACAAAGGTTAATACATTTAAAAGAGCGGAGGAAGGTGATGAGAATGAGAGTTTCCAGTGAGGCGAAATGACAATATCAGCCTTGGTGTGGTGTAGAGGTGTGGCGGGCTGGAGGCGACCCATTCAGGGCGGGTTGAGGCAGTATGCGCCACTGTTGTGATGGACAGGTGCCCGTGTGCCGGGAACAATGCCTCACAAGGGGCGCCACTGCCACACAAGGACGCCGGATTGACACTGCATAAATTGAACATGATAGCAAGTCAGTACACACCTCGAAATAACACAGTGCGTCACCCAGATGTATAAGCTGTGTGCGCCTGCGTCGCCGCATCCACCCGCATGCGGATGGTCACTCTGTGTGGATGGTTCGCTTTCCCCAAAAAAACAGCCGATGCACTCACACACACACACACACACACACACACACACACACACACACACACACACACCCACACACCCACCCACACACACACATAGGTCGTTCGTATCTTGTACCACCCACCTGATCCTCATAAACTCGTCCATCAAGCACGTAACACAAGCAGGCAGATGTCGTCTGAACCATGTGGTGATGCGCGTGAGACAGTGGAGGATCATTTGGCGCTCCCCCGCGAGAGACGCGAGTGCAAGTTGTACGTGGCTGAAGGTAACCAACTGACATTAAAGTCTTGCGTAATTTTGCCAGGCAATTCACGCGCTCCTCGCCGAAGGAAGGTTGTGACCGTATCTAACGTCACTAATGAAATTAATGTATTGTTTGCCAAAAGTTTCAAGCTCGTGTGTTGATGTTGCTTCACAACGTTTGTTCTATTCACGTTTTGTTTTTCGCCCTCAGGAGAGAGAGAGAGAGAGAGAGAGAGAGAGAGAGAGAGAGAGAGAGAGAGAGAGAGAGAGAGAGAGAGAGAGTCTGGGAAGTTAATTTATGTGGTGGTGACGGTGACGACTGCCGGGTCTCCTCACAACATGTCCGACTGTTTTCCCCTCTCCCTCTCTCTCTCTCTCTCTCCCTCTCTCTCCCCGGAACACTCCATATCTTTATTAACAAAATGTCTCCAACACCCCACAATGCCTTTTGTGCAGTATATATATTATAATATGAAATGAGAAACGTCAGAAGAATATCAAGGTGGGCGACGGCCGTCCCCGCACTGAGTCCCGGTTGTCTCCCCGGCTTGTTGCCTGTATTCTGGCACCTGAATTGACGCTATGCAATTATAGAGTGGGTGTTCCTCCAGCACTGACCCCCACCATGCCGGGACGGTGGGTGTCACGCGGACGACACGCCCTTGACACGCCGGCTTCAACAAGAGGGACTCCTCCTCCTCCTCCTCCTCCTCCTCCTCCTGCCTGCCTGCCTTCCTGCCTGATTGGGGTGATGTGGGGCGGAACCAGGTGGGTAGCCGGGACCTGACACCTTTGGAAGAAAGCAAGGGTTGGGGGGGGGGGGGGGAGACATCGGGCCCCCTCTTACTCCGCAGGTGGAATGACATGGCACTTGCGAGGAGAGAATACGACGAAGCTTGGAGGAAGGAAGCGGTTGGTGGCGTAAGGAAATGGCACTCGCGTCGGCGGCGGTGGCGCTTGCCGCTGCTGCAGCAAGAACCGCATACGTATAGCCCTGCTGCCTCCTGGGATACGTGCATGTGCGCGAAAGTGGCGTCCTGGCACTTCGGGATGGTGAACGTCAGGCACCAGCAGGTTACTGAACGTCTCATCGTCCACGTCTCAACAGAAGGACGATCAAGTCGAAGAAAAAAGATCATCGAAGTCGAATACCTAAAATTCTCAGTCTTGGAGCTGTAAGTGGTCGAAGAGATCATCAATTTGTTTTCATTCATCTATCAAGTTTTCAGTTATCTGTTAAACAGGAAAGTCCTGCCGTAAATTTAGGGAACAAACTAGTGTCCCGGTTTAAGCAAACTGGCCTTGTTCAGTGCCTCTGTGTATGCAACCAGATTTGACACTCTGTGCTACCATCAGGACAGAACCAGTGGCCTCGCTAAGGGTGTGTTCATTAGGAAACCCGAAAAAGATGAACAAGATTATCGAGTCTGTTTCGGTACATTTCCACACATTATTTGCTTCGAAAACGTTTCGAGACAGACCTCAGTGAACCCAGTGCGAATGCGCGGGGGTTTTGCCAGACGGACACCTCACTCTCTTTGGCGTTGATGCCACGAACACGTCGAGACAAAAATCACTAAGATAAGTTCAAGCCAGAATGTTTGATAAGCCAGAAGAACGCTGATCACATAGAGATAACAACCGTTAACTCTTTTAGACCACGATGGCACGGCCCTTTGCTATCAACATTTCTCCCCCCCCCCCCCCCTCAAAGAAAACGTTGTGTACGGCATTTTTTCATGTTTTGTAAACTTAGTCATTCTCTTGTGGCTGAGGAAGGTACCGTGACGCCTACGAATAGACGGCTATGAACAGCATCGCGTCACCTGCGGTTTGACGGCAGAAGTACACAAACACTCGAGACCCGTCAGTTGCGGACGATTTTTTTTTTTCATCCCCTCGAAGCTTAATTTTCCAAAGCGCGGACCACCTTTTGTGAGGTGTGGCCCCCAAAAGCCGCGGGTGGAACATAGGAAGACTGGGTAACATGACCAGGTTACCGGTCCACAGGTACACCGGGGAGTGATGTATTATGGGCGTGGAATCCCTCCCTCACCCCCATCAGGCAGTGGCGTTGCTGACGTGCGTCCGATCCGCCGAGGCACATGATCTTCGAAGGTCCTCCTTCACAGGGAGGTCATTTGCCAAGGCACCGGTGCCGAGTGTACTTCGCCGGCCGGGGGGCGGGAGGGGGGACATTTTTCCTCCTCCCTCTGATGGAGGCGGTACAGCAGAAGGTTCCCTTTGCCTCTCGTCTGCACGAGTCTCCGTCAGACGAATCAATAAGAAACCCGTCTGACGAGCGTGGTGCTCGGGGCCTATGACGCCCGTGGCTTTAGATCACCATGAAAAATGGCGATCCTCATGTCAGGTCATATTCACTCCCATTGTGGGAGACATTTTTTTAAAAGGGGAAATTGAAGGAAGAGAAGCAGGAGGGGCGTGAAAGGTAGTAATGAAAGGGCTTCCCCACCACCCCGACACCCGCCGCAGACTCCCAGCCACACAATCTCATCCAAGGTCCCAGGGCTTTTATATCGCTCGTTAAGGCGTGTATTCCAGGCCATGGTCTCAGTCCACCTGGCTGGAGCGGGGAGGCCTAAGGTAGTGCTGGAGGAGGTGAGGCTTGCGGTGGTGGTGGTGGTGATGATTGTGATGAGGGAGACCCTGGTGGTGGTGGTAAGTTCTTCTCCACCATCGGATGATCTAACTGATAAGAAATATTTCGTTAATCCCTATCGGATTTATTGGACAGTTATTTTTGTTGTCGTTGTTGTTGTTGTTTTTGTGGGTTGCCCAAATTTCCAGTAAGACCGATTTTATCACATTAATTAGTTTGATTTTCTCCCCTTTGTGCTATATTCATTTTTAGCTCTGTTGACAGCCATGCTCTTTACTTTGCTCCCTTGAGCACGCCGGTGCGACCCTTGAGCACGACGGTACGACCCCTGAGCACGATGGTACGACTCTTGAGCATGACGATACGACCCTTGAGCAAGACGGTACGACCCTTGAGCATGACGGTACGACCCTTGAGCACGATGGCGCAAACCTTTGGGTGTGATGGCTTATCCCTCGACCGGACCTCCTGGGTTCAGGTGAAAGGCATGGCCAGCAAACGCAAAGGTCGTACCGTCGTGCTCTATAGTCGTGCCTTCGTGCCCAAGATTCGTACCCTAATGGTCAAGGACTTGGTATGTTCCCTGAAGTCATCACTCCCGCCTTGAACTAATCTCTCTTTCTATAATATTCAAGTATATATATATATATATATATATATATATATATATATATATATATATATATATATATATACTCACAGTTCACATTCCCAGCACTTAAATGCAATCAGACTGTGTGGTGTACTTTCATGCCTTATATACAAATCGTTCCCTTTTTTCCTCCCCCCTTCATAAAGTGCGTCACAGCTGCCTCTTTAACTTCACTGGCTGTCAGCTCCGCCAATCAATAGTCTCTGGTTTAACTAACTATCGACACACGCACACTGCATCACACAGAGCTAAAATCTGGTCCCGACTTTATATATATATATATCTCGCGTCTCTTTGATGGCTAACTGGACCCGACAACTCTTCGCTGGACATTAAGGTAACGAGGCAACTATGCCCCTCCCCCCATCCCCCTATCCAACGAGGTGCTAAAAGTAGCAGTTTACGATCCTCGTTTGTTATCAGGCAGTTAACAGTGAGACGTGTAAGTTCTTTAAGCTTAGTTAAGGATCAATAGCCATACAATGTACGATCTCTTTATGGTTAACTTTGTGTTGGGGCAACAGTGTGTGTGTGTGTGTGTGTGAGAGAGAGAGAGAGAGAGAGAGAGAGAGAGAGAGAGAGAGAGAGAGAGAGAGAGAGAGAGTTTTGTGATGGTATACATATGTTTCGTTTATCTGTTGATGTAAGGGTTGTGCATGAGTTGGTGTATGTATACCGACCTTTGTATATCTAATTATTCTGTCATACGTAAGGAACGCGTGTGTGTGTGTGTGTGTGTGTGTGTGTGTGTGTGAAGAGCATTATGTGCTTGAGGTGGTATGAATGAGTGAGGGAAGCATGTATGTGAGCACATATGTATGAGAAATGAATAACTATGTCAGAAGAAGGAGGTGGGGAGAGGGAGGCATGTTGTCTGGCCTGTCGAGGTCATGTGTTGTACCAACGGGTAACACGTAAGACTCACACAGTTCGTGGACTTCGCCGCCGCTGCTGGCGTGGCAAGACCTCGTATGATTGTCTCGATCAGTCACTGACAATCCCATCGCCACAGTAGACACATAACAGTGCTTTCGTGACGCTCGAGACTGTGAATGATCCCATCACATCCAGCAGCGATCCTTGAGGTAGGGTGACGGCTAACGCTTCTCTACACTGACGAGAAAAAGTGGGTAAATAAGGATAAGTGAGCGTCGACTGACCCTGGCCACCGTCATGACTGGTGTGTGCGGACCGTGGAGTGAAGCCGGCAAGAGCTTCAGGAGAGAGTGGCTGGTCTTGCCGAGTGTGATTTCATCCACCTCCGAGCACTGGTCATTAAGCGTTTCAGTCCTCCCTGCAGCAGTGGTGCTTGCGAAAGTACGACGTTCGAGATCATTGGTGTATGTGCATCTTTCCCTGAATCTCATCATTTTTTCCGCTAAATACTTGCTACATTTATAGAGTCGGTTGGTTCAGAATACGAGATAACGTCATCTGAGGCGTCCAGTTCTGGAAATTAAAACTCTTCAGTCTTGAAAAGCAGAAATAAGAAATGATATTTGTCTGCTGGATTTGGTAGATGTTGTGTGGGCAGTTAGCGCTACAAAGATCTTCCTACTGATACACTTGCACTTTCATAGTGACTTAGAGAGATTGAGTCATTCCAGAGTCTCGTTCGAATGCATGTTAGTGACACGTGATCTCAAGGCTTCCATGGTAACACACCTGGAATCGAACCCTGACATATTGGCGACCAGGATAAAGCCTCGACTTCTCCGCAGTAACACACAAGATTCGAGTCCCTTACAGTGACGTAAAGGACTCATAGGTTTCGTCCTGACACTCATGGAAGCGAACCCTCGTCAGTAAACACATAGAACTCTACCTTTCCACAATAGCAAACAAGATTCGAATCCTGTACAGTGACATTCTTCTACCACAACCTTCCACAATAGAGGATTGGAAACATCCATCACGAGACGTCAGAAACCCGAAGCCTTCATAATAACAGAGGCCTCGGACTCTCCAGGGACACAGACGATACGAATCCTTGACAATAACAAGAAAAGTTCGTACGTTCCAGATGAACACAGGACTGACTGCCTCCGGCGTAACACAAAGGGAATGAACGCCACACTGATTCGTAAACTTCACAGTTGCACACAATACTCAGGATCCTCCACAGTGACAGAAGATCGACCACGTCACACTGACATAGTAAACTCATACCCTCTACACTAGCTTACAGGACTCGAGCCTTCAACTGTGAGGCCAACTGCTCGAGCTCTGTAGACTGACACACACAACTCGAACGCTTCATATGACGTATGGACGCATCGTCTCCGCTATGACGCGCAAAGACTCGAGGTCTTCGTAATCACAAATGAGCATGTGAACCCTTCATAGTGGCATGCAAGAACTCGAGCCTATCGCACGACTACATATGGATAAAGACCCTGTGTACACATGCCTTGGACCTTCTCATATCGGAACATGAGCGTCGAACGTTCTCGAATCTCAAAATGGTTCATACCCTCAACGATCTATTCTGAGATTTATGAACCAGATGCCTCCATCATGGTTCATAGTCACTCAAACCTCCAAGGAACATCACCATTCCATATATATATATATATATATATATATATATATATATATATATATATATATATATATATATATATATGTAAAAGAACTTGATATTGCTATTCTGACCTGAAACTTTCACAGTGTACACTCCATGACGCGACTGCTGGCCAGTGGAATGCAAGAATTCCAACCATTTCTTGTTGTATACAGGGATTCAGATGTTTCATGATAAGACTCATGGATTCGAACCTTCTACGGTGACAGTCAATGTCTCGAACCCTCACTCCCACACTTGGGAACTCGAACTCCCTTATCGACGCACATGGACACCCGAACAAAGATTAAATCCCTGAAAAACTTCAAGACCCGTCGCTCAGGGTACAAAGGGAATCATACAAGCAGCAGACCACCACAGGGGCCTTTTGAGCCTCATTTTGTCATAATAGATTTAGAAACATGGAGCTTAGTGTTGGCTGAATAGAAAGACCAACTGGTAACTCGAAGAAAAGTATTGTATAAATTGTATAACTTCGGAAGCGCAAATACGTCACTTGTCGTGTACCTCAAGCAAAGTAATTGACAGGTCTTTATCTAAACGTATATATGGTGTTGCTTCAGTCTCTAGAGTCTGATCGTTCCATTTTCAAGTACCATACAAGAACTGAAACCCTCCAGTCTGATGTACAGGAGTTTGACCCGACCAGCGACACACAAGAGCGCAGACCCTTATCTGGTGACGCTAAGACTGTCCAGCCCTCCCCTGCAACACACAAGAACGTGGACATAAGAGCTTCTAATCCTAAACTGTGACACAGAAGAGCTTTGGCCCTTCCAGACAACACATAGAAAAGCTTACAACCCGCCAATGCGAAACACAAGGGTGCGGACCCATCCAGCCAACACATAGAGAAAGTTTCCGACCCTCCAAGACATATCCTGACTCGCACATACGTACTTCACAATAAGTACTTACATTCATGACGGATCAGCACGCTAAAAGAAAACCGAAAGTAGATTCAGTGAGCTTAAAGCCTTTACAGAAGAGATCAGAACCTCCATAGGAAGGTAGGTAGGCTATTTAGGCTCGCAGGGAGGTGAGAGGGGGGGACAACAAGGCTCGGAGCTAGGGCGGTGCATGTAGACTCCTCCCCCGTGGTCCCCGGCCCTCTCTCTCAGGGAGCTTAACACTACAGTGGCTGGCCCGCCTTTCTACCTCCTTTCTCACGAGGGAGAATGGGGCACAAAGGTTGGCCTGGTATGGTTTTCATACGTGTCTTTGTGGTGCGGGCCGTAATGCCCCCTCGGGGTCACTGCGGATCACCGTCAGGAGGGAGCAGCTCTCTCTCGGACGATCTTCGCCGACTCTTCGTGCCCTCGTTCGTGCAGGGGAGCTCCTCCCTGGACACGCGGTTAAACCAACGTAGTCTGTAACGGACACGAACTTTTTCGTATGGGATTTTTACGTGTTCTTAATTAGATTTTTTCCCCCCGATGGAATCCCTCGTGACTTCTAGTTTGATACCGTACAATTTTTTTTTTGTTTTTGTTTTTTGTTGCAATTTTTTCTCTTTATTTTTTTTGTTGGGAGCATAAAATCGCGAGATTCATTCTGCGAAAGTCAAACATGGGATGGTCTCCCAGCCCCCCGAACGTTAGGTATTGGTACTAAGCGAACGAAAACCTTTGGGAAAAAATATGCCAAAGTCGGCTATTGTGACAGTACAAAACGGCGGATTGAAATGGACACTTAAGTTACAATAGTTCACTTTTGTGTCACTAGATGTCAGCTTTGTGTGGCCCGGTTGCCTGCTCACGGTTGTGGAAAAAGGAAACACCCCGCACCCCCAACCCCCCACCACCACAGGCCCCTGTTGTGTACACAGGAGGGGGAGAGGAGGAGGTACCCGCCTCCTACTTTATCCTGCTTAACGTAATCGTGGATCCCCATATATGTATATATTCTCTCTCTCTCTCTCTCTCTCTCTCTCTCTCTCTCTCTCTCTCTCTCTCTCTCTCTCTCTCTCTCTCTCTCTCTCCTTTCTTCCTAAACGCAGCAACGTAGCTCAGTACATGGCAGCTTACTTCCCTCCCCCCCCCCCAAAGGACTGTTGCGCAACAGGAGAGTGTGTGTTTTGTTCCGCCAAATCAAGTAAAGCCGATGGCTCTCGAGGTCAGCGAACAAGAATCCTCCAGCCGCCACACACACACACACCACCACACCGGCGAGGTAAGAGAGGTCTATTCTGTTGCTGAATATCAGATGGGTCAGCCGAGTGTCCCTAATGTATAGAACGGACCAACTTTTGTGAGTCTACTTCAATCCGGGGAGGCTCTTGTTAGGCCCCCCTCCTCCTCCTCCTCCTCCTTCTTCTCCTTCACCTCCACCCTCCCCCCTCCTTCTTTGTCTGAAAAGAATGGTAGAAGAGGAGGAAGAGGAGGAGGTAGGAGGAGGAGGAGGCAGCAGAAGAGGAGGTAGGAGGGGGAGGGAAGAGGTGAGAGGAGAAACGGCCAATGAAAGCATGAATGAGCGAGAGTAGGTGAAGGCAGGAGGCGAGAGGAGGAACAGAAAGTCTGAAGGATAAGAATAATAGATTGGATTTTTGTTGCTGCTGGAGGGTAGACATATGGATAGCCAGGCCAGACCATCCGCAGACCTCGGGCCAGCCTCGCGCACGGCCACAGTCTTAACTGTAGGGGAAGGACAGTCTTAACTGTAGGGGAAGGACAGTCTTAACTGTAAGGGATGGACAGTCTTAACTGTAGGGGAAGGAGTCTTAACCATAAGGAAAGGTTTTATTGTTTTTTACTTTGTGTTTAACACCTTGAGCATGATGGTGCCTTCCCTTTTGAGCATAACGATACGACACTTAATCCTTGAAGGGTCAGGTCAAAGGCCGGGCCATCATATCCCAAGGGTCGTTCCGTTGCTTAAGGGTCGTACCGTCGTTGCACATGAATCGTGTCTTTGTGCTCAGGGGTCGCGCCGTCGTGTTCTAGAGGAGGTCAGTTCGTGTTCTCAGTGTGAGAGAATCTCTACATATTTCTTATTTACCCATGGAATTCGTAGACCTCTGGACTGAAGTTCTCTGAGGCTGACTTTCATTCCTTATTCTTATTACGAACGTAAGAAAGACTTTATTACGAATGTAAGAAAGACTTTATTACGATTGAGAAAGACTTTATTACGAATGTAAGAAAGACTTTATTACGAACGTAAGAGGGACTTTATTACGAACGTAAGAAAGACTTTATTACGAATGTAAGAAAGACTTTATTAGGAACGTAAGAAAGACTTTATTACGAACGTAAGAAAGACTTTATTACGAATGTAAGAAAGAACTTTATTACGAACTCACCATAATATATCTTATTTTATTCTAGTAATATTCTATAGACCAACAATTACTGCAGCTTTAAACACGTCATTGGATCTTTAGCATGATGACAGGGTTAGAAATCGGATATTCCGTATTGTTTTTCGTAGACGTGACATGTTAAATGCCTTAGTAAATGAATTTTGATTCATCCAAATCTGCTTTACTACGTGCAGTCATTGTATGTATTTACCCGTATTAATGTTTTCGTTACGGGATTCAGTTTTTTTATTACGTGCATCATTTTTTTTTTCATATGTATGTATTAGTGTTCTATATATATATATATATATATATATATATATATATATATATATATATATATATATATAAAAGAATGAATATTCTTGTTATGTGTATCAGTTTGTATTATGTGTGTCAGTATCGGATTTGATTCTGTTTATCATTATCTTAATGTATGCAGGATTACCACCAGTAGTACCACTCAAGAACTACCACACCACTATAACACCACAGCTGCCACACCACCACCACAATTTCCACATATGACCACCACATCACCATCACTAGCTGTATACAGCCCCATCCACCCACCACCAATCGCTACCAGCCCGCCCACTACCACTCACCACCATCGGTAAATAACAAGACTAGTACTGACGGAGGCGCCCAGCAACCACCATCTGACCAGAACCACTACGTCCGATCTGTTGTCCCCTATTGAGGCGGGGTGTCCATTATACGTTGTGTATTCCAATCCTCCTCCCTTGTGCTTCAATCCCGAGTTGTGTGGCCGCTTAATGCCCCAGAGAGGTTTGGACTTCGTCCCCATATTGTCCGCGCGATGCGTTTTTGTTATGCACATTTACCCGCGCTTATTGAAAAGGCGGCGCTGCGGTCAACACTATGATAATGAAATGGAACGTACAAAATCGGCAGCTTGCGCGGGGGGGTTTGGCGGCTTTGAATATTTTCTGCAGCGTTTCTATATGTGAATCAGAGCACTTGAGGCCGGCGGCGAGCCTGCATTAAACACTACGACCGACAATAAGCGGGCATTAGCATGTAGCGGCCGGCGAGTGACGGGCCAGGGCCTCGAACGCTCATATCTACAGCGCATCGCTCGAAATGTAGACCGAGAGATATGTAAATCGCATCAGTTTATTCAGAAGATTTTGGAAGGCGTGACAAGAATTCCACAGTCCTTAACACTCGGAGTTATCGTGCATCCCGGTGTAAAGACTCGATGATCTGTGGATTTGTGGCTCCGAGTGCTTGCTTCCCCCGGTGCAGGCGAGAAGCAGTCGAAAACGTGTTCGTAAAAAGGTCGATGATAAAACCGCAGACCACAAATTCTTGTTCCGTTTTCTATCAGTATGATCTCAACTATCCTCTCGGTGCACTTGATCCATTCCCTCCCTCGGTCTCGTTGCGCCAGTATAGTTACGCGTCTTCCACATCCTGGTCAGACTAGGGTTCGGTAGCCTTTGTAAGCCGCTTATCGTCCTCAAGTGTCGCCACCACACAGGGAGGGAGGGAGGGAAACTTTCAAGTTTGGAAACAGATGACAGGCGCCAAGAGTCAGGTCCGGGCTGAAAGGAGAGAGGCTGAAGTTCCTCATAAACCATAGTCTTTGAGTGGCAACTTGCGCGGTACGGGCCTTGTTAGGGGCCTTGTATACCCGCGCACTGTCATGGACCAACGACTAATGGTCACTATCCTTTGCTATTTTTTTCCTCGATGACGATAAAGCAAGTTTCGAATCAGTCATGGAAGACAGTTGCTCGAGGCGGCTTTCAGTTACCCACTAGAGTCTCTGTGGCATCACCGACTGAGGGTGGCATTCGGATGTTCTTAGAGATCAGAGAACTCGCATGTTTCCATTCTGTGGACTCTGGTTTGGATGCCAGTGTGATGTGACGCCGATGTGACCCCCTCCGCCTGCCTCGACTACCCGTAACCAGACGAGGAAGAAAGTTGGCTCAACTGGCTTCGTACAAACGTCTTGAGGCAACCTTCTGGTGTCGACCGTGACTTCGAAGGCTCCTGACAACCATCCTCGTCGAAGCCTAAGACATGGCCAAGTGCTCATTGACGAAATTAGCGTTTTAGTTGGGATTTTACTTACAGGTGTTCTACTCATGTCGTTAAATCCCAATCTAAGCGCCAATTTCATCGATTTTGATGTTTCAATCCTTTCATAATCAAATTCGCGAGTTGGGTCACAGTTGCTCTTTCTGTGGCATCTGATTGTGGCCTTCCTATCCGGGGTGGAGGTCATCCGGAAAACTCTCGCGGCCGCTCTCGAACTCTTTGGCCCTGTGTGAGGTTCCTGTGCCATATGGCGAGGCACCGCCACCATATACAAACATCATTCGTTCACGGAGTACTTGTCACACGAACACCTTCTTTGGATGAAAACTTTATGTCATACCAGTATTCAGATTAGTGACTATCCATAAGTCTTCCTCGGGTATCAAACTCCTAAGCCTCGTTTTGAAATAGAAATTAGCCTCGTTAATGAGACTAGACCCAAGTTTTGTCAAAAGGTTTATTCTTATGGTATACCAAAAAAAATAGAACGTTGCTAATGGAAAACGGAACTTTGATATGTCATTCCATTCCGTGTTCTCTGAACTTTTTGACAGCCCTTATGAATCACCTCCGTCACTCTGGTGGTTTATTAGTGGTTTACAGCTCTTTGTTTTACTAGTGGTTTACCAGAGGGAGCGCATGGGAAGGAAAAATATTTGATCTGATGATCTATGACGAGGTTATCTGCTGGAGGATGGTACATGGGAGTACATGGGAAGGACAGATAGCAAAAGAGCTGATGGTCTGCGTCGAGGTTACCCGCTGGAGGACTGTGTATGGGAAGGACAGATAACTAGACGACTTAGTGGTCTGTGACAAGGTTTTATGCTGGAGTACATTGCATGGAAACAGAAGACCCGGTGGTCTATGACGAGGTTATACGTTGGAGGACAGTAATATCATCCTAGGTTTTCCATTCTCTATAGAGAGAGTATATATGTACAGCGTAGTACACGGTACAATAGCCAGTGACGTTAAGAAAGATGCTGGTATACTTGGTATGCCATGTATAAACCAGATTTTCTCCTTCTGAACATGTATTCATATACATGTATGACTATGGACATGAATGAATGAATGAATGCACCGCATAATACTTTTTTCACCAGAAATATTTTTCAAAATTAGTTTTTCAAAAACTCGTATTATTTACTTTTATACATTTTTTTTTAGAAGTATTTTTGGTCGATTGTAGAAATGTTACAATTGCCAACATATTTTTCCCCTCGCTGTTTACACAGTACCTGCCAATACAAGACACTACAATAGCGTAGGACCACAGCACACTTTAATAGTACGGTACAACTGATCACTACGACAGCACGCTTTAACAATACACTGTAACAACACACGCAACAGTACGCTACAACAGTACACTACAACAGTACGCTACAACGGTACACTACAACAGAACGCTACAACAGTACGCTACAACAGTACACTACAACAGTACGCTACAACAGTACGCTACAACAGTACGCTACAACAGTACGCTGCAACGGTACGCTACAACAGTACGCAACAACAGTACGCTACAACAGTACACTACAACAGTACGCTACAACAGTACGCTACAACAGTACGCTATAACAGTACTCTACAAAAGTGTACGACAACAGGGTATATACTACACCCTAGTCTGTGACCCCCAACACAGTTCCGACACACTGAACTGTTGATCAGTTCAATCGGGCCTCGTCATCATCATCAACCAACTCATCAACATCAACCAACTCATCATCATCAACCAACTCAGCTTGACAGTGAGATATCGCTCCTACTCATCCTGACAGTGAGATATCACTGCTACACGTCCTGACAATCACTTGCCTCGTCGAGTGCACTGATAACATCACCATCATCATCATCATCATCATCATCATCATCATCATCATTACTATGGCCAGGTACACTTTTCAGAAGACTGGGGTATATTTTTCACTTCCTCCAAAAATTCGTAAACGCTTTCCTTTGTCTCTTCTTCCACCCTTTCCTCAACCTCTCCCCGTATGTCAATGAAGGCCACCTCAAGCTATGGCGTCAACACCTCAATTGCAACATCAACACCTCAGCTTTGTCATCAACACCTCAGCTATACAATCAGCACCTCAGCTAATACCATCGACACCTCAGCTATGCCATCAACACCTCAGCTATACTATCAACACCTCAGCTATACAATCAACACCTCAGCTATACAATCAACGCCTCAGCTATACAATCAACACCTCAGCTATACCATCGACACCTCAGCTATACCATCAACACCTCAGCTATACTATCAACACCTCAGCTATACAATCAACACCTCAGCTATACCATCGACACCGCAATTGCATCATCAACACCTCAGCTAACCACCCTCCCCCCCACTTGCCAACACCGGGTATGGCCGTGACCTCGTCACCGCGCCAACAAACCTTCTCCAACACTCCACCAGCGGACTTCTCCATCTCCACCGTATTTACATACCAAAAGAAACCCAAGCAATCATTCCCATGAAATCTCTTCCGTATAGATATCTGGGAATGTTCTTCTGGATCCTGCCGAACACACACACACACACACACACACACACACACACACACACACACACACAACGTACGAGAAAGAGGATGATGAGAATAGGGATATTTCATTCTTCGTTATAAGGTATCATCCTCCACCAGGAGCTATGATAGTGTGAGGATCTTTTATCATCCTCCTTCGCGACGTATACTGGAGTACGGTTCGCCTGTGGGTATGAGAAAGTGAGGATTTACCATCTTCCCTCATGACGCAAAGAATGAGGAGGAACCTATCATCATTCATGACGTATGATAGATTATGGATTTATCATCCCGTGTCATGGGGTGTGATTTAGAAAGTGTAGATTTATCATCCTTTATCATGACGCGATAGAAGGGGATTTATTCCGTCGTATAGTATGATGGAGTGGGGATTTATGCATTTGGCGAAAGAAGAGAAAGGGTACGTTCGTATGTACTCTGGTGTTAGATAAGGGTGAACCTGTATTTGCGTACGTACGTATGTATGTATGTATGCATGTATGTATGTAAGTTACACCACGAGTGAAAAGTTACCTTTGGCAGGGCTGTATCACTGGGAGTACAAGAGCTGCTGACTCCAAATGAAACTACATTTCCCTGCTACTGGAAGTAACGCAGACCTGGGCTGCAGGAGTCTTTGGAAAGGCCCTGGGTTAACACCACGATCGTTTCATGGAAATTGGTCTAGTGGTACTTATGATAATAATGAGGAAACGAACGAGTATCTGCTGTAGGAATAACATGATGGAACACAGTGTCGACGAGGCACCCCGCTCACAGTGGCAGGGGTCCGGCTGACCTGTCCCTGCACGGCGAGGCGGCGACTTCGGGCCGGACCTTCCTCCTCTGCGTCCACACACCTCTCACCGAGTGACGCCCACGCCCGTTGACGGGTAGTCTGTAACCCCTTGAGTTAAAACGGCACGACCCTTGAGTCACGACGGCACGACCCTGCGATGACAGGGTTACGACCCTCGAGCGCGACGGCTCGAGCGAGACACGACCTGGATGGATAATTGGAGACGGGAGGAATCATACCCTTTCAGGCGCTTTAAATGAGTCGAACCGGGACAATCCACGTATCCACCTGCCCCTATGTCGAGCGCTGAGAACTCGCCACCATCCCCCAGGCAGTGCCTGGGGGGCTTCTACCGCAACCAGCTGGGGAATCAGACGACACAATAATGTTGTCAATTACAGAGAACAGCGAGGCATTCTGAGCGGCCAAGGCCCAGGACGTCTGGGTGAGCGGAGAGGCACAAAGCACACACCCTCCTCCCTCCCCCACATGTTAGCCGGCCAGCCTCGCTATGACGGTAATACACCGCTTATTGTCATCCGGAGACCTCAGCTAACGCTACGCTGCTGCTGATCAAAGCTAATTAACATAACGGACATAGCTGGAACAGCAAAGGGACTCCTCCTTTGAAGCTAGACCCCCGAGGGGAGGGATTTTATGGGCGGGAGTAAGCGCTACATCCAAGTCTCTGTGTGGGATAAAGGCTTCATGTACACAGGCAACAGAGACACTAAAGTTTAGGCAGGCGACCGAAAACAACCAATCGGAGTCACTGAAGAGAAAGTAATGAGTTATGATTGGTTGCCGGACGGGACGTAACGGGTGTGATGATTGCCTAGTTAATACCGGCCAGAAAATACCTCGTGTCATCAATACTCTGGGTTTGGCATCCGAGCCTTTGTTGACCACGATTCCCTCCCTCACAAAAGGATCAAAAACAAATATCACAACATCACCAAAGTTCCTGTACATCATTTCATTTACCCATTTTATTCAGTTGTCGGCAGCGAAACAATGGCGGGAAAAGAATATTTATATATATATATATATATATATATATATATATATATATATATATATATATATATATATATATATATATATATATATATATATATTTGGCTTCCCCCCCCCCCAAAAAAAAAAAAAAGATGGGTGTATCAGAATGTTTCGTGCGATTCGCAAGCCTTTGAGTCCTCGTTAGCCGGCCGATAGACTTGTGTGGCCTTGATTATGGTAATTGGTGGCCTGCCAATAATGGTCGGACATAGATTACTGACGTGAACCCAGAAAGGAATTTAATTGAATTTGTCATCTACAAATGGTCTTGGGTGGCGATAAGAGGCGACTGGAGGGACCTGGCGCGTTGTTGGATACAGTTGGGCGGGTTCCTGCCCGCCCTTCAACCACAAGAAAGAGGCATTGATAATCCTCAGAGGAGATGAGGCTTAATATCCTTTCATTAAGGATGTGTGTGTGTGTGTGTGTGTGTGTGTGTGTGTGTGTGTGTGTGTGGCGAAGGTGTCTGGGTGAGGTACGGTAGAGACGTGCAGCCCCTACAACTCTTGGCCTCATGAGTATAAATCATGGTAATGGCGTCTAAAAACCGAGAGGGAACGCGTGCGGTAACGCGAGGGTATGGGACGACATCCACTCTCTCTCTCTCTCTCTCTCTCTCTCTCTCTCTCTCTCTCTCTCTCTCTCTCTCTCTCTCTCTCTCTCTCTCTCGTTTAAAGAAGACTCTACAGACAGGTCAAAATTCCAGCTCAGCCCCACTGAATGAGCACAACGGTACGACTCATCGTCGTTTTCAGAGAACACGGCGGTACGACCCAACGTCGTTTTCGAAGAACGTACTATGGTGCCTGAAGGGTTGAGATACTTGCTCACCTAATAGAAAAAAGTAAGGACTTTAGTACTTGAGACTTGATAATCGTACTTCTGTTCATGACTGCAATATGCCAAGCCTAACAAAAAGTGGTGTTCCAATATCCCAAGCCAAATATTAAGTGGTGTTGCAATATTGAACCATCGAAGAGAGTGTGAGATGCTCCGAACTTCGCATTTTCACGATACACCGTATTGAATGTGGAATGATACTCTTACATCACACTTCAGAGGCCATCTAGACTCTTTCCTTTGATGTTGTTGCACTCCCAAATGAACACTCGTTTTGAGAGTGTGATGATGGTGTTGAATCCTCCTAACAAAGTCTCGGGAGTGCACGCAGGAACACCCTCCACCTTCCAGAGTCCCTGGAGCACACACAGGAACACCCTCCACCTCCCAGAGTCCCAGGAGCACACGCAAGAACACCCTCCACCTCACAGAGTCCCAGGAGCACACACAGGAACACCCTCCACCTCCAGAGTCCCTGGAGCACACACAGGAACACCCTCCACCTCCCAGAGTCCCTGGAGCACACACAGGAACACTTTCCATCTTCCAGAGTCCCAGGAGCACACACAGGAACACCCTCCACCTCCCAGAGTCCCAGGAACACACACAGGAACACCCTCCACCTTCCAGAGTCCCAGGAGCACACATAGGAACACCCTCCACCTTCCAGAGTACCAGGAGCGCACACAGGAAAACCCTCCACCTCCCCCAGAGGCGACACCCTGGCCCCTGCGGCCGCACAGTTGGCGAGTCACGGTCATATACTTTTCAAAGACTCCGTCGTCTTATATGAGTGACCTATACTCGTCCTCAAGCCTTTGGGTCCTCCTGAAAATCTCCAGAAAACTAGAAGATCCTCCCTTGGATGATTCGAGCGTATCTTGGGGACTACCCGCTGTGAATCAGAGACGAATAAGAAAGAATCACATCACCAGCCGTGTCATGCAGTAGCCATCACCTGTGCCTCCTCTTAAGAATAAGTTGTGGCCACAGACCTCATCCAATTTCACGTCATTTATCTCCTTTTGGTACAGAGATCGCGGAGACGACGCCTCAAGATTCTCTTCTTCAACTCGAAATTACGATCTGCGTCATAAGGACTGAATTAGTATCAACACGTCCTCTAGCTTCTACAGTTTCCCCAGCATAAAAGAAAGAATTTATTTCCCAGAGTCAGCGTGCATGCATGAAGTTAAGTGTCTTTGGGTCTGGCCAGTACTTGGATGGGTGACCATCTGGAAACACCCGATGCCGTAGAGGCGTATGGGTAAGTGCTACGTGTCAGCCTTTGCCCAAAGAAAGAATATCACGGGAACTCATAGGAAGGCCCGCTTGACCCCAAAGACAAGCAGTTATTCATGAAGCACAATCGATTCTTTTTTTCTCATGCGTGAAACATTCGTCATTAGGAAGATCAAGATCTCGTAAGTCATTTTTTGGCAACGCTTAACTTCTAATAAAGAAACCCAGAAGCAACGTCACTAGGAATGTTTGCCTATCTTTTGCTATATCAAGCTCGTCGACCAACTTATTACTATTTTTTTTTCTACAGAAATTCGGATATTTGATCTGCATTGCCAACCGACATGGAGAAATTGCTTTCAGTTCAAAGGCGCCAGAACAAATGCAGTGTACACAGGGTGGATGTTACTCACAAAGCCAGACGATGTTTGCTCACGAGTTAGAAGTAAAGTACCTCTTTAAGCTGCTCAACACAACGTATTTTGTGTGTAATGTTAATATCGCATGAATCATACTGAGATCTTAATGCGCCGTAAATAATTCACGGTGAATGTGGGGCCTTTTTAAGGCTGTACATATGTACTGTGCGGAAGTACATCTGTGCCGTGAGGACGTACATTTGCTGCGCCATACCCAGGGAACCAAGAGGGTATGGCATAGTCACTGGGACAAGCACTTTGTCATAAGTCTTCACCCTGTCTGACTTAGGTTCATTCGGTGTATTGTAGACCCACTGACTGGGTAAGCTCTTGTGTTGTCTTCCACTGTGGTGCGTGGGGCAAATAACATTTTTTTTGCAGTGCCTGTGGATCACAGTCTCGCCTCTACGGGGCAGTGAAGTTCATATCAGGTTCGGCATATAGACGTTGACCCTCCTGTGTCTGGACTAACGGTGCGTTGACCCCCCCTATATCTTGATTAACGATCCATTGATCCTCCTGTGTCTTAAATACCGATGTAATGGCCCTCCTCACATCTTGATTAACGATGCACTGACCCTTCTTTGTCCTAACTAACGACCCACTAACCCTCCAGTGTGATCGCTAAGCACTCGTCACTAACTCTCCCACGTCAGTATATGTCACCAGCGGAGAAGTGTGTTCCCTTCTCCGGGTCTCACTGGAAGAAACGGCGATCAGTTGAAAACAGTGCCAGTTCAGAAGCCATTTTGGCAGACATGAACAAAAAAAAAAAAGCAGATAGCCGCCTACTTCCACATACTTTTCATGCTACAAATCATGATGCTACCACAGTAGTTCTCGGGTTCTCTGACACCTAGATATAATAGTGATGGCCAGGCCCTCATAGCGTTCCAGCATTATTCCCTCCGAGTAGGATTAAAACTTGCGGAGAGAGAAAGAGTCAGGTGCTTGGTCGGACCCGCCTGGTAACTCCGTCTGAGCCACCGCTGCCGAGGACCTGTGCACTGAGCCTTTGGTCTCCTCACCAAGGGGATTAGAACACCCGACAGGTCAGCAGCAACACCCGACAAGTCAGAACTAATTTCCGACAGGTCAGAAGCAAAACCCGACAGGTCAGCAGCAACACCCGACAAGTCAGAACTAATTTCCGACAGGTCAGAAGCAACACCCGACAAGTCAGAACTAATTTCCGACAGGTCAGAAGCAAAACCCGACAGGTCAGCAGCAACACCCGACAAGTCAGAACTAATTTCCGACAGGTCAGAAGCAACACCCGACAGGTCTTCTTGGTTTGAAAATGTTCCTCTTGCTTTTCGGGATACCCGTAATTCCATAGGTCCAGCTCCTCGTGTCCGTATTTCATGACGAATCTACAAGACCCCACGACGGGATACAAAACCTTTAACACCCCACAACTGGATCTGCAAAACCTTTAACACCTATTTCACATCAGTGATGCTAACTGAGAATTCACGTGGAGCGTGGAGGATGTCATGGGCGCCTCTCGAGGAGGTTCACAGAACCAAGTAGGACGACCGGCGAGGTGAACCTCCCATGATCTGTGACCTCACCATCTGTAAGCCTTTACGTAGATTCCATAGATGTTATAAGATTCTTAACAAGACGTCGTGACTACCTGTAGGGATGAAGACAACTTGGCCATCAGATGACCCGTATGTTTTCCTTCACTTGTATGTCTGTGTTCGCTTCCACGAGATCCTCAGAGACATATGGCGCATATTTAGAAAATATTCATATATTTTCCACATTCTGCCATTATCATCTAAGGGGCTTTGAGATAGAAGGAATATATTTCGCTTTATATTTTCTGCCTCAGCAGATATTTCAAAGATTGGAAAGGTAATTAGTTGCAGAAGAATCATCTGCAATCTATTCAGTTGTTAAAAGAGATCTGTAATTACATGGGTAAGACATGTCTATCACATGCACTAATATCCCATCCTTGGAGCTTCTATGTAGTCGTAGTGGCTCGTAGGGAGACCTGTCGATTGAGTATAGTGGACAAGAGACTTGTTACTTTACGGTGAGACATGAGGCAGCGGCGCCGAGCCGGGAGATCATGCAGGTGGAGGAGGCCTCTATCACCTGGAAGCCACCAGGTCATGTAGATGTTAGCCACTGACACCTTCGAAGCTTAGAGGTCATGCTGGTGTAGGCCTCTGGCACCTATGGAAGACTCCAGGTCATGCTGGTGCAGGTCTGCGGCGCCTGGGAACCTCGGTGGCAAACTAATTTCAATGTATTTACATTAAAAAGTATGGTGGTAAAATGGGAAAGAAAACATAATTGTGTATTGCTTTATACTACACTTAAGACAACTTCCTGTTTAGATTACCTTGAATTCGAAACGTTATATTGTTTATGCCTCGGGAATTAGAGCATCTAATACTTGTTCTAATCATATCAGTTTAGATTTAGATCTTAGACGACACGGAGAGATAGTACATAATAAGGGATTTCCCCCAAAAAATCGCTTATACACCACTTCACTGAAAATGAATGAAGTTCATTATGAGCTGAGTAACAGTTGAGAGGCCGGAAGCTCAAATCTATCCTCCAGGGAAGAGAGAAGAGTTTAGGGTGAGCTGCTCACTCACAACCTTTCAAGATTTTAAGACAGTGAAGTCTTCCAAACGCCTTGTTCGAAGAGTTGCAAAGGCTGTGACGTATTTTCCTGTTTACGGCCTGCCCTCCTCAGCCTGCACCGTCCTTCCAGTCTACAAGAACAAAAAGGTATTGTCTAAATCTTGCCTACAAATTCCCCTCCAGGTTATCTTGTAAGTTTAATTACGCCATTTATATCTTGTTTAAGATTTAAGATCCTTTTTGTTCTCTTCTGACGTTAAGAGTCCATACCTTGAGTACGACGCCACGACCTTTGGATATGATGGCCTGGCTTTTGACCTGATCCTTAAGGGTCAGATGGAAGGTCACTGGAGAGTCATACTGTAATGTTCAAAGGGTCTTACGTACCGTCCTGCTCAGAGGATCATCACCTTACTGTTCAGACGGTCGTACCATCCTTCTCAAGGGGGTCGTGCCCTCCTGCTCAGAGGGTCGTTCCCTCCTGCTCATCAGGTTGATATCTAAAAGCCCTTTCGACCAAAAGGTTTCTAATCCTCATTTTCTCTACGTGTGACACATACGTAGTCTGAACTTACAACGTCATCACGAACAATATTTCTCAATGTTTAGCTGAAACAAGAATTCATTTTACACCTTGCCGTTCGTCTGTCTGGGGAAGGCCAAAGATGTGAGAAATTCCTCATCAGTTTGGACCGCCTCATGCCGAACCGGCCATCCTCCCACACCAGGCGACGACAAGCCATCCTACTTTCCTTCCCTCCTCATCATCCTATCTATGGGTTAGACGTGAGGTCTCCTGCCCCTCGCCAGGAGTACCAGCTGTAGGCGAGATCCGTGCGCGCCGCCCTGAGAGTCGTTGCTTCGTAAAGTTAAGAAGGCCCAGGGTTGTGGCTGCTTCCTCGTCCTTCATTGAGTTAGAGCTCATGCTTCATGGAGTTAGAGCTCATCCTCTACGGAGTTACAGCCCTTCTTCCAGGAAGTTACAGCTTCTCCTCCAGAGAGTTACATTATTTGTTACAGGCAATTATACATTGTGACTTGTGGTTTTATTTTGTAAATTGTTCTTGGTTTTCATCAAATATAACATAACAGGATTATTGTTTTAGATATGTTAGTTATCGAAGAGATATACACCTGCTCTTTATTTTATTTTCACGCGTTTCATTGTTTGAAGTGCAGCTTCTGTCTCAAGTCGGTTGAATTTGTGCTTCAAGCTGCATAGTTTACACGGAAGACTCGTGTGCACGTCCCTGGGTTAAAACGTATTTTAGGTTTTACAGTAATACTTTTCCGCCCCCGAGGCCACAGTAGAGAGGGAGCAATCTAGGACTACTCCTGAAGGAGTAAAGGACGAGGAAAAAGTGATCTTGAAGACTCCTTTGCATAGAGTAGACAGATGGAGCAAAGGCTAAGGAAAGAGAGAAAGTGGAGAGGAGGGAAATATAGATAGACACACGGACAAACGAGAAGAGCGAAAGATAGAAGCAGATAGACAAAGAGAAGAGGAAGGAATGTGAAAGTGTGTGTGTGTGTGTGTGTGTGTGTGTGTGTGTGTGTCTGTGTGTCTGTCTGTCTTTCTATCTGTCTGTCTGTCTGTCTGTGTTCATTTCATAGGAATTACCTTTACCTATACTTGATCTCTCGAGCACGACGGTGCGATCCTTGAACACGACGATGCCCCCGACCCCTTGTGAACGACTGACTGTACGGCCCTTGTCAGAACACGACGGTACGACCTTTAAACGAACGCTGCGGCCCTTAACGACGGTGTGTTTCTTGGATACGACCCTTAACGACGGTATTACCCTTGGCCTTCCTATTACTCCTAGCGATGAACCTTTGTCGAAAGTGACTCATTCACCTCACAGTGTCACCTCATGCAGGCGGAAGCCGGTAACACCAATATGTTATACAGATTCGATCATCTGTTGTCACAGCCTGTTTTAAAGGCCTGTGTTACCATACGTGTTGATCGTTACGTCGGATTCATGGATCAGAATTACGTTTTATCCACGTCTTATTACGTTGTAGAAACTTACGTCATTTATGACTTTTTCGAAAGCCGTAATGAGTGCATGAGTCAGTTATGAGGTTTGTGTGAGTCTGCGTCGGCCGAGACGCTACTGTATCTCCGAGTCAAGGGGTTTTATGAGTTGTGAGCAAGTGCTCATACACCTGTAGGGTCGTGTGTGAGGTAATGAACCCTGTGTTGCTGCTGCTGCTGGTGGCCGTGTTGTGACGTCTCCCTCCTGCTCCACCTCCTCCGCCGTCACACCCGCCCTGACCACGATGAACCGTGGGAGTTTACCATTATACCGAAACACACTACCCACGTCAAGCTTTCCCTCAATGGCTTACACCTCCCCACCTGCCCACCCCGCCCACCACACCCACCATGACCCACCGGCCCTCACTCGAGCCTCGCCGCCACATCCAGGCGACACCCCTCCCTCCCACCCATCCCCCAGCACCCCACACAAATCCGACCACATTGCCCCCCACAAGAAGCGCTGGTGCCCCGGAGTGTGGGGTTGTTCCTGTCATATGCTGGCCTTAATCCTGTTTCCCCTGGCAGGACCTGTCACCCAGCCACTCGCCTCATCTCATGCCCTCCTACAACAAGGGATTATCCTCTTCTTTTTTTCTCTCGTCTATTTTTTTTTTTACCGTGCTGTCATCTTCGTGTTAAGGTGTTTTAGTATGCTCCTTGCGTCGCCTTGATGTTTATTTCCCTGTAAAGTTAATCAGGATGTAGAGCAGAGCGATAAACTACACTGATGGAGTGTTTAACTAGAGTATTTCATTATTCCCGTGTGCTTCCCCGAGCCGCCACTAGGTGGCAGGGTCGGCCGAGGCCCGGCAACGCGCCTCCCTCACACACCGCGGTCGATGCCAAAGCTCGCCAGAATTTTTCTCTCCGTTTATTTATCTTTGGTGTACGAAGGCTCCACACAACGATTGGATCTTTGTAAATTTTCCACATGCCATTACAGATGCTAATTACATCTCGAATCGGGACGGTGTGTTGGTGTGCAGACTTGAGCATCACCATTATCGGAAAATCCTCGAAATTTCATCTGATCTCATGGAGCAGCGAAGGGGCGGGACTCTGATATGTAACGAGCTCGATGATTGGCTATTACGACAAGTGACATCATCTGAATTTCAATATCTCTTTTCAATGTGATTTTTCTCTGACATGCCATTTTTACATTAGGGTATTGGCGCGGCATGAGCAGATTGTTAGAAAGCGGGCTGATACACGCGAGCAAGCATTCATGTGCAGTCTGTCAGAAAGTAGGCTGTCGACACACCCCTGGGCGACCACTTAGGCACGGGAGTCGCGTGCTCCGACCCTACCGTCTCTGGCCTCACTGGACGCTCCCTGCCTCCGACCCGCTGACCACCTTCATCATCGCCCAGTGACCGCTCGGGATTATTGTGCGCCAGTCACGTTGAAGGATATATTTGAAGTCAAGGGCGAGTAAGTTACAAGGACAGAAGAGGAAATAAGGAGGTCGTGAGGACGTGAATCCTGACCGCGATTGGCCGGGGTGAGGAGGGGAGGACTGACCGCCTCTCTCTTGTGACTCTTGACCGCCCACGTGTCTTGTGCTTCGCTACTGTCGGCAACCTTAAAGAAAACGGAGTGTTCGAGTGGCCGCGGCAGAGAGCGAAAAAATTAAGTAATCCATCAGGAACGCTAAGGGTGAAACAATGGTGCTTTAACACTTAAGTAAACAGGACCGCCATAAGCTGTAATCTCGATTCAGCACGGAGACCTCTCCATCCCCATCGATCTTAACCTCCTCGACCTGTGAAATCTAAGCCCTCAGCGGCACTCGACGTCACCGGCACCCGTCCTTCACACAGAGCCGCAATGTTCAACCTCTCAGAACTCGGGTCCTTGGAGACGCCCTCAGCAGCTTCTCCGGCGACGTCTCTCACCCCATCTTCGGCATCCAGCACCACAACCACCACCACCTCCAAGTCAGAAGAGCATGTGAAGCGGCCCATGAATGCCTTTATGGTGTGGTCCAGGATCCAGAGGAGGAAGATAGCCCTTGAGAACCCGAAGATGCACAACTCCGAGATCTCCAAGCGTCTGGGAGCTGAGTGGAAGTTGCTGTCGGACTCCGAGAAGAGGCCCTTCATTGACGAGGCCAAGAGACTCAGGTGAGGGGAGGTGGGGGGCATCAACTGCGTGTCTGTCAGTTGAGGTTTGCAGTTGTTCAGCGGTAGATTAGGTATGGAAGTAGGCTTTAGGGTCTTATATTGTTGCATTAGGACGTAAGACAATTTGATGAAGGTTCCCTGAGGTTATCTGTGTGTAAATAAGGTTAGTCTTTAGATTTTTGTGACTAAAAAGGACATTGAGGCAAAGTGATACTAATTGGTTAAGATTCACGTTGCCCTTAACGCGGCAAACACACACACACACACACACAGGATCTTGAGAGGGAGAGCCTGTTACTTGAGCGAGCCGAGGACCAAAGTGTTAATCAATAACACCCGCCTGCCGAAGCCCTCGGTGCCAAGTGCTGGCGCCCAAGTGTTGCACCGTTACCGGGGAGATGCTGACACTCCTTAACACATTACATGAGCCGTCCTATATAACATATATCAGGAGGATAAGTGAGTAACTTGGCTGGAAACCTTTCAGTCGTGAAATCTAATAAAGTTCATTTCCTCTTTCATCTTTTTTCAATTTTCAATCCAATTATATTCGGAGAAATTTTTATGAATAGGGACGTTATCGGGTGAAAATCGTAGCCGAGCGAATTTATGACTTCATTAGTGGCCTGGACTTTGAAGTGTGGCAGGTTCTCCATTGATCTGTGATGCGATGTTTGTGAAGGGTAATGATCGTCGGGTTTTACAAATGTCCCGCCATCGGCCATAACGTCTTAACAACGGTTCTGGGGCAACTAATAATCTCCAACACATCCCTTTAGGTGGATCTTATAAGTCTTCTTCCCTTGACCGTTTTGTGGTATTTGTTACGTGTTGAGCCCCTTGAGAGAGGGAGAGAGGATCACCTCCCTCAGGTCTTCAGTGTGGATGATCTCTCTTTCTCTCTCCTGTAGGTGAAGACACCGAGCAGGATGTACATGGGGTATGTTCCCTGGATGCATTATGTGGGATATGAATACCTTACGTGTACCATCATCAGCGCCGTTGGAATGGGCACTTCAACTAATCGCATACGTCGAACATAGACCGTTTTTCCTGTCCTCTTTACCTATTGTGTCTATATATATATATATATATATATATATATATATATATATATATATATATATATATATATTACAACCATAGATAACGATAGAGAATTCTTACATGGAAAAAGAAGAAAATAGAAAGGAGATAAAGGGATACAGGACACAGGTAAAACTGTCAACCCAGACGGCGTACAAGGCTTGCGTAACCTGTGCATGATAGAGTGGACACGCTGCGCAGGAATTCTGGTTCAATGCCTCCTCCAGTTTTTTTTTGATGGCGCGATAAACTGCTGTTATTCCGTTACAGGTTGGCGTTACGCTCACGTTACGTGCAGCTGTGACGGACGCGACGTTAGCGCGTAAGCGACTAAGCGACCAACGGCGCTTGCCAGGAATGTTGGCATTTACTCCAGCCGATGTTGACGATGTTTTGGTGAGGGGTGGGGGAATGGGGTACCTATGATGTTCCGGTTGTGGTGTGTGGGATGTTGGTAAGGTGACTGGTGTCTTGTCGGCTGCTCCAGGTGATGTTTGACGGTGTTGGGTTGGGTCCCTTGGGTGTTCTGCTGGTGGCTGGGATGTTGTTAACATTATTGGGATGTTGTCGGTATAACTAGATTGTTTAGGGGATGTTGGTGGAGGGGATTGTAGACGAGTCTGGGATGTTCATTCTCTGAGTGGTAGTTTGATCATAGGATGTGTGGTGGTAATGTGATGTTGGTGAGTCACGGCGGATGTTGGTGCAATGTTCTGAATGTGGTTCTGTAGGTAAGTCGTCGGTAAGATGTTTTACAGTGTTGCTGAGATGTTGACACTGTTCTCTGCAATGTTGCACGTGTCTGTAAAATGTTGCAGATGTTGGTGGGATGTTGTACGGGCTGTTTGAATGTTGATTGTCTGGTGATGTTGTCCAGGCGTTATTGTGATGTTGCAAGTGTCCCTCATAAGCATTTTTTTTTCTTTTTTGGAAAACTCTCAAAATCTTTATATGAGTCGTGAGTGAGAAGGAATTTTTTTTTTAACCTTTTATTTAAATGTCTTGTGTCCTTTTACGATGTTGAACATTTTGCTAAAATGTTGATGACGATATTTGCTTTTTTGGGCACCGTAGATGTTTATGATGTTTTGACGAGATGTTTTGTTGTCACGGGAACATCCTATGTACGGTTGTCTGAGGAGATGTTGTGGCCTAGGTTGCCGGGATGTTCTTAGTACGAACGAGAAAATTTTTAACATGATGGGATGCAATGGATGTTTGTCTGACTGCTTTGCATTTTCAAGATGTTGTCTTTGTGGTTGAAATTCTATGGATGTGTTGTTGAGATGTTTGATGCGTGAAGAGGATGTTGCCAGCGTCTTTGTGGATGCTGATCGTGTCTGTTGGCCTTGCGATACTCTGATGTGGGTGATGTTAGAAGACGGACAAGAGAGAGGATGATGATGATGTTAGTAAGATGCTGAAGGAAATGTTGGGAGACTGACGATGTTTATTGTCATGCCAGGATGTTGATAGCAGTGTTTGGATGTTGCGCACGATGCTCTAGTGAGAATTAGGATGTTTTTGGGTCCTGCTGAGGTGGCGATGTTCCGAGGAAATGCTGATGTTTCGGGGGGATTTTAACGTTTTAGGTGATGTTGCGTAATGTTGGCGATGTTTTTTGACATCTTATCGATTTTGTTGAGATGTTGTCGAAGTTGTTGAAACGCCGATGTTGCCAAAGTGTTCACGATGAAGTTTTGGTGTTGCAGAAAGGATGTTGATGATGTTAGGATTTTGAAATTGACTGCATGCGTCACTGTTTCCAAAGCACCCTCGATGTTGCCGAAATGATCGTGATGTTGCTAGAGTACTAATGATGCTGCCCATATGGCGCCCGATGTTCAGTGGATGTTGAAGACACTGGGAAACTTGTCGAGTTTGCCAGGATGTAAAAGATGTTGGACAGTTGTCGATGTTGCAGGGATGTTGTGTTACCAGATGACGTCAGAGTTGTGATGTTAACATTACTGTTGAGTTAACATCGCCCTTGGGATGCTGACAACGTCACTGGGATGTTACATACTTTCCCCAAGAAACCTATAATGTGTTACTAATTACATATACCATCACTGAAGTCCCCCTTGATGTTATCAATAATATGTACCGTTACTGATTAAGTGTACCGTCAATGACACGCTGGTGTTACTAATCACATGTGTACCGTCACCAGGATCCTACCCCTGGTGTTGCTAATGACATGTACCGTCATCATTACCCTCCCCTCCCTTGATGTTGCTAATGACATGTACCGTCATCATTACCCTCCCTTGATGTTGCTAATGACATGTACCGTCATCATTACCCTCCCTTGATGTTGCTAATGACATGTACCGTCATCATTATCCTCCCTTGATGTTGCTAATGACATGTACCGTCATCATTATCCTCCCTTGATGTTGCTAATGACATGTACCGTCATCATTACCCTCCCTTGATATTGCTAATGACATGTACCGTCATCATTACCCTCCCTTGATGTTGCTAATGACATGTACCGTCATCATTACCCTCCCTTGATGTTGCTAATGACATGTACCGTCATCATTACCCTCCCTTGATGTTGCTAATGACATGTACCGTCATCATTACCCTCCCTTGATGTTGCTAATGACATGTACCGTCATCATTACCCTCCCGCTGTGTTACTGATTACATGTGTTACTAGATTACAACGTACCATCAGCATTTCTCCTCCCCCTCCCTTGTGGTGTTAGAGTCGTCAGAGGAATAGAAAAAAAGAAGTCTCATTTGATGATATATTTCAGGGGCTCAGAGCTCTTCTCAGATCACAAGGGCTCAGAGCTCTTCTCCGATCACCAGAATAGAGCGGAGGACTGAGTTTCTCTTTCTCTCCGAACAACTTGTTTAACTCCAACCAGCGCAACCTAATAATTGTTGCCACTACTACTACTACTACTACTACTACTACTACTACTACGACTACTCTACTACTACTACTACTACTACTACTGCTACTATTGTCATTACTGTCATTACATAAGTACGACCCATCACCATCTCCACCGTTACTATCATCATCACCAAAACAACTACAACAGCAAAACCATTATTAACAAGAACAGCAATAACGGTATACATTGATAATCATATTTCTGCGGTAATGATGATTATGACGATGATAATAATAATGATAGTAATAATGCTAATGATGATAGCAATAATAATCATAATAATCATAATAGTAATGATAATGATAATAATAATGATAATGATAACATTAATAATGATAATTATAATAATAATAATAATAATAATAATAATAATGATAATAATAATAATTATAATAATAATAATGATAATGATAATGATAACAATAATAATTATGACAATAATAATAATAATGATAATAATGATAATAATAATAATAATAATAATAATAATAATAATAATGATAATAATAATAATAACAATAATAATAATAATAATAATATACTTCCCTCACCACCCAATCCATAAATTAATTAGATAATGATGATAATGATACACACCCTTGACGCAGATCCAGCGTCACTTGGAGCCACTCACCCTTCTCCCTTCCTATTCGGACACACGCCTTCCTCTCCAAATAAAAGCACCACGCTGCTTCTGATAGCTCTCCTTCCACACCATATATTCGTAACACCTTCCGCGAGACATCTCTGTCAACCCTGCTACATGCTCTCTCCAGATCAATAATTGCTACATACGAGTCCCTCTCTTCCTCCAAATATTTCTCACACAAGTTCCTCAAAGCAAACGCCTGATCTACATCATCCTCTGCCACTCCTGAAGCCACATTGCGCCTCCCCAGTGTGTTGCTGTGTTCCTACTACCACACCCCTGAACTACCAGTCTCCCGTGCATCTTACCAGGTACATTTGCCTGTGTAATTCGAACGTTCACTCTTGTCTCCCCTGGCTTTATACGCTGGCACTTATACAGGGACTTCACCAGTCCTCAACAAGCGCCTCACCTTGAGCCATAAATAAGTTGAAAAAAAAACCTGGCTAACCAGTCACCACGACCGTCTCCTCCTCTCTTGAAAAATCGAAGTGAATTGCCATCTGCTTCATCCGCCTTGCTACACTTCATCTTACGCTGTGATAATGATAGTAATGATAGTAGTAATAATGACAGTAATGATAATAATAATGATATTGATTATAATAAAGATGACTAACGCTTTATTGATTTAGATATACTCATAGAATGAAAAAACACAAAGCATATACAAACAACACAAATGATAAGGCTATGAAAACGAGGTCAGAGATTTTAACCTAATGTTGTTTACACACTACCATGCTGAGTTTTGATACATGTTCTGGCGTTTGTTGGTGACGTCCACAGTGGCTGGAATGGTGCTGTTCTGAGAGCTGTCTGTGTGAGCTTGTTTTGGCCCGATGCCGTTATGGTGACGAACTGCAGCTCGGGACGAGGGATGTCAGGTGACAGGAGTTGATGGTGACAACGATGGTGTAGTAACGTCTTCCCTCACTGCCGGAAGATATCCAGATGATGGTTGGAGGGAGTCGTAAGGACCGGTGTGTTGGACTCGTCTTGAGTGGTGGTGTGAGAGGGAATGAGGATGAACTTGCATGCCTCTTTATGCCGCTTTTCCCTGTGGCTCTGTCTATAGCACCCTGTGGCTCTGTCTATAGCACCCTGTGGCTCTGTCTATAGCACCCTGTGGCTCTGTCTATAGCACCCTGTGGCTCTGTCTATAGCACCCTGTGGCTCTGTCTATAGCACCCTGTGGCTCTGTCTATAGCACCCTGTGGCTCTGTCTATAGCACCCTGTGGCTCTGTCTATAGCACCCTGTGGCTCTGTCTATAGCACCCTGTGGCTCTGTCTATAGCACCCTGTGGCTCTGTCTATAGCACCCTGTGGCTCTGTCTATAGCACCCTGTGGCTCTGTCTATAGCACCCTGTGGCTCTGTCTATAGCACCCTGTGGCTCTGTCTATAGCACCCTGTGGCTCTGTCTATAGCACCCTGTGGCTCTGTCTATAGCACCCTGTGGCTCTGTCTATAGCACCCTGTGGCTCTGTCTATAGCACCCTGTGGCTCTGTCTATAGCACCCTGTGGCTCTGTCTATAGCACCCTGTGGCTCTGTCTATAGCACCCTGTGGCTCTGTCTATAGCACCCTGTGGCTCTGTCTATAGCACCCTGTGGCTCTGTCTATAGCACCCTGTGGCTCTGTCTATAGCACCCTGTGGCTCTGTCTATAGCACCCTGTGGCTCTGTCTATAGCACCCTGTGGCTCTGTCTATAGCACCCTGTGGCTCTGTCTATAGCACCCTGTGGCTCTGTCTATAGCACCCTGTGGCTCTGTCTATAGCACCCTGTGGCTCTGTCTATAGCACCCTGTGGCTCTGTCTATAGCACCCTGTGGCTCTGTCTATAGCACCCTGTGGCTCTGTCTATAGCACCCTGTGGCTCTGTCTATAGCACCCTGTGGCTCTGTCTATAGCACCCTGTGGCTCTGTCTATAGCACCCTGTGGCTCTGTCTATAGCACCCTGTGGCTCTGTCTATAGCACCCTGTGGCTCTGTCTATAGCACCCTGTGGCTCTGTCTATAGCACCCTGTGGCTCTGTCTATAGCACCCTGT
>NC_092260.1:26319698-26332198 GCF_036320965.1 Panulirus ornatus | reverse complement strand
TCTGTATGTGAGTGTTAGTGTAAATGTGAGCATGTAGGTGTGTATGTGTGTGTGTGTGTGTGTGTGTGTGTGTGTGTGTGTGTGTGTGTGTGTGTGTGTGATTACTTGATTCATTATATGGGAAGGGTCCTTTGGGATCATGGGGTCCTAACACTTGACTTCTCTCGTTCTTTTTATATATGAGAATTTCCCAGTGTTCTCTGCATTGACGTCCCCTCGTTTGGATTGCTTCGTGTTTATCACTCTTGACGAAGGAGCATGTCCTCACGTCCTTCCTAGCACATATCTTGCCCAGAATCCTGTAATGTATATATCAGCCTTATCATTGCCCTTTCCTCCCCATCCTTTCCCAAGATTCTTTAGGTAGTCCTTATGTCGCATTTTACCTTCCGTTCCTCTTGTGTAGATAGTCGAGGAGGACTCACTTCTCCTCGTAACGGATTCCTTTTGATCCTTGCACTATTCTAGATGTGTAACGCCAGACCTTCCTCAGCACTTCGCTTTACTTCTCTCTGTGAGGATATAAAAGCTGTTCATGCCCGTTCTAGCGCTGATCTGTCATATGTCGAAAGTATCTCCTTGAACATCTCTCTGTCTCCATACTTGACACCATTTTAGACAATGTTCAAGATACAGTTTGCTTTTCTCGCGACTCTCCAAAATTGGGTAGCTGGTGATACATTTGGCATAACATCAGCTCCAAGGTCCTTCTCACAAGGTGAACCCTACATGTCTCCCTGATATGGTCGTCACAGTCTGTTCTTTTCTTATCCTTTCGTATCTTCATAATTTTTGCCCCTTGTTAGTGGCTCTGTATCATCAGACATTTGTCTGATTCATGATGCGTTTCATCAAGGTTGCGTTGCGACATTTGGCGCGTCTAATGTTATCTTCTTCACCCGAGAATCTAGCACCGTCAGCAGACATATCCTGGTATTATTCAGTTCCCTCCTGCAAGTTACTAAAACAGCAGCGGCCCCAGGACTGATCCTTGAGGAACCTTCCTTTTCACCTACTCCTGGCTTGAGAAGGAACCCATGATTAGGTAGCTTTCAGTATGTCTCAAAATAGGCCTTCCCGAACGCCAGCCTCGAATTCCTCAGCCTCTTATCAATCAGACGGGAGGAACAGTATCAAAGGCCTGCTGGCATCCCGAGAAAAACACAATCCACACAGATGTTCCTCTTTTCCAGCAAATCGCTCTGTGCAACCTCCATGTCAAACAGATACATTTTGTATGTTATTTTCTTCCCTGAACCCAGTTGCCTTTCACATGAGTAGCTATTGTCAATCCCAAAAGTCCCGTAGTTATCACTTGATCGTCTTTTTTTTTTCCAGTATTCAGTAGATGAGGCTTATTGATACGGGTCTTGATCATCCTTCTAACAAATCGATACCACACTTACTCTCCCTTCAGCTTAACTATTATTACTACGGGTTTAACTGTGTATGTATGTGTATCTTATGTCTGCGTGCTTGCATGTGTGTGTGTGTGTGTGTGTGTGTGTGTGTGTGTGTGTGTGTGTGTAAGGGCGGGTCCTGGAGGGCGGATGGCACAATGGCCACATGAGGGTGTCAGCTAGCGACCTCAACGCGCACAACAATGGTGGCTTTGTTTCCCGCCTGTGTTGGTCGCAGGGCTGGACCAGCTCCCCTCCGCCCCTGTGTCCGGCCCGCTCCTGGCCTCACCCCTCGCCAGCTCGGGACGCCCACATGGCTGCTGTAAGGTGTCTGGATTCCAGAGAAGAGCAGAGACCTTGGGTGTGGGACGTGTGTTCCATAGGTAGACTCTGAAGTTTATTTATCACATAATAACGGGGCAATATGGCTCTACATTTTACACTGTGTTGATTTATAGGTTAACAGAGTTGTTTCCATCCCCCATACACTGACTGTAAGGGCGTGGCATACACGACAGGTTGCGTCATTGCCTCTGTATGTGTGGACGGTGGAGTAATGTATGAGGCAGGTTGCTGAGGAGGGATGAGAACCTCATGGTTTCAAGACACAGAGAATATCGGGTTTTGACGGTCTGTCCTGCGCACGAGACCATGATCAGCAGCGATCGTTTTTGTGTCCGACACGAGGCGAAACGTGTTCGATGTGTTGATATGTACAGTGTCGTCTTCACTCCCACAAGAACCAGTCCGCGCTGCGAATATGTCGACAAATCATGAGCGAGACAAAAAGCGAGACGACACAAATTCGTCTGCGTGAGTTCCTTCTTCTCAACACGTAAACTCTGTGCCTCAGTGTGTTCCGGTGCTGACTAGCCCACAGTGCCATGTTCTGTCCAGGGTTTCCACCAGAAACACACCTGCCGTGAACGACGTCCACCACCGATGTTCCCTTCAGGTCCCTGACTCAACCCGACCCTTATCAAGTCCCCTGCATGGGTGTCTCTCTCGCCAGCCCTGGACGACCTCGTGTCAAGTCGTGAGACTGCCAGTACCGACCGCTGTCATATATGTTTGCTTCAGCTTGATTCATCCCTCTCACTTTTTTTCCTCCGTGATTCACCTCTCTCTCTCTCTCTCTCTCTCTCTCTCTCTCTCTCTCTCTCTCTCTCTCTCTCTCTCTCTCTCTCTCTCTCTCTCTCTCATATACCCTTCCCCCTTTGATTCACCCCTCTCTCACACCCTTCCCTTTGAATCGCCCTTCCCTCTTTTCCCTTCCATTTAATTCACCCCTCTCTCGCTCCCCTTCCCTTTGCTCCAAAGCAACGCACAGGTTTACACAACTAATACCACTTTTCCTCTTAATACAATCCACCGAAGTTGGTCATTCAGGCATTTTTGCGTCCCTAATTCAACAACATTTCTTCCCCCCTAGATCAGATGTCTATTATTCTTCATATTGGATTAAATTGGGTTAGAAGAAAAAGCCTTACTTGCCTAACGAGAAAGTTACTTCGGCGGCGTGTGATGGCACAGCCATGACCATTGATAACGCGACTATTGCGTTAAGTAGCCAAGGTAGAGAGAGGTAGTAAGGGTAATGATCGCAGTAGCAGCGACAGTCGTAGCAGTGCGAAAGAAAGTAAGTGTATACCACACTCTACAACCATCGCACTGGTTGTAGTAATAGTAGTAGTTGTTGTCGTTGCTGTAGTAGTAGTAGTAGTAGTAGTAGTAGTAATAGTAGTAGCATCGGTATCAGCAGCAGAATTAGTAGTAGTAGTAGCAGTAGTAGTAGTAGTTTAGTAGTAGCAACATCGGTAACGGGTCATTCATATGAGAGTATTATGTTTAACGAGAGAATCAGGACGTTTTTAAGAACTGTACAGAAAGTATTACCCAACGCAGGGTTAACGGTGTCTTTAATGCATTTATCTCAGCCTTTAAGGCGGACGTGGCTTTGGCAGGGGAGAGAAAGAGCGAGATCAAAGAAAATACAGTTAAAGAAGGAATGTATACGTAATATGGAGAGCTGGTTATGTAACGTTTTCATGTTAACGATGTCTTCCGGTGCTGAGGGAGCCGTCTGGGTGGATGATCCTCGAAGAAAACGAACGTTAATCTTTGGATTCCGCGAAAACGGAGGAGGTGAGTGGATGGAATACTTCAGTAATTGGCGTCGTTTCTACGTGGAGAATTACCCATCCTATCCTCCGTACTGGCCGATTACCAGTTACTGCGTTTGAAGCCGTACATACATATCATTACTTCATCCCCTCAGCAGAGTGCGTATGTGTCTCACATTTAGTTATCATTTTACTTCTTCGCTTCAGTAGTCCAGCTTGTGAGTCATGCAGGATCGCGATCAGAGATATCATAGGTTATCTTACAAATGCGTCTTACTCTAGATAACAACTAGAATGACTACAAAACAATTAGAATCGCAGGAAAAAAAAAATATCTGACTTTGAGATTCATTAATGATATGGCACCATTGGTCAAAGTTCTTATGGTAGGTTAGTAGTAGCGTCAGCAGCAGCAGCAGCAGCAGTAGTAGTAGTAAGTAGTAGTAGTAGTAGTAGTAGTAGTAGTAGTAGTAGTAGTGGCAAGAGCAGAAGTTGGGGATAACATCATTATCACCTTAATGATTGTCAACACCATTAATGCTGTCATCATTATCAACTTGATTCATGTCGTAGTAGTAGTAGTAGCAGTAGTAGTAGTAGTAGTAGCAGTAGTAGTAGTAGTAGTAGTAGTAGTAGTAGTGGTAGTAGTGGTAGTAGTAGTGGCCGTGGTAGTGATGCAGAGACGACAAATTTAGGGCAGGAAATGTTGCCTCATCATCACCACCATCGTCATAAATAGTGGCAATCACCTTGCCAACGTAAGACCTGGCCTTCAGCCTCTAGACGTAGCGGATCGGTGCCGGTGACAGTCTGGGTGGGTGGGTGGGGTGGGGGGGGGGGGGGGGGGGGGGGGGCACACGATGTGTCCCGGGTCGCCAGTGACAGCCCGGGGAGGGTGAGAGAGCAGGTGGTGGTGGTGGGGGTGAAGGAGGCCAACGATGTGTCCCAGGACGCGAGGGAGCAGACGCATGTGTATGATGGGTCCAGCACGGGACGTGGTGATCGTGGGTCGTGTGACTCTGATCCACCACTCCATGGGCCTGGGAGCCGCGCTCCATGGGACTGGGAGCCGAGTTCATGACAGACAGATTGACAGATTCATAGAGTGATATATAGCAAGTTCGATCCCCTTCTGTGGGGCTTCCGCAGCGTTCAGGAAGTAAGCAAAGTCCACCGGGCGGCACCAGAGTTGCAAATGTGTTGTGATTTTGTGTGCGTGTCATTGTGAGGTGAACTCAGGACAATTGGGGAGTGCGAGTTCATTATCTTCTCTGCGGAAGTTAAACTTGGAGGACGAATGTGGGTCTTCTGATATGTAGAATCGGTGTTTCAAATGGGTGGGAAATGGGTGGTGTTCAGACTGCAAACAAAAGACATCTTTGCTCGCATGGGTCTGGGGAGTGTAGTTACCGATGGGTGTGGGGACGCCTGGTGGATTCTTTCGTGTCGATCGTTTCATTTTCAGTGTCAATGAGTTTGGCTGGGGGGATAGGATCTCTTCAGTACAGGGTGCTGAAGTCTGAAGCTTGCGCGAAGCTTTTCATTTCTACTGGACGGTTGATGGCTGGCTACGAAGCTCTTTAGATAAGATAGATTCAGCTGATGCTGTGCAGATAACTGAAGTGTTTGTGTTTCGCTGTACAAGCATTAATGCTTGTAAGCCCATATAGGCAGTCGGTGATTGTTCTGGGTGCTTTGTCTTGTCAGCTGACTGGATATTCTTTGGGCGTTTAACAAGGTGATTAACTAGGTAGGTGAGATGCAGGCTAAACTGTAGTGGATTAGTTTTTGCAGATGATGCCGAAGGAGTCCTTTTTTTGAGGAGGGTGGGGTGTCCACATCTGATACCACTAGATATATATATATATATATATATATATATATATATATATATATATATATATATATGATGAAAGTTATAGTTATGCGAATCATTACGTCACTGGCGAAAGCGTTGTCTTGTGTGGCGTCCACCTCCTCGCTGACCGTTGCTGGCCCTCCGGGTGCTCTAGGCTCAAGTCACAGCACAGCCTGGCCTGCTCCGGTCAGCTAAGCATGTTTCCCACTGCCTGCAGTCCAGAAAATTACAGGAATCACATCATTAAGGCCAAACAAAATATATATGTATATATGCGCTAAGCAGGGCTCACCGCCGCCCGCCAACGCACAGCGGCCGCAGAGGTTATCATGTAGGCCAGGCGTTCGAGTCGGGCAGAATATCCCATTCGCGCCCGCTGGACCCGTGAGAGGCCTGGGGTTTAAATTAAGTAACTAGACTCAAAGTGAACCATTCTGCAACAATGCCATTCACTTATGGAAAAAGGGGGGGGGGAATAGTCTTCCTGCGACCTTTCGTTCACGCCGGAACTGGTCCCGTCCCTTCCGTGGGAGTGGCGGTTGCCGGCGGTCGCCAGGGCGCTCAACTCGCCCACAGGCTACTTAGTACGTTCATACCATACATTGTTTATCTCCAATTTTTTTTTCTTTTCTTTTTTTACGAATTATTGCTGTATCTATGAATTCTTTCTGTCCCTGTGATTATTCAATCCTTTTAGAATTCAAAGAATAAATCATTCATTCAAATGACTATATAACGAAGTACGTTAGTCAAGGTTGTTAATAAATCATTGTGATACATATATTTTTCGTATCAGTTAGTTTACGTATCAAACTTTTCCCAGTGTGTAGTAAGAATTTCCTGCGTGAATCTGTCTGCCAGCGTCGTGTTCGTCTCTTTCCGGTTTGCCCACTTTCCCACAGACACACACTACCGCCTCCCCCACAGACACAGCTCCCCTACACCCCCCTCACAAAAACACGGCCTCCACAGACAAAAATACGGCACCATTACCCCTACAGACACACAGCCCCGCTACCACACGCAGAGCTCCACTGCCACCACAGACATCGACCTACTGTTCCCTCCCTCAACTCGAGACAGCTCCACTACATTCTGAAGACTTCCTCTCCTTCCTCCTCCTCCTCCTCCTCCTCTTCCTCTTCCTCTTCCTCCTCTCCTCTTCCCCCTTTCCTCTTCCTCATCCTCCTCCTCCTCCTCCTCCTCTTCCTCTTCCTCCTCTCTTCTTCCTCCTCCTCCTCCTCCTCCTCCTCCTCCTCCTCCTCCTTTCCTCCTCCTCCTCCTTTCCTCCTCCTCCTCCTCCTCCTCCTCCTCTTCCTCATGGTAGGTAGTAGTTGGTAAGGAGCCACCGACCACAGAGGTACTTCCCGCTTTGGCCTCGGGAGGGAGGGTCACTTACGGCTGGGCCTGCGAGCCGCCCACTTCAGGGCTTTTCGAGTTTCACGCCTTTGCCCCAGGTTGTTTTCTTTTGTTTCTGCCCTCACCCATCCGTGGTCTGCTGGCATTCAGTCCACAATCATACACACCCTCCGTCTCACACATAACACTTGACAACACGTAACTCGCACCTTCACAACGTGTAACTCACACGACCCGTTCGTCGTAACTCAAGCCTCTCTTGCGGTGAGCGTTACTCACTTGTCCTGCCGTCTGGTCAGATCTCGTCGTAAGTACTTGTAAGCGAGTAAGTGTTCATGAGTAAGTACCCAAGTGAGTGAGTACTCGTAAGTACCCCTGTGAGTGAGTACTCGTGAGTAAGTACCCCTGTGAGTGAGTACTCGTAAGTACCCCTGTAAGTGAGTACTTGTGAGTAAGTACCCCTGTGAGTGAGTACTCGTGAGTAAGTACCCCTGTGAGTGAGTACTCGTAAGTACCCCTGTGAGTGAGTACTCGTGAGTAAGTACCCTTGTGAGTGAGTACTCGTGAGTAAGTACCCCTCCCACAACACATTACGCTTAATAGCATCTCAGGAAATCGCAGCTTGAGTTTCCTTTCCCCCAGGCTCGCACGTGCGTGCGTTTTATACGGGCCAGAGATGTTCCCTCCCTACACCACCCTCGCACGTGCATGCGTCGCTACGGGCCAGAGACGCCTCCTCCCTACACCACCCTCGCACATGCGTGCATTAACACGGACCAGAGATGTTCCTTCTTTCACGCCACCACACCCCGTCGTCCACCATCAACTGATATCAGACATCAGTTATCATCAACATAACCATTAACTGTCATCAGTCATTAATATTAAGCCAACTCCATCAGTCATCATCACCCATTAACCATCTCTTTATCGTCAAGACATCAGCCATTTACTATCAACTGTCATCAACTATTAGCCAATCATCAGCCATCACCCATCAACGTCATCCCATCATGAACCATCTTCAACCATCAACTACCATCAACCATGAGTCATCAGATATCATCAACCAGCTGACGTCAAGATTTCGGTTTGCTAGATTCATCATCAATCAAGCTTTTTTTTTCCTTCATGAGACCTCTGGGTCATCAGTATATTGTTTGTTCAGGTACTGGGTCATCAATATATAGTTTACCCAGGTACTGGTTCATCAATCTATTGTTTACACGGGTACTGGGTCATCAATCTATTGTTTACACGGGTACTGGGTCATCAGTCTTGTTTACACGGGTACTGGGTCATCAATCTATTGTTTACACGGGTACTGGGTCATCAATCTATTGTTTACCCGGGTACTAGCTCATCAGTTCATTGTCTTCCTGTGTTCTTTATCATTTATTTATGTTTACTTGAGTTCTGGGTCATCAATCTGCTTTCCTCTCTGAACTTGGGTTATCAATATTACGTTTATTTAGGTCTGCGACTCTAAATAAATCCATCGCGTTGCACCACGACCAAGTGGCAACGCAACAATATTGTAACGATACCTTGTGTGGCAACGCCGTCATGTGTGGCAACACTACCACATGGCAGAACTACCATATGACAACATTGCCATGTGGCAACATTGCCGTACCACATGACGTCACTTCCACGTTACAACACTCCCGTCATTAAACGTAACATCCATCAACAGTGCAACAATAGATATGCTACAATGCACAAAGTGTGACACGCAGTTTGATCTTAATGATAATAATTGTATGATCTAAGCTTGAAGATTATCGCTCACCATAGCCCTTGTTCCTATGTTAAGATCCAGAGTGCCTTTGTTAAGAACCATAGTGCCTATGTTTAGAGCCAGAGTGTCTATGATAATAGCCCCACAGTGCCATATGTAAACGCCATAGTGCCTATGTTTCTGTGATAACCCCTGATGTCGTGTTAAAATTCCATGGTACCTATAGGAACAGCTCAAATCCCTTTGTTAAGAGCTCCAGAGCCTATGTTACTATAGCCCAAACGCCAGTTGTAATAGCCCGAGTGCCGGTGTTAAGAGCCCCAGCGTCTATGGTGATAACCCCAGCGTCCATGTTAATAGCACTGATGTTCCCATGTGGATACCAGTGCTGCGTTACGCTTTGCCGTCGTCAGTGCTAAACACAGGAGGGATGACCTTGGGTAGGAAAAGTTCCGTCTTACCGTCCGGCAAAGAGATGCATAACAGGTGCGACGCAGGTGGACGGGAGAAGGCATTTCTCGCTGGTAGTCTAGGAATATATTCCCACCAGATCGAAGTTCACCCGCATTGTCCCTTGCGAAGACGGTAGGTGGGTAAGGCAGCACCATCTTTCACGTTGGTTCGATCCTTAAGAGAGAGAGAGAGAGAGAGAGACGGGGTGTGTCGACGAAGTCATCGTGGGTAAGGTTGTGATGGGAGTCGAACCTGGCTGCCTAGTCTTATGGCAGGTACCTGACCTTGCGAGAATCGCTGTTATGTTCTCTTTTTGCCTTCCGTTGTTTTTCTTCTTCTCGTGGAACACCTCCCTCCCCACAAGGGTGGTATGTGTGTGTGTCTCGGCTGACGGAGGCCCTCTCACAGAGCGTCTGCCTTCACCGAAGTGTTCTTCATCCGGCCAGAATTAATCTGTATGTTTCCTCTCTTTATCAAGGTTCCAGTCAACGTAGAATCAAATCTTATCGAAGTCTCAACTGAATGAAACTTTTCTTCCAAGAGACTGAAAAAGGAAAAGATGTTTCTGTGGTTAAACAAAATATTTTACACTATAGCCCCGGATAACAGGAATAACGAATACTCTAACCCCGGATAGCTAGAATGATGACCACTGTAATGCTGGATTGCTGAAATTATGAGTACTGTAACGCCGGATAGTTAGAATTATGAGTACTGTATCCTCGGTGTAAGGTAACCCACCTCACGTATGAGCCAAAGTATTTCTGTTGAATTCAAAGATATAATTTCTTTAATACAACAATAATCACTTGTTTTCATGTTGACAAATTTACGTCAAAATCTAAGAATTAGGTTAACCCCGGAGCTTACCAAGCGTTCCGGAGGGAGGACACATGGCAGGGAAACTTGCGTTTGTTTATCCTGGATGAAGATCGACCGAACAGACCGTTCCAATGTGACCTCGAGGACGCCCCGAACACCGCACAATACCACCTCGAACTCCGACCACAACAGCCGACGACCATTAAATTCACGGTGGACAGTGATCAACGCGTCCAGCGTCACCCCGACAGACATACAAGTCGAAGGCAAACAAGTGGCAATGTTTTCCATAATTCATACAGTTTATCGATGGCGTCCTGAATGGCGCTGATCCCCGGTAATTACTGACAGAAAGGATTAGGATGTTTTACAGCCATCCACCTGACAGCTTAATGGGTCACGACGCCTCCTCGAGTTAATTTATAGTCTCTTTCTTCTCTCTCCCCCGTGTATCATTCACCACTTCTGGATCTCAATATTTCTTACAATTCTTATCCTTGAAATTTTTTTTCTTGTATTTTACTGAGTCTAGTCTTGCGCGATACGTAAGTCTTCAACTTTATATATGTGGTTTTTGTCTCCTTTCTTACCTTGATTATTTGTTTGATTTATTTATTCCCCCCCCAGGGGGGGGGGGGGGGAGAATGCATGTATACGTTTATCCAATAGTGTATGTGCGTTTGTGATTATCATTTACGATCACTATTCTCGCGTCTCAAGGGGTAGGGTTTTACGTCCGTGTTGGCCCCGTCTCTTAACGTTGTACAGCTACATGTACCATGTCTTTTACTCCTGTTTTCGTATGTGCCCTTATTTGCGTTAGTTGCATTCACTCAGCTACGGACGTTCACTTCAGGGAAGACGAGTGATACAAAGAAATACTAACAGCGACTGGCCGCTGGGTCCTTTCGAGGCTGCTTGCGATAGTGGGAGAGATGGAGAGAGATTAGTGTGGTGAGGGTGGAAGAGCAACCAGATGACGTAAGGAGGAACACCAGTAAACTGTATACGTAACGAAGGTGGCTTAAATAAAGTCAGTCGTCGACCTGAAGCGAAGTATATTTGTCGAATCTATTCATAGGTGTATCTAGCGTTGCTTTCAACTATTCCAGTGGGTAGGTCTCTCCCACGGTTAACCAACCCTGTTGAAAAAGATGGACCGACTCATTCGATGATATAGTTTTGAACTCGTTAGTTCTAAATCCATTGTTACGAATGAAATTAGAGAAATCAATAACTCTGAACACCAGCTTCGGTCAGAATGATTAAAGTCTGAAAATTTTAGATATCCGTGTCAAATAACCTTTTACCTTTTTTCTCTCTCTCTCTTTTCTAAGTGAGTTTGTCTTCTAGCTGTTTCTTATTCACGTAATCATATTTCATAGCTCTCCGCTGTGTCTCTCCGTTCCCTCTGTGTCTTTTGGCAAGTAAAGTGACCTAAAGTGAACACACTGCAAGGTGGAGACGCACCAGTAACTTGGCGAAAAGTAAGGATGAGTTTTCTTCAAAAATGAATTCGAATGACCTACTTCAGAATCCAAGATCTTTTTGTTTCCCCTTTTTTACTCTCGTACAATATAGCCCCATTACATCGATGTTACGAACGTACACGAGAAAGAGACTTGATCCTAAGACACGTCACTTATTGATCCTAAACCCGTTAATTATATAAGTCCTTGATAACGACCAGTCGACCAATATTCTATGGCCCGAATCCCAACACCGTATATATGTATACCGTGAGGCTTAACTTTTAGCCTAGTGCCTCTGACGAAGAGTTATTGCCGAATGCTTCTTGAGGATCTGTAATAGATGACATCATCCGCTCACAACATTTCATCATCAATGCTGATCATAACGTAACACGAAATCAAGCAGATTGGTCAGACATCCACGATTTTTCATCGGAAACCATACTGCGAGTCTTTGAATGACATTGGTAATCCCCTGAATGATTGGAGATGTGTGTTTATATTTTGCAGAACGTTCTCACCCCAGCCTAGCACTAGGAGCCGATCTGGACTGTGACCTTCGTCTTCATTCATAGATAATGGAAAAAAAAAGGGAGAAAAAATTCGTTGAAGACACTTTTCCATTTCATTGCCTTTAACCTCTCTCTCTCTCTCTCTCTCTCTCTCTCTCTCTCTCTCTCTCTCTCTCTCTCTCTCTCTCTCTCTCTCTCTCTCTCTCTCTCTCTCTCTCTCTGCCCGGAGCGCATGTCCTACCCATCACTCCTCTCCACCTTTCCCTGCGTGGATACATACGTCTCCTGAAATACCAGTCATTCTCACCCTACAGATCATTATCGTGGAGGCCTAGCAGCACTCCCACCTGGTATGTGGCGACCTTAGCATGTCTATCCACACTAAACAGTCTTTCAGAATGTTTTGTATTCAATATTCTTTTTTTCATCCGCCTCCTGAGAATTTATAAATGTGAATTATTCCACGTTTTACCGCCCTTGATACATACTTCCATCGAGAGAATGCAGTTCACTCTCTCATTGATTGTTGCAGGATAAACAATGGCTATTATTGGCCAGCGAGGTTGACGTCATCGGTAAAGCTTATGGATGTAACTGGTCAGATATCTTCAGCCAGATTCAAATCTGTTGTCGAGACAGAATGAATTAATGCTGATTGGCTAGTTATTTTCACCATCCGTTGCTGCCGTTATTATTGGAGGCTTTGTTCCTAAAGTTTGCCATTGTCCAGGTTATTATATGGCCAATGCCGTTCAATATA
>NC_092260.1:26292198-26314698 GCF_036320965.1 Panulirus ornatus | reverse complement strand
TGTGTCTTACCATTGCCACAAATGACTTCAAGGCTATACTGCTAATCTTTCGCATCCTGTGACAAAAATAATCCTTTTGTCACTCGTGTTTCATTTTGTGTTTTTATCTTCGTAGACGTTTGACATTTTCTTCAAAACCTATCTGCAGGTAATTCCAGTCCCAACATGACCAGATGAATGTGCCAGTTTGGTACAGCCAGACTCACTATTATAGCGACTGCGAAAGGAAACAGCTGTCAGTAACGACACTTCGTCACTTTCTTCTGCACAGATGGTGACTTTGTTTTAGAACCTAGATCCCTTGACGGTCAGGCCAAAGGCCAAGCCTTCACAATCCATGTGTCGCTCCGTAGTGCACAAGGGTCGCACCGCGTGCCCAAGGGTCGTACCGTCGTGCCCAAGGATCGTATAGTCGTGCTCAAGGGTCGTATTGTCGTGCTCAAGGGTCGTACCGTCATGCTCAAGGGGTCATACCATCGTACTGATGGGGTCGTACCATCGTGCTCAGGAGGTCGTCCGATTTCCTCGTTCACTCGATGCACAAACTAAATTCAGGTCTCGTGTGAATACCTGTACTGAGCACGAACACAGTAAATGTCTTCTGGTAAAAAGATTGAAAAGCCTATCTGCAGGTAATTCAGTCCAACATGCGATGAATGTGCAGTTTGGTACGCCAGACTCACTATTATGCGACTGCGAAAGGACCAGCTGTCAGTAACGACACTTCGTCACTTTCTTCTGCACAGAGGTGACTTTGTTTTAGAACCTAGATCCCTTGACGGTCAGGCCAAAGGCCAAGCCTTCACAATCCAAGTGTCGCTCCGTAGTGCACAAGGGTCGCACCGTCGTGCCCAAGGGTCGTACCGTCGTGCCCAAGGATCGTATAGTCGTGCTCAAGGGTCGTATTGTCGTGCTCAAGGTCGTACCGTCATGCTCAAGGGTCATACCATCGTACTGATGGGGTCGTACCATCGTGCTCAGGAGGTCGTCCGATTTCCTCGTTCACTCGATGTACAAACTAAATTCAGGTCTCGTGTGAATACCTGTACTGAGCACGAACACAGTAAATTCTTCTGTAAAAAGATTGAAAAGGTGTGGTGTGTGTGTGTGTGTGTGTGTGTGTGTGTCCGAACCTGGCAAGGGCTCGTGTCAGTGACAGCCCGCTCTCTGGTGTATCATTACTGGCACAGTCGAGGGTGTGTTGTGCCATTCCGAATGTATGGGCGCAATTTTGGCGGACGTCGGTGTCGTGTGTTGACTTGTGGTAATGATATTCTTTTACATTGCCAAAAAAAGATACAAATAACAGAAAATTGTATCAATTGATAAATCGTATTAACTTTACTCTGGTCACTTATTTTATCACTAATCAACATAAAGTTGTATGTAATATATAACACGGTAGTTATTATTGCAGTAGTTATGACGTGATGTAGATTTATGCGTCCTTTATAAGTTGTTGTATCTGTTCGCGTATCTATTGTTATAACAATATTACTCTAAGATATCTCTCAGCATCAGTTAGTGTACTGTATATACTGGGATAGACCTCTTTTGTTCCTGGGAACGCGATACCACAGCAATTAACTGCAAAAATCACTTTCCCTAAATTATGATTAGCTGACATATCATTCATCTAAATTATATCTTTTAAGAACGACTAATTAACACCGGTAATTGAAACCAATTTGTACGAATCGTGACTCACATTTCTTATGGTTTATGGTATGATCAGGGGCTGTATGACTCGGTCAGGCCTCTCGTGGTTACAACGGGGAAAAAATACGTCTTCTCGGCGTCGTCTTCTGCTGGCGTTGCAGAGGAGCGCCAGGTCTCGTGGCCTCCCCCCAGGTGAGCGGGAACCTTGTGTGGTGTGTGAGCAGTGGCTTGCTTGAGCCCTTGAGGCTGTCAGTACCTGACGAGGTTGTGACCCCCAGGGTTGTGATCCTCTATACCCTTAGGAAGATTAATTTTGATAATAATGATAATTAATGATAATAATGATACCGTAAGTGATAATTGCAGTGATAGTAATAACAGCTGTGATATTAGAGTACAAGTAATATCGTTTATATCACCGTTCTATAAATGCTAGTGATTATATCGTAGTTATGATAACCGCACTGACGATCTTCGTAAATTGATGCTCATGATCATTAGCGTGATGATACGCACACACACACACACACACACACACACACACACACACACACACACACACACACACACACACACACACACATTCTACGATGAAGAGGGTAGTATATATTGCGAAGACTACACAGCAAATTGTTATATTTCCTCTGGCGCGAGTTACGGAGCCTTCCTGAATATATAGCATGTACTGACACGCCCGATGCCATCATACCCTTTTCTATGTACTGTGTATAGAAATTTAGTCATTGCTCATTTGCACATCCCTAGGATACATCCTCACCACTGGGTAACTTCCTGGTGTCCATCATTAGTTGTCAGGCCAGCAACATGTTATGGGCGTGGGTTATATAGATGAATGCTGGTCTTTGGCGTCTGTTGAGGGTACATAGGTGCAGCCGTAGGGGCTTCGAACCCTTTCTTGTCGTCTAGGTCTAGGGTAATCACTGGTTTTTCTCTCGTTGGGACAATTGAAGTATATATATATATAACATGTAAAAGTATGAAAAGTTGTGTGAGTTATAATGTCGGTGTTTAGTCTCGTGAGGAGATTTTGTAATGTTTATCAAGAGGGATGAGGGAACTGGAAAGGCATCCGCGCCAACGAGCATATGGGCCGGGAGTTGCCACGGGTAAGCAGGTCATGCCGCCGTTCCCCAGAAATGAAACACTACAAACGAAAAATCTGCATCAAATAAAAGATATGTCTTATTATGGCTCCGGATATTTTTTTGTTTTTGATGCTTTAGATTTTTTTTTTTTTTTGTAATATTTGGTTGACGCGACGGGCAGGGAAAGCAAACGTGTTCCTAGCCTCCACGCCATCACATGCAGGCCAACGCTATCACGATCATACAAGACTTTATAGACGTGTGTTGTACAGAACCATTAATACATATATATATATATAATATATATATATATTATATGAGTATTGGCCTTGATGGGGGTTTTCCAGTTGCCCGTACCATCTCAACTAACAAGGAAAAAAAATACTTTTTTGAGTAAATGTGAAGTTCCAGATTTGCGTAACTGTTGGGTTTTATGTTATGTTTTTCTGGTTGGTAGATTTGACAAAATTCTCACACAATTCAAGCCACCGAGACTGAAGCAACTGAGTAGTTCAGTCAACTGATCCGAGGCGTTCACACGCTTCTGAACGTAGAAGAAAAAGAGAAGAGAAAACGCGTCAAGTCGATTCCTGAATTCCTCTTGTCGGGAATGATGCACGACTGGCGGTGGTGTGGTCCCTATGTGGCGATATTATGCACCAGACCAATAACACACTGTGGCGGTATTGAGCGGAGGAGTGAACCCCATGTGAAGCATCGCGGCCCTCGACACCAAAACACTCCTGACAAACGGTGACACCCGTTCCCACACCCATCCTGGCCCTCGGGATTATTCTCTCCTCATCATCGATTCATCGGCTTAGCGATTCCTGATTATTCATGTCCTCCCGTCAGCTATGTACAGCTTTATTTACGAGATGTCCCGCAGCTGGACTGGGGTAAACAGAATTCTTCATGTGCCATTGCCAGAAACTCTTTACACTGGTGAATGAGTAGGTCTTTTTTTTCCGTGTCCAAGTGTGTGTGTGTGTGTGTGTGTGTGTGTGTGTGTGTGTGTGTGTGTGTGTGTGCATTATACGGGTACACACATATCAGATTCTATATGCGATATCTCTCAGAGCAAATATAGTTCTTTGATAACGACTTTGTCCCTCCGTGCGAGCTGTAAGCGCGAGAAGAAATCCCATAGCCTTACTACTAACGGCTTCAGTGTCCGAGCCCGGTTCTCCCCCTCCTTGTAACACACTCGGTGTCTATCGATCAATTCAATGTTCTCAGTGGCCAGTAATGGTACGATAAACAAATTAAATATTAATTTGTCTGGAACGTTGCTCCCCATTGAAGGTATCCCCCCCACTGAGGAAGCTGAGTACTTAGGAGATTTTGTCAAAAGGTAGGGTTAGCGCGTAGCACTCACCGCAGGATGATATAGAGATACGAAGAACGTATGAGTTAAGTGTTGTTAAGTGTGAGATGGTGAGATTTTGTATGTTTGTGGACTGAACGCCAGCAGCCCACGTGTGGGTGAGGCAGAGAGAGAGAGAAAAAACTGCAAGCGAACCCCATAGGAATGAAATCTGACAGCCGCTGAAGTGCTGCCTCTCCGCGCAGCTGTCGCTAACCTGCCCCGTAGTACCGGTAATATACCTCCCTGGATGGTGGCTGCCTACGAGGGGAGGAAGCGGGCGTGGCGGAGTGCGAGGTGAGGAACCGGATGGTGAAATGAGATAGTAAGAAAAAACACTGACGAACATACAGGGAAACTGGATGTTACACGTGAGAAACACCTTGGTGAAGTGGAATAAAACTGGGGGGAACTAGGGAGTGTGAGAGATAGTTAACAGTGAGATGTTAAGAGAAAGCGGAGGCTGTGGGAGACAGAGAGGGAGACAGATCCGGAGGTAAGATAATGACAGAATTACGTAACGAAACAAGAAAACTGCTAGCAGTGGCTGTGGGACGAGGGACCCGTGTTTGAAGGGCTGGCCTCTATAGAACCACAGCTTCACTTAATCCCTACTTAGGCCCGCCCCATAATCGGTCATTTCCCACGTCCGTAGACACGCTCAAAGGCCATCTTGGGCCAGGATTCACTCCTGGCACCACGGGAGTCATAAAGTTTTTCCGCTGCAGTCGCCAGTCTTCCGTGGCAACATTCCTAACACTGGGAGTTTGTTTGGGGTTTATTTACAGTGCTGGACCGAAGGGCAAAATCCCCCTCTCCTCCCCCACCTCTCCCATTCTCACCTGCTCCAACCATCCCTTCATACACACACACACACACACACACACACACCTGACACACCCTCCTCCCTTCAAGACTGTTATCCCTCCAACTCAACTGTTCACGGAACTGTATTTAGTTACAAGTGGTCATCCCCAATTCTTCAAGGCTACACATCTCATCTCTTAAGGTTATGTATATTCCTCCGTTGCAACCCGCGATTTGTAAGAACCCATGTTCGAATCCCGGGCAGAACTGATTTTTTTTTTAAATGCAGTGTGTCTTACCATTGCCACAAATGACTTCAAGGCTATACTGCTAATCTTTCGCATCCTGTGACAAAAATAATCCTTTTGTCACTCGTGTTTCATTTTGTGTTTTTATCTTCGTAGACGTTTGACATTTTCTTCAAAACCTATCTGCAGGTAATTCCAGTCCCAACATGACCAGATGAATGTGCCAGTTTGGTACAGCCAGACTCACTATTATAGCGACTGCGAAAGGAAACAGCTGTCAGTAACGACACTTCGTCACTTTCTTCTGCACAGATGGTGACTTTGTTTTAGAACCTAGATCCCTTGACGGTCAGGCCAAAGGCCAAGCCTTCACAATCCATGTGTCGCTCCGTAGTGCACAAGGGTCGCACCGCGTGCCCAAGGGTCGTACCGTCGTGCCCAAGGATCGTATAGTCGTGCTCAAGGGTCGTATTGTCGTGCTCAAGGGTCGTACCGTCATGCTCAAGGGGTCATACCATCGTACTGATGGGGTCGTACCATCGTGCTCAGGAGGTCGTCCGATTTCCTCGTTCACTCGATGCACAAACTAAATTCAGGTCTCGTGTGAATACCTGTACTGAGCACGAACACAGTAAATGTCTTCTGGTAAAAAGATTGAAAAACCTATCTGCAGGTAATTCCAGTCCCAACATGACCAGATGAATGTGCCAGTTTGGTACAGCCAGACTCACTATTATAGCGACTGCGAAAGGAAACAGCTGTCAGTAACGACACTTCGTCACTTTCTTCTGCACAGATGGTGACTTTGTTTTAGAACCTAGATCCCTTGACGGTCAGGCCAAAGGCCAAGCCTTCACAATCCAAGTGTCGCTCCGTAGTGCACAAGGGTCGCACCGTCGTGCCCAAGGGTCGTACCGTCGTGCCCAAGGATCGTATAGTCGTGCTCAAGGGTCGTATTGTCGTGCTCAAGGGTCGTACCGTCATGCTCAAGGGGTCATACCATCGTACTGATGGGGTCGTACCATCGTGCTCAGGAGGTCGTCCGATTTCCTCGTTCACTCGATGTACAAACTAAATTCAGGTCTCGTGTGAATACCTGTACTGAGCACGAACACAGTAAATGTCTTCTGGTAAAAAGATTGAAAAGGTGTGTGTGTGTGTGTGTGTGTGTGTGTGTGTGTCCGAACCTGGCAAGGGCTCGTGTCAGTGACAGCCCGCTCTCTGGTGTATCATTACTGGCACAGGTCGAGGGTGTGTTGTGCCATTCCGAATGTATGGGCGCAATTTTGGCGGACGTCGGTGTCGTGTGTTGACTTGTGGTAATGATATTCTTTTACATTGCCAAAAAAAGATACAAATAACAGAAAATTGTATCAATTGATAAATCGTATTAACTTTACTCTGGTCACTTATTTTATCACTAATCAACATAAAGTTGTATGTAATATATAACACGGTAGTTATTATTGCAGTAGTTATGACGTGATGTAGATTTATGCGTCCTTTATAAGTTGTTGTATCTGTTCGCGTATCTATTGTTATAACAATATTACTCTAAGATATCTCTCAGCATCAGTTAGTGTACTGTATATACTGGGATAGACCTCTTTTGTTCCTGGGAACGCGATACCACAGCAATTAACTGCAAAAATCACTTCCGTAAATTATGATTAGCTGACATATCATTCATCTAAATTATATCTTTTAAGAACGACTAATTAACACCGGTAATTGAAACCAATTTGTACGAATCGTGACTCACATTTCTTATGGTTTATGGTATGATCAGGGGCTGTATGACTCGGTCAGGCCTCTCGTGGTTACAACGGGGAAAAAATACGTCTTCTCGGCGTCGTCTTCTGCTGGCGTTGCAGAGGAGCGCCAGGTCTCGTGGCCTCCCCCCAGGTGAGCGGGAACCTTGTGTGGTGTGTGAGCAGTGGCTTGCTTGAGCCCTTGAGGCTGTCAGTACCTGACGAGGTTGTGACCCCCAGGGTTGTGATCCTCTATACCCTTAGGAAGATTAATTTTGATAATAATGATAATTAATGATAATAATGATACCGTAAGTGATAATTGCAGTGATAGTAATAACAGCTGTGATATTAGAGTACAAGTAATATCGTTTATATCACCGTTCTATAAATGCTAGTGATTATATCGTAGTTATGATAACCGCACTGACGATCTTCGTAAATATGATGCTCATGATCATTAGCGTGATGATACGCACACACACACACACACACACACACACACACACACACACACACACACACACACACACACACACACACACACATTCTACGATGAAGAGGGTAGTATATATTGCGAAGACTACACAGCAAATTGTTATATTTCCTCTGGCGCGAGTTACGGAGCCTTCCTGAATATATAGCATGTACTGACACGCCCGATGCCATCATACCCTTTTCTATGTACTGTGTATAGAAATTTAGTCATTGCTCATTTGCACATCCCTAGGATACATCCTCACCACTGGGTAACTTCCTGGTGTCCATCATTAGTTGTCAGGCCAGCAGCATGTTATGGGCGTGGGTTATATAGATGAATGCTGGTCTTTGGCGTCTGTTGAGGGTACATAGGTGCAGCCGTAGGGGCTTCGAACCCTTTCTTGTCGTCTAGGTCTAGGGTAATCACTGGTTTTTCTCTCGTTGGGACAATTGAAGTATATATATATATATATAACATGTAAAAGTATGAAAGTTGTGTGAGTTATAGATGTCGGTGTTTAGGTCTCGTGAGGAAGATTTTGTAATGTTTATCAAGAGGGATGAGGGAGACTGGAAAGGCATCCGCGCCAACGAGCATATGGGCCGGGAGTTGCCACGGGTAAGCAGGTCATGCCGCCGTTCCCCAGAAATGAAACACTACAAACGAAAAATCTGCATCAAATAAAAGATATGTCTTATTATGGCTCCGGATATTTTTTTGTTTTTGATGCTTTAGATTTTTTTTTTTTTTTTGTAATATTTGGTTGACGCGACGGGCAGGGAAAGCAAACGTGTTCCTAGCCTCCACGCCATCACATGCAGGCCAACGCTATCACGATCATACAAGACTTTATAGACGTGTGTTGTACAGAACCATTAATACATATATATATATATATATATATATATATATATATATATATATATATATATATATATATATATATGTGTGTGTAGTGTGTGTGTGTGTGTGTGTGTGTGTGTACATTGCTAGTTGCTGGTGTAAATCAACGTAGAAAATCTAATCGTTGTTACAGGAGAGTGAAAAATGGCAATGGGAATATTGTCGGACATAAAGAAAATACGAAAAACGGAAAGACTTTTTGATAAATGTTGTTTCCTTTTTTTCTTTTTTTTCTTGGCCCTTGAGGGACCTCGAAAGATGCAGAAAAGACATGGGAGCAATTTGACAAGAAGGACAATTGTCTGTTTATAGACGAGAGAGGCTTCGCCAGATGGCGTTACTGGACTGACTGCTAACTTGTATGTGATATGCTCTCTAACATGAAAGTGTCAGGATTACAGTGATAACTCGTAGGCTTGGGAATGCAGTACACACACACACACACACACACACACACACACACACACACACACACACACACACACACACACACACACACACACACACACACAGATGGCCTACTCAAAAGCCATCTGTATACATTGTATGTCGTAGTTCTCGTGGTATGATAGAGTGGTTTACCTCTCATGTAGAGGTTCCCACTTTCCGTTACCCATGAGGTAACTCTTGGGTCCTTGGTCGCGTACCTCCCTCGCAGGAAGGTCGTGTGTCTTCGCATTTGGTCTGGCTTGAAGGTCAGGTCGGGTCCTTCGCTTGGTTTTGACCCCGCTCGGAGGACGTGGTCGGGTCTTCGTCCGTCCTAGTTCCGGTCCCTGGTGGAGATCTAGTCGGGTCTTCTTCATCCTGGTTCTAACCCGGTTCCGGTGATCGAGTCCTCTCGCCCGGGCTCCGGCCCCGTCCGGAGATCTAAGTCGGTTCCTGTGCGCGATTTTCTGGCTTCTTCCGGAGGTCTAACTGGGTCCTCGTCCTGGCTCTGGTCCCGTCAGCCACCTCGATACGAAACAGCTGATACATATATACCCCTCACCAGTTGCAAGCAGACCCGGGTCTTACACTCCGTATCGCCAACAGCGACACCCAAGTTTTTTTTTACCCCCCCACCCACCCACACGGACACACAGAGCAGCGCCGCCAGTGTAACTGTCCGGAAATAATTAAACAGTAAACTGAGTGGGGGGGAAAAAAAAAAACATGAATATTCACTTAGTGAATGACGCTTTTGAGGGCATCATAGCGGCAATATACACAGTGCCGCCGCAGCGTGAGGGAGGGAGGAGGAGAGGAGTGTGGGGGGAGGGGGGGGGGGGGTCGTGACGCAGCGGCGGTCGTGCTCTTTGGTGCGTCGCTCAGCGTTCGTTGGTTGTCTCGACCCGGTGTGCGTGTCTTGTTTCGAACATATTACGACCGTTCGTAGATTTCTTCTAATATTTTCTTTATATTCTTTTCTTCTTGTGCCATTATATTTGGAGTTCTTTTTTTCTTTTGTTTTTCTTTTTCTTTTTCTTTTTTTACCCACGTCTCTACAGACCCCCTCCAGTTTCCAGCGGTGTTGAAATCACAGACAGACACCCCCCGTCCCTCGCTGCTCCATACGCAGCGCTCATGTCTGTATACCCAGCGCGACGTGAGGAGAATTTAATGTCCTTGCAATTATCAAATAAATGTTCGTTTCCGGGCATAAAGAGGGCTTAACAGAGAAAGGTAATTATTTAGCAAGCTGGGATACGCACAATCAGCTAGATTGTCACTGGCAGAGGGAAGCCAGTTCCATAGAGTTTCATAGGTTCCAGTAACGCTTCGTGGAAATACAGGGGGAATGGACCCAATTGGCAATTACGTTTTGTTTCCAGCACGGTGTGTACTGCTATGAATTTTCAGCATCTTTAGATATATAGGAGTTTGCGAAAATCCCGATATCTAAAGCCGATATCGAGCAGATATATACGTATGTAGCCGTTAAATAAAGGGCGGATTCGAGAGCGGCAGTGCCACTCCGGCCCCACCAAACTCCCAGGGGCGTCATTCGCCTGTAAATGCACAGCAACACATTCTGAGGCAGTGTCGGGCCGCTCCGTCCAATTGGCCTTTACCCCCTCCGCTCCCACCTCCCTCCAGTCCCTCCCTCCCTCCCTCCACTGCCTCCCCTCCCTCCTGCTCTTGTTGTTCTTGTTTTGCCTGTTTCACGTCAAGATTTTTTTTTGTTGTTGTTGCCTTTCCACGATAGCTTGGAAGTCGACGACACCCACCGCTGACGGCTCTGGTTTTCTTAGGTTCCTGTCGACGATTTGGCTCAAGTGCATAGAGGACGGGCCCAGGGTAGAGGAGACCCCTAATAGAGGAAGCCCCCCCCCCCCCCCCACCCCCGTGCAAGGGAAGAGACCCTGCGAGAGGAGAGACCCCTGCTGGAGGTGAGACCCTACCCGAGGAAAGACCTCCAAGAGGAGAGGAAACCGGACTAAACGAGACCATACTGGGGGAGGCCCTCCAAGAGGAGACTGGTTGAGAGGTCCTGCTAGACGAGAACCTAATAGAGGAGACCGTATTAGAGAAGACCCTACTAGAAAACCCTACTAGAGGGGACCATAGTAGAGGATACCCTTACTAGAGAAAACCCTACAAGAAGACCCTACCAGAGGAGACCATTGTAGAGAAGACCGTACTAGAAGAAACCTGACTAGAGGAGACCCTAGAGGTGACACCTACTTCACTAGAAGAGTTGTCTTCTCTCACAGGAAAGAGAAATACTATTTTCTACCTATTTCTCTTTTTCTTTTTCCTTTGCAACCCTTCTTCCACTACCACCACCACCACCATCACCACCCCTCCAAAAAAAAATTAGATAGTTTTACGTGATAATTTTCATCCTGGCGCACCAGTACGTCCCGACACCCTTTTTTTTTTTTCCTCTCTCTCTCTCTCGATTTAGGCCTTTGTTCGAAATTCGAGGGGTCAAAGGTCATTAAGTCTAATTCCTGCGATAAAACTCTACGAGAATTAATGCGATCGCCTCAGTGCTAAACGGATGGGGGGAGAGATTTGCATTCGGTCGAGGATGTCGGCGTTGCTGGTTTCAAGAGAACATTTTGTAGTTGACATGTTGGATGCCTCTGCACTAGACCGATACTGTACCCTGCCTTCTCTCGTGACCCTTAAACTGTAGCTAGAACGTAAGAATTCTTTTTTTCTTTTTGATATTCTCAAGACCCTTTTAGTGGTGCTCTTGCAGCTTCAAGGCTGCGCTGCAATCAGGAGCAAGGAAATGAAGGACTCCTTGATGAGCGTTAGAAATTCCTCGAAAGGACTGTACTCATTTTCGCCCATTGTCGACGGTACAGCCTCGTCGAAAGGGGTGACCTTTTCAGTCGCTGTCTAACCCTATGCATGCGGAGTCCAATAACACCCATGTATGTATATGTATATGTATTTATTGTATCTTCCTCACACATTCAACTGTGCATCACCCTTTCCCTCGCATGACAATCTTCCGTTTTCATGTTCGATGTATATTTTGTCTCTTTTTACTTTATCAAGAACTGTCTGTCTCTCTCATTATCATTCATTCAGTCTTTATTTTCTCACAATATTTACCATCTCTCAGTTGCCGTGCAAAAACTCCCTCCCCTCTTCATTTCTACCCATTTTAACGAAATCTTTCTAACCTGTCTTGACTCTTTCCATCTGGGGCTGTTATCGAAGTCATTCTCTTCCCCACAATTTCGTTCCTTCGTTTGCCTTTCTGTTTTACGTTCCTCTCTGTCTTGGGTCTTGACATGGGAGTCGAGAGACCGGTGCCTGGCGTGGCCTCCCACCACAGCATGACCAGCCGCCAGTGGCCAAGGACCACAGTGAGCGAACTTCGGTTGGGTTTCCGCCGTTCGACAACCCCCGCCCGCCGCTCGCAAAGGTGGTGCGGAGCAAAGGGAAGAGGAGGAGGAGGAGGAGTTCCACCCCCTCCTCAGTTGGTTGTGTGGTTGTCCTCGCCCCATGCACAGCCACAGAGACAGCCACCGCGGCCTCACCTGTATCAATCACGCCAACCCCCCCGCCCGCCTGTGCAATTGATGACAATTATTCCATCAACTTTGTTGGCGATGGGTGTAGGCGTCCTTGAGTTGTGACAAATGAAAGTCAATTTGTACTGTACACGTTATCTGGGCAAATCTGTGATACCCTGACAGGTGGGGGGGTGTTTAAGCATTAACTTGGCTTCCACCACCCACCCACCCCGACACACGCCTTCTGTACTGGTGAACACTGGCAGAACAGGAGAGGAGAACATCACGCGAACACATTTCCCCGCACCCCACGATACGGAAAGTCGAGAACATTACTAACTAGAAACGTTGCTCACGCCCCTGCCTCTCCCCGTGTTGTGAGCGATCGCGGCGGATGCTACATCCAGCTCTCCCTAGGTGTAGAGGAGGAAAAATACCTTCATGCATACATTCATACATATACATGAATGTGCGTGCTCACATTCGCCCTTTATCACGTATGTGAGCACTCGTAAATCACAACAATACTCATAAACCACAACATGCATCCTACAGTACACTATTCTTCGTAGATTATCACAACTTTCCAAGTCCCAGCAACCAATAGATGTGCCATACAATGTTGCCAACTCAAGGACTGGGACCTTGCCATACAACCCTCCCGCAATGAAGCCAACACAGGGAGTAGAGTGTCGCCATACAACCCTCCCGCAATGTTGCCATCACCAGGACTGGAGCAATGCACCCTTGGCCGCATGTGGGACCACAAGTGGAGGGAGGGGAGGGGGGGAATGAGTTTCCTGTGGACTTAACTCTCTATGGCAACGCTGCTGCCGGTACATCAGACTATCTGGACGTGCATGAAGCCTCAGGTTACATAACCTGGTCACTGAAAGTATGACATATTTTTGTACTTCTGTTTTGTGTGTGTGTGTGTGTGTGTGTGTGTGTGTGTGTGTGTGTGTGTGTGTGTGTGTGTGTGTGTGTGTGTGTGTGTGTGTGTGTGTGTGTGCATTAATTAGAAGGCCTCGATTAAGGCATTTAGTTGCCCATGCCGTTTCAGCTGACGTAGAGACATATGGTTATCCAGCTAAGCATCTGTACATTGCTTCATACGACCATCAAATTTGATGATATTACCTTTCGAACTGATCCTCGTGGTCGTTTTAAGACTTGCTAAGGAGGATGCTGTTCGTCGGTGTGGTTCGATGATGATGGTCCCACAGCGAAGGTCACAGTTCATGGTTAGGGGCACCATAGACCATTGTGGTCGCATCGTATTGGTGGCGCCATTAGTGATGGTGCCTTAGTGTTGGCACCCAAAGAGATGGCAGTATAGTGGTGGCAACCATAGACCACAGTGTTGACCCACATGGTGTTGGCACCTGGGTGTCGGTGGCATCCACGCCACTCCAACATACTTCGAAGTGCTGGAGGCGAGTGCCACCCATGAGCCAAGGAGTCCCTCCTTTCCTCTTGTCTTCACCACTTCGTTCCAAGGTGTTCGTCCACGTCTCCTCGCCTCGCCATGCCGTAGCTGCTGCTGCTTTACCTCCTCCTCATCATCATGCTTCAGGTGACTCGTGTTCCCTCCCAACGTCTTTATTTCATGTTGTTCTTAATGTAAGAATCTCTACGTGTCACTTGAGTCTTCACGCACGATGATGGCCAACGGTGACCCTGAACCGACAAGAAGAATCACCCCCGGAGGTTCGCACCCCCTTGAGAATCACCCCTGAGAAAATGCCTCGGGGTTGGTTGGGTAGGCGGGGTTGTGTGTGGAGTCCTTGCTTTAATCGGCCGTAACTCCCGTGGCCAACTCAATTATTAAGATGTGACACCTTGCCACGCCACGCCACGCCACGCCGTCCTCTTGCAGCCTAACCTTATCCCCCCCATCCCCCTCTTCCACACGGAACGCCTTCCTTCAACCACCTCGTTCGCTCTATCGTTTCCACCTTAAAGGGCCTCGTTTACCTCGGTGTCAACAAGCTAATTTGACTAATCGAAAACCATTGATGCTATCACTACCCTCAACAACTGCCATTTACACCTTAACTTTTCCCCTTCCTCCGAGACTCATACATAAAAAGCTCATCTGGACGCTAAGGCTGTGTGACAGCCCCCCCATTTTTGCGTCCCCTTTCTAAGCTTTGTTTTTTTCTTGTGTGTGTGTGTGTGTGTGTGTGTGTGTGTGTGTGTGTGTGTGTGTGTTTGTCCTTTGCTTCCCTGAGTGGGAGAGGGCAGGAGGGGGGTACTGGTAATTACCAATACTAATGATTTCTCTCTTTCATTTCTGGTATATCACTCGTGCGTTCATGCCTTTCCCGCGTTTTGTGGTACACGGGCTGAGTGTTGCGTGAGGGCATCTTCAGATACCTTCCTTTCGGGGCCCACACGAGTCTCGTAACGGAGGTTGATCCATCGCTTCCCCTGGAGGACAAACACGGGGTGAACAGGAACACACCAGCGTAGAGCTGGAGACACCACGACCACCACACAACACACTCATCACGTTGAGAAGCATCGCCGCTATTATGTTGCAGTGTAACCATCAGCATCTTGCGGTGCTGCAGGCAAGCATGTTGCCTCATGATTGTTATTATGTTGCAGCACTGCAGCAAATAGTTTGCAGCATACTGACAGCATGTTGCAGCATTCGAGCAAATAGGTTGCAGCATACTGACAGCATGTTGCAGCATTGCAGCAAATGGGTTGCAGCATACTGACAGCATGTTGCAGCATTACCACCACCATGTTGCAGCATTATCCCTAATATGTTGCAGCATTGCCACCAACATGTTGCAGCATTGCCACCAACATGTTGCAGCATTGCCACCAGCATGTTGGAACGTTACCTCCTCCATGTTGCAGCAGCTGCCGTCACCACATAGCGGTAACATAACACGTAACGGGAAGAAACACCTGGGGTCTGTTATCAGAAACTGCCATGAAGTTTACGTACTACGGTACTGATTTAAGTAAACTTAAAACTTCCATGTGTGCCTTTTACCGTACACACAACAGAAACTTATGTGAAACATGCATGGATTTTTTTTTACCGTAAACACACTTGAAACGTAAATGAAACGTACACGCTGTTTTATACTGTAAACACACATGAAACGCAAAATTGTCTTTACACCAAAACACACCTGAAACTAAAGTGAAACGTACGTGGAGCTAATCACTATCAACAGAATTGAACCTTATGTGAAATATATATTGCATGTAATAATGTAAAGAAGCTTGAAACTTATGTTAAACTCGATGTTTATCTCTCTGTACACGAGCTTTAAAAAATGTGAAGCTTACACGGATTCATCAGTGTGCATAAACTTTGAACTCTGCTTAGCTTACATGGCGTTTGTCACTGTAAACACGGTTGAAACCTACATGAAGCTTACGTGTTGTTTATGACTTGAAACTGATGTGAATCTTACGTGGTGTGTATCGTTGTAACCAAGCTTGAAACATATATGAAACTTGTAGCCTTAAGGCTGTAAAAAAAAAAAAACCTGAAACTCTCGTGAGAGTTGAAGTGATTTTTTACTACTGCAAACAAGCTTGAAACTTATCTGAAACTCACATGGTGGTTATCATTGTACATAAGCTTGAAACTGATGAGAAGCTTACGTGGTATTCATCACTGTAAAAAATGAAACTGATGTGAAACTTAAGTGGTGTTCATCACTGTAAAAAAAGAATGAAGCTGATATCAAACTTAATGGTTTTGTTTATCACTGTAACAATATTTGAAACATATGAAACTTTGCGTCATGTTTATCTCTGTAAAAAAAAGCTTGAAACTAATATGAAACCTACCAGGTCAGGGCTACAGTATCAGAGTGTGAATGCCATATGACCTTGATGCTTAGTCATCCAGAGGTACCAGTTTGACAAGGCAGTACAAGGAAGCCTTTTGACCAGTGCCAGACAAGTTCCAGGTATGTAAGAGTACGGAGATCTTCTGAGCAACTCCATCATGAACCTCACTAGTTCGTGCTCTCACCTGAATTTCATATTGGCTCTGTGAGACTCCTTTCTCGACGACCCTCCGACGGAGTCCGTCCCGGGGGTATGACCGTCCACACCCGCTTCCCTCCTGAAGAGATCCCAGCGCCGCCTCACACATCCTAGCGTCGTCGATCAAGGTCGTCCACAGCCATCGCTCACGACCGTCGATGAACCCAGTCGAACCTCCTTGTTATACCTGGCCATAACCACACTCCCGACGGCTGCCGACATGCTCGTCAACGCCAGGCATACTCGTCCTCAGAGCAAGTCCTGACGGCTGCTGACGCACTCGTCGGTGTCAGGCATGCTTGTCCACACGTCACTCCTGACGACTGCTGACGTACTCTCGTCACTTCCAAGCATACTCGTCCCCATAGTAACTCCTGACGACGGCTGGCAAACTCGTCTCTGTCACTCCTAACAGCTGCTGACGACCCCAAGTGAAGTCAAGGTCCCCGCCAAGAGCACCCGAGGCCTCCCACTCCCGATGTCGAGGACCCCCCTCTACAGATGCAGACCACGGCCACGTGCATGGGACCCTCCACCCAGTAATGAACAAACCCGCCATGTGTTAACGTCATGCCGCGTCTCTGTAGACGCATACCGGGGACCTCACGTCCGTCTGTCACGTTCAGACTATTCCTCCAAACTTGCGCATCTCAAAAGACTTCCTTCGGACACACGTCTGAATCGAAGCAAATTGGATCAGTCACGTGAGAATGCGTCCTCGGGGTAAGCCACGGCGGACTCACGAGGGTAATGCACTGACGATTATGAAGTCATTTAATGCACTTGGGAGCGTTCATCGACGGAGTGAGACCAGGACGAAGGTACGTGGCCATAGAAAGCAGGAGGAGTGAACGTCCTCCATCGCCTACCATAAACAACCTCCCTCCCTCTCACTCTCTCCCTGTGATGATAAATCCCGCTCAAAAAAAATCTGAACTTTCCATATAGAACCAACACTAAACATTCAAAATAAACCCATGGAGAGAGAGAGAGAGAGAGAGAGGGGGGGAAAAAAAACATTTGAGAAATAAACCCTGCGGAGCCTTCCCACAATGCTCCCTTAACGAGGTTCTCCCTGAAGAGAAGAATGGACTTGAAGGAGAAGAGGAGTTTGCTTAACACCCTTGCAGCGGCTCCGCTTCCTCCCTCCCGGTTATAATAACTTGGTCACTAACTAAACCCTTGTCTCCACTCACCGGACCTGCAGAATTAAACCACCCGGAGCCCGGGGTTTTAGTTTTGAAAACGTGGGTTTAAAACATCCTGTGTGTCGGCGCCAGCGTTCTGGTCCAGTGTTTTTAATAAGCGTTATTTAGCGTAATATTGTTTCTGGCGTACACCTGGAGCACAATAGCGTCTTCAGCAGGCCTCGCCTCCCACCTCGAGAACACTCCTCCGACTCTCTGTTCTTTAGTCCCTGCATTCTAATCCTTTTATCGCGTGTGTGTTCAGATTGTTTGTTTCTTATCGCCCATCATCGCTAACCTGCCATATTTCTTATCCCTGTTGCGTCTTCTTCATTCAGAAATACTTCCTGAGCGACTGCGGTGATGGTTTCCCCACACTGGATATCACTCCGCTTTGCCGTTCTTGTTTGTTGGACGGCTCCGTCTTTCATCGTTTCCCTGCCTTTCTCTTGGTTATGAGTATCATTCGTGCTTCTGAGTTTTCGTTTTCTTCTGCGTCCTCACTTGCCGTATCTATAACCGCTCACTGTGTTGTGTCGACGATGTTATCTTTCTCTAGGACGTGTCTTGAGTTCCCCCCTATCACATCACAACACTACAGTCCCCAAGCCTTTCTGATAATTGTGAAGTTGGTGCAGTGATGCAGGATATGGTTTTGTGTTTCTATTTTATGTGTGTGTGTGTGTGTGTGTGTGTGTCTGTGTGTGTGATTACTATTTGCCTTTTACGAGAAGAAAGTTTTACACTCCAGTTACCCAGTCTCTTAACCTTGTATGTACGTACCATTCTTTACTTTATATATATATATATATATATATATATATATATATATATATATATATATATATATATATATATATATATATATATATATACACACCAACCCAGGTCAGGTATCTAGGTGTTTATCGACCAGCTCCGAGGGGAGGATGAATAACTGAGAATGGATGTAGGCCGACTCCCGCTACTAGGATTCGAACTCCTGAGAGCCCAACCCAGGTGGAACCCATGCTGACTTATGGTCGTTAGCGCTCACCATCACACCACGGAGGCCTGGGAATATGTGTGTGTGTGTGTGTGTGTGTGTGTGTGTGTGTCTGTGTGTGTGTGTGTGTGTGTGTGTGTGTTTAATCAAATGTTTCTGAACGTGAAGGTCTATACTAGTGTCATCAGCTGGGTTAGCCAGAGGCCGAACTTGAGCCAGGCTCAAATTGTTTACCCACTCGGCTATACATTGGAAAGATCATTTGCTCACAGTGAAAAATCTACCTTAAAGAAATCACTCATTCTTTGCAACATTTCCGAAGTTCTGAGAGATTCATTCATTTTTTTCCTCCTCTGATCATACAAAACCGATCCCTCGTAACAGTTGGAAACATCAATCTTTTCTGTTTTGTTGGGTTTCCTCACAAATACGTGATGCTTGTGGCACTGCCTCTATCCACACACTCAGGGTTGACATTAACTACAAGACAATACTTGTGAACGAGGAGGTAAAGACCCCCACCCACAGTAATGGAATACAAAGGAAGTCAAACAGCAACAGACCCCTGGGGTCCTTTCGAGGTCTGTTTGAGATTGTGGAAGAGACCAGAAACCCATAGATTAGTGAGGTGACGGTACAAAGGCATCTCGAAAACGGTGATGATAACTTCAAGATTCCCCCCCCCCCCCCCCCCCCCCCCCCCCCCCCCCCCCCACCCACCCCGAACAGCCATGTATTGAACCGTCTCAGTGGAGCAAGCCATTGGAAGCTGTCAGTCAGCGAGGGCACTCGCTCGGTCACCGAGAGTTCCAGGAACGTACTTCCAGGACGCCTCTGGTGTGTCATTCAGGCCGCCGCTCCTCCCACCCGCCCGCCCTTATGAATAAGAAGAGCTGAAGCTGCAGTTGTGTCAATAGAGTCGCGGCCATTGTTTCCAGAACCACGCATGAAATAAAGCCACACAATAGAAGTCATTTAAAAACGTCCATAATCCAGCGCTTCTTGACATTGTTTCCCTGGAACCTGGCTTGTTTACATTCCTAGCGGCCCCAGTGCCCAGGGGAACCCGCGGCCAGTCGGAGAACTAGACCAGAGATGGCGTGCGGATGAGGATAATGAACAAATACAGGAGTAAGACGTCGATAAACGAGAAGAAGGGGGAGAGATAGGTGTCTGAATGGTGCTGTCGTAATTACTGGAAGAGGCTTATTTTTTTCTCTCTTCATTTTTTTTGAGAAGAATCGTTGATGAGAAATCCGAATCCGAATATCGAGTAGAAATTTGATGAAGATACTCTGGTAGACAAAGTAGTTATAATGGTTTTGGTTTATAAGTTTCACATACCTATATCTTCGGGTGGGAGAGCAGGTAGCATACTGGGTGGCCTCAAAGCAGATAGCAGACTGGATGGCCTCAGAGCAGGTAGCAGACTGGGTGGATTCAAAGCAGGTAGCAGACTGGATGGCCTCAGACCAGACTATTAGCTCATCATTCTCTGACAGGGGATCTTTGGTGCCTCATCTACAACGGTCTCCTTCGGCAGGACCCCCCTTTAGACATCGCCAACGCCCTTCTCCTGCAGCAGCCTTAACTACGTACCTAAAACACAGAGCACTAAACTTCAGCACCCACTCACTAACTCAGGACCTCAGCGGTGCTCCCTGCCTTTGGCAGAAACTCCACGCGACTTAACATCCACACAACTCCCGCACGGTCCACTTACCTCACCACACCTCGAGTGAGGTGAAATACTTTTCTTTCAACAGCATTGTTAACATATGGAATGATTCGCTAATCCGAGTGGGTTTTAACAGTGCTATAGATACGTTTAAGAACAGACCTGATGGATATTCCACTGCAAGTCCTCGACTGACATTACTTGCGCCTCTTTAGTCACGTGAACGGTTTGCCGGTTTGTCTTTCCGAAGTATCTTTATTCCCTCCTACTTTTACAACAGTAATTGGTGAATTTCTGATGCCTTCCGCTGTTGCAAACTACCTCGAAGTGACCCAGTGGTCTGTTGCAGTTTGAAATCCTTCGTATTCCTCTGTATACTTGTGTATCTACTGCTTCATGATCAAACTTCCCCCAACCGTCTCGTAATCGGCCATCCTCGACTGTCTCATTATCAGGATTCGCTCACTACTTCGCGAATTACTTTCAACAGTCCGCACAGTCTCCAGGGTGCCAGGTAGGTAGGTAACTCGATGACACATTCTTCCCAAAAATCACTTCGCCAGTCATTGCGCACTTAGTTGATCAAACTGACGTGCAGAATTTCCTCACTATATCTTAAAATGTGTCGCGATGAGTCGTCGACACTTGAATGACGGCCAACTTGTGTTCGACACATGGTGTATTACGGAGCTCCGATCAGGTGTCTCCTCGAATTGTCGGGTTCATTGCAGATGCTCTCGTCTTCTGTACCGTGGATAGAAGCATGGATCAACGTCCTGCTGATCAGGAAGAATGATCGGTAAGATGCGCGTGATAAGAAGGCGACGAAAACTCCGAAAACTGGCTACTGAACGTGGTGATTCTGCGTTACTCAACTTTTTCAGAACTTCGCGAAAAGATGTTCACTCTCATGGGAAAGGGAACACACACACACACATACACACACACACACACACACACACACACACACACACACACACACACCTATGAACAAAATTCCTGCTGCTTTCTGTCTCAGAGCCTCAACATAGCAGACGCTGTTCGCTATTGCTTCTTCCCAGGAAGTGCTGATTGCCGGATCCCGACTACTACTGCATTGAAATGGCTGTAGAGCTTCCATATACCACCCTCACCAGCGATATTTTGCGACCTAAAGACCAGACTCCTCGTTTAAAGTGATGTGGGAAAGAAAAAAAATGTACATACCATTTCCCAAAGCTGAGAAATAGAGCAGTGAAATGATTCGAAGACGTCGGGACGAGGCTAGACGAGAGAGAGAGAGAGAGAGAGAGAGAGAGAGAGGGAGAGGGAGGGACCGAAATTACTGTCGGGGTGGAGGACGAGGCCATCGTGAAATAAGAGCGACGTGCGTCCAGCCAGGTGCTCAGCTGCGCCAGAGGGACAGCTTGTCATAAAGATTACAAAGAAGTGGCAGATGACAGGCTCTTGTCCCTCCCTGCCGCATACCCGGCCCCACTTGGCTCTCGCCAGAGGGTCATATAATTGATTTCCATTTTCTGGAAACTGGATCGTTTTTTGTTGTTTTTTTTCCAGTTAAGTAATTAATGAGGCCGAATGCTACTCCAGCTGGAGGCGTAATGTTGTTCGTCATTAAGTGAAGGTGCTAGATGGCTTCCAGACCCAGCTGAACTTGGAGTCGGGTCTCTTTCCCGGCAGAGAACGCCAGGGACGCTCGACACAATAGAGTTCTTCTCGTCTCGAAGTTACCCACTGTCTCCTGCCCTGAGACACTCCTGATCTCTCTCTCTCTCTCTCTCTCTCTCTCTCTCTCTCTCTCTCTCTCTCTCTCTCTCTCTCTCTTCTCTGGAAAGATAAAGGACGGGACGGGAAAATCCGCATGTATGGAAAAAGAAACCCACGAAAAGTCAGATAATTTTCCCACCACGTAAAGATCATTATCGGTCTAATTATCAGACTTAATGAGAACTGTAATTGAATCGAAATTATGCCTGTCTTTAAAAAAAAAAAAAAGTGATATAAAAAAACAATCTACAAGGGTTTTATCATGTGAGTTTTATCTTCTTTCTTTATTTTTTTTTTTCTCCATGAACACAGGTTTTCGCTGCCGTGATCAGCAGCGGTAGATTTCTTTATCCGATTCATTTTCCATGCAGGGCTCAGCACATGAGGGACTACCCAGACTACAAGTACCGGCCCCGCAGGAAGCCGAAGACGCTGAAGAAGGACGGGTACCCCTACAGCTTCCCTTACCTGCCCACGGCCCTCGACCCTCTCAGGTGAGTGTCACACACTCCCCCAAAAAATGACAGACGGCCGCGTTACAGACACCACCGCCGCTGATGGCACCACATCTGCCACCTCCACT
>NC_092260.1:26282198-26289698 GCF_036320965.1 Panulirus ornatus | reverse complement strand
ATGACCAGTTGTCCTGAGACGGAGGTTGTAAGATGGTTCTGGGCATCGCCTCAACACTCAGGAGGGTTGTACTTCCCTGGGTGGCTGCTGTCTACAACCTACTGACACATTGGTAGCACTAGTAGTAGTGTTATCATTATGATTATCATAATTATTATTATTATTGTTATTATTATCATTATTATTATTATTATTATTATTATTATTATTATTATTATTGTGATTATCATTATCATTCATTGTTATTGTTATTGTGATTATTATTAATATCTATTATTGATTTTAGTATTATAATCATTGTTATTAATATTATTATTATTATTGTTGTTGTTGTCATGTTAGTAGTAGTGGTTGTAGTATGAAAAAAAAACTGTTGATGTGAGAGGTGTGAGGTATGTATGAAGGAGGTTGGTGGTGTAAGGTTATCATGGCGCGTCTGGAGACGGTGTTTCATGTCGCACGAGTGATTTACGACAAGCTTATGTGTAAAGCAGGACTAGTGCGTACCGCTCACTGGATGAAATAGATGAAGAGTTACGAAGAAAGTGTCGTGAGATAAGTCTTATCGTGTGTTATGTGCGAGATAAGACACAGTGCGTGTTTGTGGACAGAAAGCCAACAGTCTACGCTGGGGGGCGAGGTAGAAAGAAAGTAAAAGCAACTTAGAGCATAGGAGTGACACCTGACAGCCACTGAAGTGGTGGCTCACTGCGCGCGCAGTCGTCGCTATAACCTTCCTCCCGATACCCAGGCGGGTAATGACGGTAATATGTCTCCCTGGTTGGTGGCTGCCTAGCATGAGGGGGAGAGAGAGAGAGAGAGAGAGAGAGAGAGAGAGAGAGAGAGAGAGAGAGAGAGAGAGAGAGAGAGAGAAAGTTGATAACGTAAATGGACCGAAAATGTTCGGACTAAAAGTAGGTATTTTGCTTTCCATTTTACAATGATGGAACGCGTTCGCTGCGTGTAACCCTCCTAACTCAGCGGCCCATCTAAACACGGCACCACAGTAAGGTAAATAACATCATCACAGCCGGTAGCGGCACAGGAGGCACTGACGCAGCCAAGTTTAACATGTCTGTGTTTACAACCAAGCCAGCCAGCATCAATTAGAGCTACAGAGACACTGGAAGGAGCATCAGCGTTATGTACATAATGCCCCTGGATCATACGGTCCTCAGCGAACACAAGTCTCGACGAATACGATCCCCCTCGGTGAAATGCGATAGTCAGCGAGCTCGTTTTCAAGCGAACACGGCCCTTAGTGAACATGACCCTCAGTGAACACGTTCCTCGGCGAGGACGATCTCTCCCAACAAACACGACCCTCAGCGAACACGACCCTTCAGTAAACACGACCCTTCAGCGAACATGACCTTCCAGTAAACACGACCCTTCAGCGTATACGACCTTTCAGTAAACACGACCCTTCAGCGTACACGACCTTTCAGTAAACACGACCCTTCAGCGTACACGACCTTCCAGTAAACACGACCCTTCAGCGAACACGACCTTTCAGTATACACGACCCTTCAGCGAACACGACCTTCCAGTAAACACGACCCTTCAGCGAACACGACCTTTCAGTATACACGACCCTTCAGCGAACACGACCTTTCAGTAAACACGACCCTTCAGCGAACACGACCTTTCAGTATACACGACCCTTCAGCGAACACCGATCTCCAGCGAGCGCCCTCGACAGCCCTCGCAGCAACACCATCGTTTTCTTTATCAAAGATTCCCACTTAAGACTCCGACCTCAATCACAATAAATGAGACCTGTACCTCACTCTAGCAAGTTCGTTCTAGTTCGCATTATGAAGTCATCGTGGCATTCATAGAAAATCGATGCTGGAAGTCTTGGGAAGACGTCAGGGTGGCGGTGTAGCGGAGGGGAGAGAGAGAGAGAGAGAGAGAGAGAGAGGGGTGGGTGGGCGGCCCCCCCTTCTGTGACATCACTGCCTGTTAAGCTCACCCAACAAGTGAGCCTTTTCAGAGTGACCATTATTTACTGACGCAAGTGACGTGACAAACCCACTCCCGCACTGTCATTTCCGACTGTCTATTCATGTCAAGGATGCTACAGCCTGTCAGTTTCCATTGGATTTTTGTGGCGTTCATTCATGGCCATTGTTCGTCGGCTGTTACTGTTCTTGTTGTTTTTATTGTTGCTCTGCGAGTGTGTGTGTGTGTGTGTGTGTGTGTGTGTGTGTGTGTGTGATATATTCCTTGTTCATCTATATTACTCCTATACATTTTTAGCATTACTATCCCCATTTACTGACAAGTTCTCTTATATACATACATGTTATACATGTGACTTGATAACACACTTGTAGCAGGTTTAGTGTGATGGTTGTCTCTTCATTCGTTTGGATAATGTCTCGTTTCGTTGGACGAATCTCTCGTTTCGTTTGATATTACCTCTTAATTATATCATCTCTCGTGTTGTTTAAGTCTCTCTCACTTGCTACGTTCAACATCATCACTTGTTTCGTTTAATATCAACAACGTTAAAACAAGTTTCGTACAATGAATTTTTTCGTTTGATTCGACTTGATTTGATTTCCATTGGTTGGTCTCTCATGTCGGGATGTGATATTTGCATCCGCTCACTATATGGTCTGAGGGTACGACCCTGGAGCACAACGGTACGACCCTGGAGCACAACGGTACGACCCTGGAGCACAACGGTACGACCCTGGAGTACAACGGTACGACCGTCGAGCACGGGAGATACGTGACGACCCTGGAACACGACGGTGCGACCATTGTGAACACGAGAGTTACGATCCCGGAGCACAACGATACGACCACTGCGCACTGAGGGGGTATGACCCTCAGAGGCCCGACGTTCGACCCAAGTTACGACCGTGAAGCGTGACGATCGTGAGCCAGCAACCAGCGACACGACGTACGTGCGTACGCCAGACGCAACAGAGGCGGCCCGGAGAGATACGCTGTGCGTCGTACCTACGTCCAGCACAAACGTAGACGAGCAAATTAATGATCGTATGATTGATACAACGTCTTGGCCATTTACGTTTAGAAAGAAAAAAGAAGCTTATCAAATATCCGACCGTTCGAGCCTTTATGAAACCTCACTGTAGGGACAGGCCTTTCAGAGTTCAACCAGGGTTTAATTACTCTCTTTTATGATGGACGAAAGGAAATTGGTTGGTTTTATGTGATGTTACACGCACTCCCCCCCCCCCTCCCCTCTTTACAGGAAGCCGAATCAGGTTACAAAAACTGTAGCAACAATTGACAACACATAGTTCATTATGTTTACGAACCACGCCCTCCTCTCTCTCTCTCTCTCTCTCTCTCTCTCTCTCTCTCTCTCTCTCTCTCTCTCTCTCTCTCTCTCTCTCTCTCTCTCTCTCCTCCTGTCCCCACCAGAAGCGAGGCCGTGACGTATGTGTGATTGCTATTGGTAATTACCATTTGTATGTTACGGGGAGAGAGATTTGCACTCGTATTGCCCCCCGTCTCTTTAGCCTTGTTTGTGTGTACCACGTCTTTACGCCTATGTATGTCCTCGTACACACAGTCAAGCTATTAAGCTAGGCGTGTGTGTGTGTGTGTAAGTGTGAACCTCTGTGTAGTCACCTATTTGTATAGTATATGGTAGGAGTTGTTCACTCATAAGGCCCCATCACTTGAATTGCCTGTATTTGATTACCATACAACTTCTTAAACTTATGTAGGCTGTCCATAATCACAGTTTAATTAACTCAGTTATTCTATTTATCTCACACTCTTATACTACAAAGGTAATTCTTTCCGTCTTCTCTAACAGATGTCATGTTATGGCTTCTGATTGCTCTGTCTTCGAATATTTCGAAGACGTATTCGTTACTGACAGCATCAAACTGGTTTAAGAGCTTTTTTTTTTTCCTGATCAGAATAGCCCTTGCCCTTTTCTACTCCAAGGGTAGACAGCTCTCCTAATTCTAGTTACCTCATTAGGTGCAGTGTCGACCCTCAAATCCTTCCACACACACAGATTCCTGTAGCTTACATCCTGCTAGATATATTCCCCTTGAAGCTTTCTGTCACTGTGACCCATCCTCATTACTTGGCACGTGTTTGGGTTAGATATCACCCACCATGTATCAGGCCAAACTTTTGAGTATGTCTAGGTCCCCTTATGAGTTAACACTATCCTCCTCACGCTCTACTTCCCTTCATGACATTGGCGTCATCCGCAAACATGTTCATGTATGAGTCCAGTCTGTCTGGCGAGTCGTTAACAAGGATCAAGAAGAGCACAGGTCCCAGGATCGAGCCCTGCGCTACTCCACTCCACTCCATTTCGAGAAGGCTCCTCTGTTTTCTTTTGCACCTGTGCTCTAAGTTCATCATTGTAGATTTCTTAGAATCTTACATAGCAGTAATCTGCATCATGGCTACAGACCTCCATTTGTCAATTTATGTTCTCAAAGAAGTAGTTTTGTGTAGTTTCCACGACTATATATATATCCTCTTTGGGTCTGGTTTTCTTCCTGTGGTCTTCATACGTCGTCAGTGATTACATAATCAAACTCCAAGGCCAAGGCGCGTCTGTGATTATTACTGATTATTACTTGTTACTCGTTGTGTGTGTGTGTGTGTGTGTGTGTGTGTGTGTGTGTGTGTGTGTGTGTGTGAACACACACAGGAGGAAAGACATGGTACATATATACCAGGCTAAAAGATGGTGCAAAAAGTGTAAAATCCCTCTCCCTTAACACACACACACACACACACACACACACACACACACACACACACACACACACATTTCAACATACACATCTGGGTGGGAATGTACACTGTGCCAAAGTCTGGGGAAAAAAAAAAAACTGTACAGTTGTAACGAGACAAAGCCAGTTTCAGGGTAGGTCTGTGACGGTAGCTAGCTACGGGCCAGGGTTGCTGCTGTTCCCATAATGATTGCGCCACGTTATGGTGGGTGGAGCGCTGGACACAAAAGGTAATCGTTGGGCATAAATAGATCAAGGGAAATCCCACACTATTGTAAGTATTTTCTCTATTCGTTCGATATTCGCCCGACACTGGTCGAATTCATTATTTAAACTCGTTGTTTTTCTGTGTAAAGGGCGGAGGTTCCTCTCCCCTCACGGGGTATTGCGAAATTGCCATAGATTTGTCTGTATGGGCGTGTACACGCTTGATGACTGGGTCGTTCACGGGCACATGCGACTATATATATATATATATATATATATATATATATATATATATATATATATGCAAATGGATTACGTCGATGCGCGTGATCTAAGTATTTGAGGATAACCAGGTTAAAAAGATGAAACACCAGGAGTCCCGAGCGCTTTCGTGTATTACTTCTTCGGATGATATTACATGAGGACTATTATTGTACAGTCGTCTGAAGACGTGGTACACGGTAGCTCTAAGGACATCTCGTATTCCATCTCTCTCTCTCTCTCTCTCTCTCTCTCTCTCTCTCTCTCTCTCTCTCTCTCTCTCTCTCTCTCTCTCTCTCTCTCTCTCTCTCTCTTGGTTATCTGGACATTTGATAATCACATCCAAGCGCTTAGAGAGCCGGCCATGTTCTCCAGGTGTAGCCACAGGTCAAAAAGTGTAGTGATGTTGTGTGTGTGTGTGTGTGTGTTCTTCTCTTTGGTAAGCGCTGGACAATTAAGTAGTTAGTAGTTCATTGTCCTCACTGAGGGAGATGCTCCTTGGCCATGACGGGTCTTGCGATACGTTGAAACGGCGATGGTAATATAAAAAGAAAAAAAAAAAAGATGGGTGGTGTTCAAAATGCCAACGAAAACGTATAACTCGCCCATGTCCGGGGGAGGATTGTTTCAGATGGGTGTGTGTCTGGCAGGGTCGTGGTTGACATTAGCTGCTTAGGTGGGTGGCTGTGTGACGCTTGCGGGGTGCTTTCGCCGTGTATGTCTTGTGAGTGATGTATTTGTTGGGAACTGTGAGGATACGTTGTCGAAATGTGAGGTTAAGGTAAGCTTTTTATATCTGTGTGAGGATTGTTGGTTGGTTATGGTGTGGTCTGAATTAAAAGTCTGCGTATATATATATATATATATATATATATATATATATATATATATATATATATATATATATATATATATATATCAGTGTGTGCTCGCCGTTAGACCTCTAGCCAAGCAAAAACCCATTCACAAGCAATACATCACAGCCGTCAACACTACGCAAGCACTCAGAGTAAAGTACACGCACACACACTCACACACACACACACACACACACACACACACACACACACACACACACACACACACACACACACACACACGCAAGAGTTAATCTCACAGTAAACCGTTGGGTATAAAGCGTCACATTTCTATGATCGTGAGGCCATAAATTTTGGATATAAAAGCACAATTATCTGGAGGGTCGGACTCACGCCATGGGCCAGACGGCGGGAGGTGTGTGGGTGTCTCCCCACCCCCTACTCCCCTTCTAGTTTCCTCCCCTCCCTCTCCCTCTCCCTCCCACTTTCCATGGCCATGATCTCTGGCCCTCCTGGCCTGGCCGACGTAATTGTGTGTGCCACTGGCCAGGCCAACACCTGCCTCCCCCCTCAGCACCCTCCCACACAACGCTAGAGGGGCCAGGACACACACACAGGACTCATGATGTCGAACTGAATAGTCTCCCGATACAACATCGACCGACGAGAATGAGGAACGCAATATCTTCGTATGCTGACTGTACAGAAGATGCTGACTCTCTCCAAGACTTTACGGGAATGTTGTTTTCCTCTCGGAATTCTCCCTCATGTGTAGCGTTAAAGACCGACTTCGCCTCATGATGTGGGGGGGGGGTCAGGTCCCTCACGTCAAGCGTTAAGGACCGACTTCGCCTCATGATGTGGGAGGGTCAGATCCCTCACATCAAGCGTTAAGGACTGACATCACCTCATGATGTAGGGTTCAGGTCCCTCACGTCAAGCGTTAAGGACTGACATCACCTCATGATGTAGGGTTCAGGTCCCTCACGTCAAGCGTTAAGGACTGACATCGCCTCATGATGTGGGAGGGTCAGGTCCCTCACATCAAGCGTTAAGGACTGACATCATCTCATGATGTAGGGTTCAGGTCCCCCATTCCAGGTGTTAAGGACTGACATCACCTCATGATGTGAGATAAGTTTCCCCCATTCCAGGTGTTAAGGTAGCTATATTACGTCATTTTCTTAATATACAAAATTTTGTACCGTTTGTAGCCTTAAGGTACAAGTACCGTTGTTGGTACACGAGATGGGATGTTCATGGATATATTTTGAGATCCTTTGGGTATTAGAGAGAAACTCCCCGTTTGAGCACGGCAGAACGACCCCTGAGCACGTCATAATGACCACTGAGTACGACCTTTAAGGATCAGGTAGAATGCCAGGCTCTCGTACCCAAGGATCGTACCGTCGTGCTCAAGGATGGTGGCTGAGGATCATACCATCGTTCTGAAGGAACGTACCGTC
>NC_092260.1:26274698-26279698 GCF_036320965.1 Panulirus ornatus | reverse complement strand
AAACACACACTCACACCTGCACACACACACACACACACACACACACCCCACCTCTTCATCACCAATGCAAACATCCCGATAGGGCTCAAAAGGTTGATCTCTTCACTGGTGGAGGATGTTCATTTACATCCAATCTAAGGCAATAACCAAATCAATCAACACGATGAACATCACGTGTCACTGTTGTGTAAATCGTCATCAGCATCACATCCAGCGAGTATGACATGCTTAGGTTAGAGGGTGGTGTGGGGTTCTTAATGGGGTTTCTGCACCCCGCTCGACGGCAGCGATGTGGTTGACACGTTTCGCTGTGGTTGTAACATGTGCGCCTCGCGTTAACCTGCTGGCTTGGTAGTACTGACATTTGTAAACGCTGATAATGTGTATTGCCATACTGTCTCTGTGAGGATGTAGATGTTTGGACGAAGTAGAAAAGAAGGTTTTACATCTGCATCGTCCACAACACTTATATGAATTATTATGAATTATATTAATTACGTGGCTTCAAGCAATAGATGAGCCTGCAGAAGGGTGTCTGGGCGATACACTCTCAGCAAATGAAAGAGTAAGACAGCTCCCTTACATCAAGATTCCAAATTTGTTGTCAGTATTACTTTTCCTGTTGTAAGTTTGAGCGTAAATGTTGTCAGTGCGAGTAACACCGTTGTAAATGCTCGTGTTACTCTTGTTGTCATTGTTAATGTCCCCCTTGTAAATAATAGTGCTTTCTAGTTTTTCTAGTTTTTTTTGTCTATTAATGCAGGTTTTCTTGCTGTAAGTGCTAGTGATATTACTGTAAGTGCAAGTGATGTTGTTGTAAATGTAAGTGATCTTGCTGTAAATGTAAGTGTTTTAATGTGAGTGCAAATGCACTTTGCTGCTATTGATAGTCTTCCTGCCATAATTCTTTAGCTAAGAGTAGTCACATAATTATTACATCTAAGTTATACATCACTTAGAATACATATACGCAACACCACCAGGGTCATGACAGCCAATTAGCATCAAGCTTACGTACTCATCTAATAATACCAACCTTGCTGAGTGGGACATGACTGCCAATCAGCACCACGCTTACATACTCACCCAAACGTACCAACAACACCGACAGGGATGTGACAGCCACTCAGCGCCACGCTAGCATTCATAGGACAGGGATATGACAGCCAATCAGCACCTTTCTTACATACTCACTCATGCATACCAACATTGCTGACAGGGATATGACAGCCATTCAGCGCCTCGCTTATAACCTCTACCAGAAATACCAACATCACCGACAGGGATATGACAGCCATTCAACGCCACGCGTACATACTCAACCAGGTATACCAACATTATCGACAGGGAAATAACATCCAATCAAGACCAAGCTTACATAGTCACCCAGGAATACCAGTATGACCAACAACGATGTCACGTCCAATCAGCACCAAGCTTACGTACCAACCCAGGCATACCAAGAGCACCTCTGCTCGTATCTCCTCTTTCCAGTGTTATGGGTATTGCTATGGCCACTAGAATTGGAACGTCTCTATCTTAACTGTAACTGATATTATTACAACTCTCACTTAATTCTCAGTTATTTTTATAATACTCTTTATCTTGCTTTCATTATATTTGATATCATTACTACTACTACTACTACTACTACTACTGTGAAAAGAAACTATCAGTCTTCATCACAAAGACCTTTTTCAACATCACCATCACCATCATCACCATCACCACCATCATTGTCACACCACCACCACCACCGGTACCAGACACACACTCAGAGTCGTTGTAGCTGCCAAACACAGGCAGCATACACGACACACACCACACAGACACCTAGCATTACACACCACACAGACACCTAGCACTATACACACCACACAGACACCTAGCACTACACACACCACACAGACACCTAGCACTGCACACACCACATAGACACCTAGCACTACACACACCACACAGACACCTAGCACTACACACACCACACAGACACCTAGCACTACACACACCACACAGACACCTAGCACTACACACACCACACAGACACCTAGCACTACACACACCACACAGACACCTAGCACTGCACACACCACATAGACACCTAGCACTACACATACCACACAGACACCTAGCACTACACACACCACACAGACACCTAGCACTACACAGCAACTTATTCTCATGTATTACAACGAGCCCACTGATGCTTAGGTCTGTTCCCAACAGTCGTTACTGCTACAGTCACCGTTACTCCAGCAGTCACCTCTAGTTTTATAGTCTCTTCTGTTTCTTCTTAAACCTACACTTCTATATTTCTACTTTCTCATTACAACTTCTATCAGTCTTATCTTCAACGATAGTTCCTCTTTTCTTATTACTCCTCATTTTCCTCTTTCGGTTTTGCCTCCTCTGCGTTTTTTTTAAGTTCTGCTACAGTCCATCTACCATTTAATCAACTTACATCTGAAGTTGTATGAATATTCATCTGCTTCGTCAGTCGCCTCTCCATCACCACGACCACTTTTAAGATCTTTTGGCTTCTGTCTCTGTATACAACAGTACTACCCTTAAGGGTAAGATCAAAGGCCGAGGCCATCATGCCCAGGGGTCGTACCGTCGTACTCAATCAAAGGTTGAACCGCTCGTCCTTGAACTAAACATATCTCCGTGAAGTTGAAAACAGTACCGGCACTGACTATCAACTTCAGATAATTTCCTTTTGAAGATAAAGTTTGACAGATCCTTTCTCTCTCTCTCTCTCTCTCTCTCTCTCTCTCTCTCTATATATATATATATATATATATATATATATATATATATATATATATATATATATATATATATATATCCCTGGGGATAGGGGAGAAAGAATACTTCCCACGTATTCCCTGCGTGTCGTAGAAGGCGACTAAAAGGGGAGGGAGCGGGTGGCTGGAAATCCTCCCCTCTCGTTTTTTTTTTTTTAATTTTCCAAAGGAAGGAACAGAGAGGGGGCCAGGTGAGGATATTCCCTCTAAGGCCCAGTCCTCTGTTGATAACGCTACCTCGCTAATGCGGGAAATGGCGAATAGTACGAAAGAAAAGAAATATATATATATATATATATATATATATATATATATATATATATATATATATATATATATATATATATATATATATATATCATCTGCCCGGAGGCTTCTTATCAGTTCTGTTTGCCTCGGAGATTCGTTGGTTGGTTGTATGGTCTTTAGGCCTATGAACTGTCAGGGTCATTAAGGCCGTCAGCCCCCAAGTGTGCCATCCACACGCCGAAAACTCCTTAACATCCTTCTGAGATCACGTACACCCTCAGTGTGTGTGTGTGTAGCTGTGTAGATATGCCACCGACACTTTCATCGGTTCCTTTATCGCCTTGAATTATGTATGCCGTCTCTCCTCAACGCCGTCTTCTAACCACGCCTACACAAGCAGTGCACAAACACCGTCCTCGGCATTTGTATACGTCCGTCAACTCTGTTTGTACTGGCATCTCCGGACCACTGACTCACATCTTGTGTTGATGATCCCTAGAGTCTCCACAGGGTGTGCCCTAGCTAAGCCAAGCCATTCCTAGAAACCTGTGGTCCGTCTCAACGATCTGTTCAAACTCTGACCACAGACCATAACCTGAACATCCTGCCCTCTGACACACACACACACACACACACACACACACACACACATCGGCATCCCCCTCCCCCTTGCCTGCACGTCAGTGGGGTCCCGCGGCCTCCCAGCACTAGCCAGGGCAGGTTTCCCCTGTGCTTCCCGTTACCTGCGTCGGGTAAAAACATTGGACGGAAGGGCGCGAGGTGCCGGCCCGAACACCCACCGTGAAATTATCCCGCCGGCGACCGGTAGTGGCTGCAGTGACAGATCCGGTCCCGTCGGGGTGTGTGTGTGTGTGTGTGTGTGTGTGGCTGGCAGCTAGTGGGGTCACGTGACGGTGGTGATGCCAGGTAGTGAGTGTGGTGAGTAATGCTGATTGTTAAGCATTGATGATCTTGTGTGTCATGGTGATGAAGAGTAATGCTGGGTGGTGGAGACATGATGATGTTGATTCTGTGGTTGCGAGGGGTACGTAGGTGGTAGTCGGACAATCTGGGTGATGATATTCTTTTCTCCTTTTTTTTCTCCCTAGTGGAAGCGTAAGGGATGTTGGTTGATTCTGGTTGATTCTAGGACGGTGTGGGGGATGACGAGTGATGTCAAAGGTTACGAGATGGTTGTGGTTGATGGTGGTGGCTGGTGGTTACAGTTGATGGGTGGTGCCGTGTGGTACTGATGAATGAACGATGATGATAGAAGCGATGGTTGATGATGTTGGTAGTGACTGGTAGGTCTGGTGATGTAGGAGGGAGATAAGATGAAGTTTGTTGGTGGTGATGGATGAGTCTGGCTGGTGCTTGGGGACGGTGGTTGAAGGCGATGAGTAGGGATGAGAAACGGAGGTGACGATGAGTAATGGCTTGTGGTAGCAAGTGGCTGTTGGTGATGGTTGATGGCGGGGGACTTGTGGTGAATGGCGATGGTCGGTAATGGCACATGATAACGGGTGTTTAGGTTGTTAGTGTAGTGGTGGGTGGTACATGAGAAAGACAGATAACAGAAGACCTGATTGGCTCCGTCGAGTTTGTAGGACATGCGTCTGTACAGGTGGAGACAGGATAGTAAAGCAGTAGGGTTCTCCCGCCCACAACTCACTCCTGCACGTCAGCCAACACGTAAACACCTGGGAAGGATCTCATTTCAGCCGCAGGATACCCTGGGGAAGAGGGATTCTGATCATTACTCTGTATAGAAAAGAAAAGTTGGTATACGTGCAAATGATATTGGCTCTTCTTGTACAGGATTATTCAGGGTGCTGTTGTAGGTTGTAATAACGTCAGTGTGAAGGAGACTGTCTTAGTGAAGTTGAAGGGTGGTGGTGAGTGTTGGAAGGTGATGGTGAGTGTTGGAGGGTGGTGGTGAGTGTT
>NC_092260.1:26259698-26269698 GCF_036320965.1 Panulirus ornatus | reverse complement strand
TTGACAGTAAACAGTGAGATTGAAATGTGAAATAAGTAACATACAATATATCGTAACATATCAGACTATATATCATAACATATCAGTCAATATATCATAACATATCAGACAATGTATCATAACATATCACACTATATACCGTAACATATCACACTATATATCATAACATATCAGACAGTATACCATATCACTATATACCATATCAGCAATATATCAACACAGACAATATATCATATCACACTATATATCATAACATATCAGACTATATGATATATATCGCACTATATATCATAACATATCAGACAGTATATCGTGACATATCAGGCAACATGTCCATGACATATGATCACAGGTAAACAAACCCCCGTGTATCTTGCAGGAGCTCCTCGCCGTCGTACGTGCCGCCCTCGCCCTTCTCGGCTCTCTACTCCACACCCAGCTCCCTGGCGCCCGGACACCCGCTCCTGTACCCTGCCCAGTACCCGCCCATGACCACGCCCACCCAGGATCTCCGGCGCCCTCTCTCCGTCCTCTTCTCTTAGGCTTCCTGCACTCAGGGCCTGGCCCTCCGGCGTTCCTCTCCTGAGGAAGTGGACGTCCTCGAGGCACGCGCGATTCTCTTTGCGAGGCTTTGGGGTGGAGCAGTCAGCAGCAGGCAGGTGCTGAAGACAGAAGTTGGTCCTCTTCAACGCCTGAGAAGACTTCGGTAGCTCTGCCAACGGGAGGCCCCTCCACCCCACCCCACCTCATCTCCTCTTGGGATATCAAGACCGCGGAGTCCCATTCCTCGTTTTCTTCAAGTGTCGTCGCTCTTGAGGGAGTTCGGATGAGAACAAACCGAGGATATAGTTTAACTTGTGTATCAATGTGTTTCACCTTTTTTTTTTTCATGAGGCAAAAATCCCAGGGGTGTGAGGCAGCAACCTCTTGTCCTCATACTTAGCGTTCGTACATCACGATAATCGCAACCATCATTTACATAACAATTACAGATATCCAAAAAAGTGAACGTGACATGATTCACATGACCAAAACATCCGGTGTATATATTTCCCTTGTAAATAAGTTGCTTTGGGGTGGTGACTGAGTGGTAGACGCATCCGTAGGACGGGTGTGGCTGAGCGCACCTGGTGCCAGAACTTAGAGACGCCCACGGTGCAGTGAGCTGAGGACAGACGCCCATCACCCAGGCCCCTCGCCCATTAAGGCCACTGCGAAGCATGACCCTTGAAAATAAGGTCCTTATATATCAATATCATTTCACATAATCTGGGTGAAATTATGTTCTGAAAGGCTTTCATGATCATGCAGCTTCAGTTTGAACAAGAAAGCAAAAACGATCTGTAACCTGGACGTCACATAGATCTAGGTTCGAGGAAGGCACTTAGAGGGGGGGGGGGGGAAATCTTGTGTCTGTACGTATGTATGTATATATGTATGGGTGGAAGTCGATAACATTGTGGATAGACTATTTAGAGTGTGTTGTTTATAAGTGTAACTTGTAATATTGGTTGAGTTTTATTCAGATTTAGTTTCGTTCGGATATTTATCATCAGTTATTATTGTATTCATTAATACGAAATCAACACTTGTAATTTTTTGTACTGGTAGAGTTTAACCGTCTTTCTATGGCTGTTTGCTGAAAATTTTCAAATTGCATTTCGTCAAGTTTAACTTTATCAGAACATGATTTTGCAGTTTCTCTCGTAGTGCAGCGATATCTCTCTGGCGTTAGATTAGACCCTCCATAGAAAAGTTATATCTATTTTCTACTGATTCACCCTTATGGTATAGATAATTCACTGTTCATACGTAATAAATGGCAACATTTAGCAAGCTCCTTTACTACCAGTAATTGTATAATTGTATAACTCATTGTTTAGCTTTAAAGATCTTCCTGGAAGAGGAGAGATAACCTCGCCAAAATCCTGTACATAGATTTCCCAGTAGAGTGTGAAGCCTAGCCCACGTGTGCTGGTTGCTTGGCGCCTGTGTTCAGTTAACAGTTGTAATTAATAGATCGTAATACAACCTGGTGCACGAGGAAAGCCAGTAACCAGCAGGTAGAGATGGTCTGGCCAGGGTGGACATTAGCCCACCTGAGGGTTCTATGTTGTGACTGTATATCTGATGAACATGTTAGGGTCCCTTTCATAAGTCTAGTCGCAATTTCTAAAGTTCATTTCAAACTTATGTATATAGAAACTGCTGAGCTGTAAAGGTCTTCATAAACTTGCCATATGCCAAACAAGTACGTCTTAGTATAGTAAGCATGAGTAAGCACAATATTCAATGGCAACAGGTGTTGGAGGTGATGTAACCAATGTTGGCGATGGACAACTTTTATGGTATTGGAGCAAGAGAAAAAGTAGGCACTTGGTGTCAGCAAAACTAACCTCAATAGACAGCTCTCATGTCTTTTTTTTTTATCATTATCAAGATTTTGAACAGTAATATAAGGAGGCAATGGGAGTCTATTACTTCATACCCAAGGCATGGCGGAACAAGGTCGCCTTCCGGGTCGGTAAAAATTTTCCAACTTTGTTTATTTTCAAAAGGACCTGTTATGGTGTCGAGTGGTCCTTAACGAGTTGCAAAAGTGGTTGTGTTGATCGTGTAGGCTCTAGAACAATCAGTGTGTGTTCAACGTTAATCTCTGTATGAAAAGTTAACTATCAGAGGGTTTCTGGCGCTTACTGGGAGACTCTTGATGGTACTGGAACGTGTGTATATTGGTGCTGTCACTTAGTACAAGAATTCCAAGTACTACACAGTACGTGTAGCGACCTTTGATGTTACATTTCTTACTGGAGTCTCGGCCAATGGTAGGTAGAAACAGAATTAAAGAACCATGATTCAGCCAATGTCTGTATGCTCCTAACCTTGCCCCATACTAACCACTCACAAGCGAACCTATGTAGTAATTGTCTTACCCAGTGGCTAACCACCCTTTGTGGAATGGCAGAAGTTTCGAGGCAAAAAATAAAAAAATGTTTCCATACTGCAGCTTTAATCCGATTCGGTACCTTTAGGGTACTGCAACTGACCCACAGTGTGGTACTGCCTGAGGCGACGGAGCAGCCTAGGTACACCTACAGCCAGTCAGTCGTCCTGCATGGCGAGAAGGAATGTCCCCAGCCAGCAAGCCAGCTCTCCTAGGTGGCAGAGAGGGACACCTCTAGCCAGCCAATCCTCCTTGGTGAAGGGACACCCCCCCAGCCTATCTTGGGTGGCGGCTGTGCTTGCTCCCTCGACTACAGGCTGTAGCACGGTGTATTAACCTGTAGGTGTGACTCCGCCGAGCCAACATGTAGCTCAGCGGAAGTTTCTAAGTGTGGTGAATGTATAGGAAAATAAATAATGTGATTATCTAGGGGTTTTAAGTGTCCTTCGATTATATATATATATATATATATATATATATATATATATATATATATATATATATATATATATATTTAAAATGTTCATATTCGCCATTTCCCGTGTTAGCGAGGTAGCGTCAAGAACAGATGACTGAGCCTTAGAGGGAAAAATTTTCAATTGGTCCCAGTCTCTGCTCTTTTCGGAAAAGCAAAACATAGAGGATTTCTAGGCCCTCGCTCCTACCCCTGACAGCCGCCTTCTAAAACACGCAGGGAATACATGGCCTATTCTTTCTACTCTATCCCCTGGACTCCGACTGCAAGTGGTTACAACATCGCTAGTGAAAAGTTCAACATAAAAACTACAGTAGTCACGTGAAATGGGTCCTGGGGTTGTATGATAATGATTAATAGTAACAATTATTGTAAGTGGAAATTCATCTAAAGTCGATCTCCAAAGAATATCTAACCTTCGCAACCTTGGAAACTTTTTATCTTCTCTTTCACCAGAGATGGTATCATTGTTAGGTTTTACGTAATTCAAAACATTCGTACAACAACGGGCCATCTGCGTTCATTTTTAAAGTCAACAATTCAAACGGAATCTCCTGTTTCTCGTCTCCTCGGAGACCTGGTGAGTGCTACTGTATTTGCTTTGTTGAGCGTGTTGTGGGTCAAGAATGGCCACAAATTAGTGTAAATCCACCTTTATTGAAGGCTGAATGATTGGCCAGAAATTGTGTTATCAGGCGAGTGTCCGCCAGATAATACACATTGATTTGAACTCTGTATTCCCGGGGTCGGCAAAACCTTGTCCCGATCCCTTTAATCTGACTTTCTCTTACTTCTGTGAAAATTTTGCTCTCTGAATCTCATATTTATTGTATCTCCCACTGCATATGATATTTCTAGTGGATTGTCGGTACTTATGTGGAGTATGCTCACATTTTGAATGTGTTGATAACGTCAAGATTAGAAAGATGTTCAGTGGCTTGGGACGAGAACCTGGGATACGGTAGCCGGGCGGGCTGTTGTGAAGGCGTCACCCGATGACTTGGGTATTTTCCTGTATGTTTGGACGGCCTGTCTTCTTCCCGCAAATCATTCGAGTGTCCCTTTATGTTTCCACAAAGAATCGAATATATCATCAATGGCTATTGTGGCACTCAGCACCAGGTCTGACCCACACAATGCTTCGCGCGGCGGTAGAAAAGAGAAGAAGGATGATTTTGTAAAGAAATTCCCGTCTGATTTTCATTTCACCTCAGTTCAGTCTGTGGCCTTTCACACATCACTAACTAACGGAAGGAATTATCCCCATACTGATCCTTCCACACTGATAACCACCGTCTAATTCAGTAACGGATGCTGTGGTGAAAAATGAAATGAAATTTCATTTAATTTAGGGCACAAGATATGGTTCAGAACCACAACTGTTCCCACGTCTGACCATCTTCAGTCAAAAGGTCAGTTGTGCGGACCAGAAGATTGTCTTTAGAGATACAACTCATTTTAACAGATTTTGAAATATTGTAATATCAGCTCGGTGAATAGCCACTTCCGCGAAGTTTTACCAATGGGGTGGGTACACACGAACCTTTTTCAAAGGAGCTCATCCTTTCCTTGGCATGGATTGCAGCTTAGCCTTGAAGCTGTGTTAGGTCCTGAAAAGATCCTTGGGATTATATGATAACACTAACAACAACTGGTATAATGTTGAGACGCCCCTTGAGGTTTTACTTGCATTTCTAACCGGGACTGTCAGTTCGACTGTCAATACGGCGAAGGACACTGGTACATTTCTAGTGCAGCAGTTGTTGTTGATTTGATAATTACATCCTTTCCAGCTATTTAATTCCTGAACCATCCTCTGAACTCTGGTTCATCTCGCTGATACCAACTTTCACTCGCCTTGCCCCATCATCCCACTCGACATCAGTCCTTGTATATTGGACTAGAGGGGATCCAGGCGGGCGTCCGAATGCTGCAAGGGAAGGTTTGTGGGTATTTATACAGACGGCTACAAGTGGTCAGTTATCCTCCGATTATCTCAGTCTGTTGAGCAGGGAGGAACGCCATGATACGCATGATCCCATGATAATGATTTTCCCATAACTCATGAAGCGAATAATTTCCGCCATACATGACACGTAACTCTTACCTGAGCTGAATGATTCTACACCTGAAAAATCACTCTGTGTCACGGCATGACATTACGATCATTCACTGTCGCGGGGGAGGTGAGCTAGTCAGGAAATACAACGGTGCTGTCATGCGAATCGCTGTGATTTCCTCTGATCCGCATTGATGTACTAGGTTAAACACGTTCATGAACGTGCCAGTAGTTTTACGTCGTGTTATGTCAAACACTTTCCTGGAGTTCTTTGTCAACTGTGAAAATGGTTCTAATAAATCTTGGAAATGGCCACGTAGTAACATCTGATTCACACCGTAACCGACTGTATTTTATTTCGCGGCGATAGTCTCGTTGCCGTGTACCAGACGCTGACGCACTAGGTTTATCACATAAAGGTCTTTACTCAAAGCAAGGACACGCTAGCCCATAAGCCAAGCCACGTAACCTGCAGCCATCCAAATGCGTATACATTTCTAACTCCATAAGCTTAACTACAGCGGCATTAAGGACACACGCAAAGAATATTCAGGCACTGTGGACTTTCTCACACCATCTACAAATGATGCACATAAGAGACGCTATACACCGTTCGTCTGGTAAACAAGAAATTCGTGGTAACTTGGGAGTATCCGGACATTTATTTAATTTGTAGTCTAGTGTTGGGTAAATCTTTTTCAGATGATAACTTGACAGCAACACTCATGTAAGCTAGCCTGATATTCAGTTCTACAATGATAACAAAAATGTTATACCCGTATTGTCCTACTGACTCCGTGTGACCATTATCATGCTTGAAGTTGGCCATCAATTTATTTACTTACTTGAACACGAAAATTGTCTACGTTGTACCCCCCCCCCCCCCACGATTTTTTTTTTTCTTGTCTATACTGTAATATGGTACAACTCCTTGAACACGATAGTATGTTGACCTGGCCTTTAACGTGACCCTCTAGTGCGTGTGTTGGTAGATAGGAATATGATCATGCTGACACTGCAAGAGAGGGACACATTTACTTTACTTACGGTTGAAAGAAATCGAATTTCATCATTGAGGTGTGATATCTAGTAACTTGACAACGGTAGGAAGGGCAGATATTTCCCCGCATAGAAACCTTGGATAATCGTTTCAAATACCTCTCGAGTCCTAATTCAGTGTAGAGAATTTCCATCAGTCGTTTCATAGTATTTCGAACATTATTAGGAATTGTAGAAATCAGAAAATTCACTTGATTAGATGAAGATAAGGAGAACGTACTCTAGATTACTGCAAAACCTCATATACGAAAAGGAACAAAACGGAAAACTCATGTCTGCTTTACTTTAGAAGAAAAAAGAATGGCTGTCGTACAAGCGGCCTTTTTAGAAGGGTAGATTTTCTGTCAAAGACACCCGAAGAGTCAAAATTCAAGACAAAACAGAGAAAGGTAGGAATAGCGAGAAACATAAAAGTGAATGGTATAAAAACCAATACAAAGAAGGTAAATATGGCGAGAAACATAAAAGTGAGAGATACGAAAACAACAATGAAGTGAGGAATATACATTATCCACGACAGAACTAGATTTGTAATTGTTATATTTGTTATTGTTACTCTTAATCATTTAGGCTATTTTCTTTTACAAACGAGTAATATATGTTTTCTATCACGATCATTCTAGTTACGTAGCGCGCCGTAAGATGGCTCTCGACATCACGTGAAATATAATGTAAATATTCGTAGATTACGCTTCTTTACCGCCATTGTTTACAAACATTGGAGAAAGGTTTTCAAGCAAGGTGACAGCAAGCTTATGCTCGTGATAATTTTCGCAAGTTTTGTTAATTAATGGTTCCCTTGGACGTTTACGGCGTCGACCCTGTATTATTATTATGTGAGAAGTTTTGTAGTGGACGGTGGTGACGACATAAACCGCACTGTGGCATTTGCTGACTGAAAACACACGGTAACCTCGACGCCTCTTGATTCCATGGTATGGAGGAGCCAGTGTCGGTGCTTTGAGAATTCAGATGATTATGTAAGTAAGATATCTTTATGCTTTAGGTGCTCTATGTTATTCTTTGTGATTACAGAAATCCCGGCAGAGCATTATTTGGACCAATGGATGAATTCGAATAAGTAACGTATATCCTGAAAAATATTGAGTTGAAATTAAGGTAATACACTTGTAAACAAATCAACAGAACTTATGAAAACCTCATTCAACTTCCCTATCAGTCAAAACTTCCACAATTTTCATCACTTGCCGAATTTATCACTTGTATAACTGCACTGACAACGTGGAGCTGGAGCTAAACAAGCAGGCGACATTGCACAAGCCTCAACTGGAAACGTTAAGAACAGGGGAGTGAGCCTTAGAGGAAATATCCTCACTTGGCCACCTTCTCTGCTCCTTTTTTTGGAAAAATTAAAACGGGAAGGGAGGTTTTCCAGCCCTTGGCTCCCTCCCCTTTTAGTCGCCTTTTACGGCTGGTAATACGTGGGAAGTATTCTTTCTCTCCTATCCCAAGGGTTAAAACGAATATATGGTTAGTATATATTATGTCTGTCATTAGGTGAGTTTTTTTTATATTTTGATGCTTAACAAGTGCATTACGTATTTTCTCGACATATATAACTATTATTACCTTATTTGATATTGTTCTGTAAAATATGATATTCTGAAGCAAGCTCTGCAGGTATTTCTGTAATCACAACAAATTTTATAAATCACGTAAAACAAGTAGCCATTTCCAAATGAGAGTTTCTTTCCAGAGCTAAACTAGATTTATAATTCGAATTTTGTGGTATTTATTGAGTAATATTTTCATTTGTAAGAATGGATCTCCATGGTGTAGCATTTAGTTTCTTGGCCGTGACGCACTCTGTATTACAGAGGCTTGTCAATAGATTGGGTGCTGGCTTTATATATATATATATATATATATATATATATATATATATATATATATATATATATATATATATATATATATATAATTGTGTGCGTACATTGGGATGGTGAGTAAACTCAGGGGGGAGAGCTTATTCTACTAACGTTTCGGCTTGCGCAGAAGCCTTCCTCAGGGAAACTGAGTAAGATGTTAAGATTTCTTGTTAGAGAGTGGTTGGGATAGGAAAAGAAAATTTGAATCAAGTATGAGTAAAACGTTGTCAGGATTTTTTTACGCTTTACTATCGTATTTTATGATATAAGGAATGTTGAGGTACCAAAATTCAGTTTCTTACAGTTACCAAGTAATGTTTAGGTAGGTTATGTATTCAAGAGCAGCTTAAATTTGATCTTTAGTGTGCATTAACATTCTAGACTGGTTGCTTCCTTCTCATGACCACCGTCCCTCCATCCTGAACTCACTAGGGGTGGATTTATTGAATTTTTTCCGTGCGTCTTCTTTCCGTGCATGATAATGCAACCTACTCGGCGGTGGAGTTATAATGGTCCATGTTCAATGATGTTCATAATTTGAATATTACTGGGTGCTTCAGATCCCCTTCATCTCGTGGTTGAGGACCTAGGTTGTTTTGACCTAAGCATGTATGTAGGCTTAGGTTTTGACATTGGATACTTACAGATTTTGCTTCATCACTAAATAAACGATGGCAGCACAGTTTTTCTTCGTACCACATGATTGGAGTTGGAGGGTCACTGAATGTGTCGCTTAATCTGACCCTTGTATTTTTCGTTTTCTCTGATTAAGAGTAATGTACAGAAAACGAAGATAGAAGCATTAGTGTATTTCAGTTCCTTATCGTTGCATATTAACTCAACATGTAAAAATATTGTCTCAACTTATTCTCATTATCTTTGGTCATGGTTTAGATAAAATCACGTGATAATATATATATATATATATATATATATATATATATATATATATATATATATATATATATATATATATATATAGTTATTATTATTATTATAATACTTTGTCGCTGTCTCCCGCGTTAGCAAGGTAGCGCAAGGAAACAGACGAAAGAATGGCCCAACCCTCCCACATACACATGTATATACATACACGTCCACACACGCATATACATTCCTATACATCTCAACGTATACATATATGTATACACACACACAGACATATACATATATACACATGTACATAATTCATACTGTCTGACATTCATTCCCGTCGCCACTCCGCCACTCATGAAATGACAACCTCCTCCCCCGCATGTGCACGAGGTAGCACTAGGAAAAGACAACAAAGGCCACATTCGTTCACAGTCAGTCTCTAGCTGTCATGTATAATGCACCGAAACAGCTCCAGGCCCCACAAAACTTTCCATGGTTTACCCCAGACGCTTCACATACCCTGGTTCAATCCATTGGCAGCACGTCGTCCCCGGTATACCACATCGTTCCAATTCACTCTATTCCTTACACACCTTTCACCCTCCTGCATGTTCAGGCCCCGATCACTCAGAATCTTTTTCACTCCGTCTTTCCACCTCCAATTTGGTCTCCCACTTTTCCTCGTACCCTCCACCATA
>NC_092260.1:26154698-26257198 GCF_036320965.1 Panulirus ornatus | reverse complement strand
GTCGGAGGTGGAGGGAACGAGGAGAAGTGGGAGACCAAATTGGAGGTGGAAAGATGGAGTGAAAAAGATTTTGTGTGATCGGGGCCTGAACATGCAGGAGGGTGAAAGGAGGGCAAGGAATAGAGTGAATTGGATCGATGTGGTATACCGGGGTTGACGTGCTGTCAGTGGATTGAATCAGGGCATGTGAAGCGTCTGGGGTAAACAATGGAAAGCTGTGTAGGTATGTATATTTGCGTGTGTGGACGTGTATGTATATACATGTGTATGGGGGTGGGTTGGGCCATTTCTTTTGTCTGTTTCCTTGCGCTACCTCGCAAACGCGGGAGACAGCGACAAAGCAAAAAAAAATATATATATATATGGAAAAACATTCTTCACATATGTCCGCTAGCCCTGCCATTCTTATAGTCTCATGAATACTCATAGGTTGATAGGAACCAGCCACTATATACAAATGATTGGAAAGAGCTAAATTGGTTTGCACGTTATTCACGGGCCTCTAAGACAGATGGCGTTAGTAATATTCTTCAAACATTGTCTGTTTTTCTTGAATACCGCCGAAAATAAAGTCATCAACTTTGCCTTATCCGTGCTTGCTGTTTGGAAAATCAAAAAAATCACGCATAAATTACATTTTTCATAGATTTTCTATAGATTAGGAACATTTTAAGTTTGTATGAAGCACGTGATCGAAAGCAATATATGACTGAGTTCTCTGTTAAGTAAGGCTGAATGCAGTCATGAAATCATTAGACTAAATTATACTGACAGACACCAACTCAAGTGACATATAGGTAGCTACACGTTAGGAATAGACCTTTATTAGATAAGTTATATATAGTTATGGTCACATTCTTTTCAATGACTAGTAGGCAAAATGGCTATGTGATGTATGTTGACCATAAGTTTGCATACATGGATGAGGTTATTTTGCACCATTTTCTTACTGATGACAGTAGGGTAGTCTTTGATGGGCATGAATGCTTAATTTTGTAGTTATAAACTCTAACAGTCGTACAGTCTTAATACGAGAGTAGGGCTTTGAGGGAGAAGGAAAATGTGGGGCTACATGCATGTCAAATATTTGTCAGGACTCTCCTTCAACCACCTTTTTAAGAAGCTTGCCAAATGAGGCCCTGAACCTGGCCTTGCACTCTTGACTCCCATTACTGCTATCACTCATTTGACCACTTCAGGTAGGCCACAATTATATAACAAAGATGTGGTTAAGGTTATAATCATGTCTCCAATATTCTTTTCATAGTGGTCATATTTATATATTATTAGTCTCTCCTTGTAACTCATATCTCATATTTCAGGTATTGCACTGTCTTTTTTGCCACCCCTTAATCTTAAGCGAGGTGTTCAAACTTGAGAAGCACATTCTAATTTAGGTCGAATATGTGTTGTAAATAGTAAGTTAAACATTTGTGTATTCAAGTGCAGTTGCTGACAAGATGTTCTGGTGACACATTTAGTATACTGTCTGCCTCTAGGTCTCTCTCTTGGTCTAGGTCTCTAGGTCTTTCTCTTAGTCCTATCTTCACTACTATTCATAAATAGAAATAGTCCTTATGCCTATATCATCTTATAAACATTGACAGTTTGCTATTACATTTGAAATTTACATTTCTTTATTGGTAGTTGTTGGTAGGCAGCTAAAGAATAGGGCGACCAGGGAGGTATATTACCAGTACTATCCGCCTGGGTATTAGAAGGTTAGTGACAGGAGAGTTTTGAGCCAGCACTTCATAGTTGTCAAGTTGGTTTGTTTTGACAGGTAGCTTTTTCTTTCTGCCTCACTCACATGTAGACTGTAGGCATCCTGTGTGTGTGTGTGTGTGTGTGTGTGTGTGTGTGTGTGTGTGTGTGTAAGGCCCAGGACACATGCCCAAAGTGTCTTGGTTTTATCTTGCCCATGCCCACCATAATGCAGTATCAGTTCAGTGGAAGTCAAAAAATAAAACAATCTAGCACTACTTTGATATCTATTTTAATTCAATAAAAAGGGTGCTTTAAAGCATTTTGAAAAAGTGTACCATAGAAAATTATCACAACTTGAAATTTCTATATTTCACTGTGCAAGATACAAAAGTATTAATATACTATTAAAGTATCAGTTTTTGTACAGTCCCACACAATTAAGTTACAGGTTGTCATACTACAGTATAAAAGAAAAACTGGAAATGATAAATGATGGGCCAAATGATGAATAATTGTCAATCTTTTACACACTAGAGTCTTTTACAATTTAAGCAATCACCACTGAACATGGAACTCATTCCCTGAAATGGCTAAAATAAGTGTACAAATACCTACTTTAAAAGGGGTATCACAACCAGAAGTCATGAGAAATACATATATACTGAGAAATGGTAACACAAATGTAGAAAAAATATTCAGGAACATAAATCCTTATAATGGGTACGATGCCAAAATTACAGCACTACAAAATTATTGTGGGTTATTTAAAGTAATGGAATACTGAATTTTTTCCTTAACACTAATGCATCCTTAAACATAGCTACCTAATTAATTGATTCAGTCTGGTTTACTTAAGTTCATTTAATTTATGAAAAAAAAAATTTAAATCTTACAAAAATGAACTGAAAAAAATTAGAATATGACTTCATATTAAAGAATATGATGAGAGAAACAGCAGATTTATTCTGCTGTACTGTAATTTCCACATTCATATCAATCAACTTTAAAAAAAACCATTCCCATATAGCTATGGCATCCAATACAAAAAACAAACCTTTTTTTTTTTTTTTTTTTTTTTTTTTTTTTTTTTTAACTATTCGCCATTTCCCGCGTTAGCAAGGTAGCGTTAAGAACAGAGGACTGGGCCTTTGTGGAATATCCTCACCTGGCCCCCCTCTGTTCCTTCTTTTGGAAAATTAAAAAAAAAAAAACGAGAGGGGAGGATTTCCAGCCTCCCGCTCCCTCCCCTTTTAGTCGCCTTCTATGACACGCAGGGAATACGTGGGAAGTACTCATCAGTTTCATGCAAAAGCTTCATTTTGTGATAAACAGAATAAAGTGTGAAAAGAATAAGTGATAGGTATTTAAAACTAATTTGCTTATATTCATATAGTGTTTGACCTTTGTGGAAGATCAGGAAAGATCAGTGTTAACAAAAATTTTGTTACATTTCTTGATTTCATTTGATCACTGATCTACTGCCAAAATTATAGACTATTTTATCTGGTTACACCAATATTATTACCACCTGCTGGGAAAAAATTTTCAAAAATTACAAAATCATTGCTCCACTACTCATTCAACTTAAAACTACAAATGCTAGATCTAAACCAATGACTACAGAAAGTGGGGCACCTTCATGTTTTTGTGGAACAATTACTTAGTAGCTAAACATTTCAAGAAACCAATGAAATTATTAAAGCTGATGTATTCATTTGTGAAATTGAGAAACTGTATAATTATCTAGTTCCCAGACTTATATATACAGTATTTTTAATGTTAAATTTACACAACTGTAAAGATGAAGAAGTGAAAGACAAATGTTGGTCGCTGGACATTGAGCTTTTAAGATGAATATGTTAATTTGGTGTGTGTGTGGTTATGGATACTACATAGTTTTTCTATTTTCTCTTTACCTCTATCATACATGCTATTACTAGTGGTCAAAGCAATGTGATAAATGATTTTCTGTAAAACACTTTTTAAGATCCAGATCATGTCTTAAATCTTGAATGAGAACCTAACAGTACAGTATCTCAAAGTTTGGTAGAATTATTCATATTGGTTTGGCAACCAGATTAATGATACACCATAGATGACCTCTCTGTATGGAATATTACTGTTTTAAGTAGATAATGGCACTGTCTCCAAGTGAAAGTTATTATTTTGGGCCATTTTAACATTACATAAACCCACCAATTTTTACTACTGCTCCATACAGCATTTCTGTCTCTTGGTTTATCAGTTCCATAAAGCCATTTTCCTTCACATTTATGCCAATTGAAGTAAATCTATTCAACAGCTGTTTTCCTTACATGGCCAAATCAACATGGAGAATTCTTCAGTTTTTAAAAATGCTTTTTAAAGCTATCAATTTGACAGAGGTTTGATGTTCTGTAATTAAAGTTTTTGTGGAAGAATCTATGTGCACCATCATTTCAGTACATGGAAAGCTGTATATGATCTATACAAAAGAAAGAATGGAGAAGATAAAAATGAGACACAGGAATCCCTGATGGATAATCTGGGTTTAGGAAAGTTGTAATGATGACCTATAATTGAAATTTTTGTGGAAGAATCTATTTCCACCATCATTTCAGTTCAAGGAAATTTTGATATGATAAAAAAAAGAATGATGGAGATGAAAATGAGACATGGGAATTCCTGATGTGTAATCTGGGTTTGAAAAATAGCAGCTGGCCACTAAATAAAGCAGCAGTGTAGATATGTTCTGAGCAAGGAATCATTTGTGTGTAATATAACATATTATCAGATATGTACATAATTAATCTGAGAAATGTAGGACTGAATTTTGCAAAATACCCACATAATTCTTAAGCTTGTAAAAATGCAGGGCATATCTTTGGAAGAAAAATGGTTTTCATTCTGAAACCTTCCCGAGGCCTAAGGTGGACAAGAGACAGTGGTCTAATGGCATTTATCCGGGCTTAACACAAACCATATTATACGGTAAAGCCATTGATATTTATCATGTTAAAATCAAATTCTCATATCCACTGAAAATCAGTAGTGGTCAAACAACTTCCCCTTGCAAGTGCTCAGTTGTAGTTAGTAACATACTTTAACATATTTAAAAACTGATATCTTCCCTCCCACTTCACACATACGTGCACATTTACACCTATTTAACTGTCACATACTAAATACCCTATGTAATGGTTTCACAAAATATTACCAGAAATTTTGTTATTTTCTATTATACTTGATGGCCATTTCCCGCATCAACAAGGTAGCCCCAGGAAACAGATAAAGAACAGACCATTCACTCATATACTCATATATAGACATAAATGCCTATACATGCACATATACATATATACACATGTACATATTCATACTTGATTGCCTTCATCCATTCCTTGCACTACCTCACCCCACAGGAAACAGCATCACTACCCCCTGCTTTAGAGAGGTAGTGCCAGGAAAAAAGACAAAAAAGGCCACATTTGTTCACACTTAGCATCTAGCTGTCATGTGTAATACAACAGCTCCCTATCCACATCCAGGCCCCACACACCTTTCAATGGTTTATCCCAGACGTTTCACATGCCCTGGTTCAGTCCATTGACAGCATGTCAGCCCCATTATACCACATCATTCCAATACACTCTATTCCTTGGACGCCTCTCACCCTCCTGTATGTTCAGGCCCTGATCACTCAAAATCTTTTTCACTCCAATTTGGTCTTCTGCTTCTCCTTGTTCCCTCCACCTGACACGTACATCCTCTTTGTCAACCTTTCTTCATTTATTCTCTCCATAAGTCCAAACCATCACAACACTCCCTCTTCTGCTCCCCTCTCAATTACACTCTTTTTATTTCCACACCTGTCTCTTAACCTTTCATTACTTACTCAATCAAACCACCTCACACTACATATTGCCCTCGAACATTTCATTTCTGACACATCCACCCACCTCCGTACAACCCTATTTACAGCCCATGCTTCTCACCCATATAATATTGTTAGAATTACTATTCCTTCAAACATACCCATTTTAGCTTTCCGAGATAACATTCTCTCCTCCGCACATTCTTCATCGCTTCCAAGAACCTTCACCCCCTCCTCCACTCTGTGACTCACTTCTGCTTCCAGAATTCCATTCACTGCTAAGTCCACTCCCAGATATCTAAAAAACTTCACTTCCTTCAATTTTTCTACATTCAAACTTACAGCCCAACTAACTCATCCCTCAACCCTGCTGAACCTAATAACCTTGCTCTTATTCACATTTACTCAATTTTCTCCTTTCACACACCTTTTCAAACTCAGTCACTAACTTCTGCAGTTTCTCACTTGAATCAGCCACCAGTGCAGTATCATTGGCAAACAACAACTGATTCACTCCCCAGGCCCCCAACAGACTGCATACTCACCCTTCTCTCCAGAACTCCTGCATTTACCTTCCTAATCAGAAATTTATGATGCTTTATATATATAGGTCTGAGCACTCAGTTGCAAGTCTGTATAAAGACTACCTTTGTGACCCAAGTGTTTCACTTATTGTATTACACATACATATCCGTAGATGAACAAAATAAGTATCAGTATGTTTTTCATAAAACAGTACAAAACCATGTAGCATGTGTGTAGTGCCTTTTTAAAAAGGGCACTGATACAGTTAATTTCAATGAGAAATTAAGCTTGAGGTTTATTTATTTATTTATTTTGCTTTGTCGCTGTCTCCCGCGTTAGCGAGGTGGTGCAAGGAAACAGACGAAAGAATGGCCCAGAGGTGGCGCAAGGAAACAGACGAAAGAATGGCCCAACCCACCCACATACACATGTATATACATACACGTCCACACACGCAAATACACATATCTATACATCTCAATGTATACATATATATACACACACAGACATATACATATATACACATGTACATAATTCATACTGTCTGCCTTTATTTATTCCCATCGCCATCTCGCCACACATGGAATAACAACCCCCCTCCCCCCTCATGTGCACAAGGTAGCGCAAGGAAAAGACAACAAAGGCCACGTTCGTTCACACTCAGTCTCTTGCTGTCATGTAATAATGCACCGAAACCACAGCTCCCTTTCCACATCCAGGCCCCACACAACTTTTCATGGTTTACCCCAGACGCTTCACATGCCCTGGTTTAATCCATTGACAACACGTCGACCCCAGTATACCACATCGTTCCAATTCACTCTATTCCTTGCATGCCTTTCACCCTCCTGCATGTTCAGGCCCCGATCACTCAAAATCTTTTTCACTCCATCTTTCCACCTCCAATTTGGTCTCCCACTTCTCCTCATTCCCTCCACCTCTGACACATATATCCTCTTGGTCAATCTTTCCTCACTCATTCTCTCCATGTGACCAAACCATTTCAAAACACCCTCTTCTGCTCTTTCAACCACACTCTTTTTATTTCCACACATCTTTCTTACCCTTACATTACGTACTCAATCAGACGACCTCACACCACATATTGTCCTCAAACATCTCATTTCCAGCACATCCACCCTCCTGCGCACAACTCTATCCATAGCCCATGCCTCGCAACCATACAACATTGTTGGAACCACTATTCCTTCAAACATACCCATTTTTGCTTGCCAAGATAGTGTTCTCGACTTCCAAACATTCTTCAAGGCTCCTAGAATTTTCGCCCCCTCCCCCACCCTATGATTCACTTCCGCTTCCATGGTTCCATCCGTTGCCAGATCCACTCCCAGATATCTAAAACACTTTACTTCCTCCAGTTTTTCTCCATACAAACTTACCTCCCAGTTGACTTGACCCTCAACCCTACTGTACCTAATAACCTTGCTCTTATTCACAGTTACTCTCAACTTTCTTCTTTCACACACTTTACCAAACTCAGTCACCAGCTTCTGCAGTTTCTCACATGAATCATCCACCAGTGCTGTATCATCAGCGAACAACAACTGACTCACTTCCCAAGCTCTCTCATCCACAACAGACTGCATACTTGCCCCTCTTTACAAAACTCTTGCATTCACCTCCCTAACAACCCCATCCATAAACAAATTAAACAACCAGGGAGACATCACACACCCCTGCCGCAAACCTACATTCAGTGAGAACGAATTACTTTCCTCTCTTCCTACACGTACACATACCTTACATCCTCGACAAAAACTTTTCACTGCTTCTAACCACTTGCCTCCCACACCATATATCCTTAATACCTTCCACACAGCATCTCTATCAACTCTATCATATGCCTTCTCCAGATCCATAAATGCTACATACAAATCCATTTGCTTTTCTAAGTATTTCTCACATACATTCTTCAAAGCAAACACCTGATCCACACATCCTCTACCACTTCTGAAACCACACTGCTCTTCCCCAATCTGATGCTCTGAACATGCCTTCACCCTCTCAATCAATACCCTCCCATTAAATTTACCAGGAACACTCAACAAACTTATACCTCTGTAATTTGAGCACTCACTCTTATCCCCTTTGCCTTTGTACAATGGCACTATGCAAGCATTCCGCCAATCCTCAGGCACCTCACCATGAATCATACATACATTAAATAACCTTACCAACCAGTCAACAATACAGTCACCCCCTTTCTTAATAAATTCACTGCAATAACATCCAAACCTGCTGCCTTGCCGGCTTTCATCTTCCGCAAAGCTTTTACTACCTCTTCTCTGTTTACCAAATCATTTTCCCTAACCCTCTCACTTTGCACACCACCTCGACCAAAACATCCTATATCTGCCACTCTATCATCAAAAACATTCAACAAACCTTCAAAATGCTCACTCCATCTTCTCACATCACCACTACTTGTTATCACCTCCCCATTAGCCCCCTTCACTGAAGTTCCCATTTGCTCCCTTGTCTTACACACTTTATTTACCTCCTTCCAAAACATCTTTTTATTCTCCCTAAAATTTAATGATACTCTCTCACCCCAAGTCTCATTTGCCCTCTTTTTCACCACTTGCACCTTTCTCTTGACCTCCTGCCTCTTTCTTTTATACATCCCCCACTCATTCACATTTTTTCCTTGCAAAAATTGTCCAAATGCCTCTCTCTTCTCTTTCACTAATAATCTTACTTCTTCATCCCACCACTCACTACCCTTTCTAATCAACCCACCTCCCACACTTCTCATGCCACAAGCATCTTTTGCACAAGCCATCACTGCTTCCCTAAATACATCCCTTTCCTCCCCCACTCCCCTTACCTCCTTTGTTCTCACCTTTTTCCTTTCTGTACTCAGTCTCTCCTGGTACTTCCTCACACAAGTCTCCTTCCCAAGCTCACTCTCACCACTCTCTTCACCCCAACATTCTCTCTTCTTTTCTGAAAACCCCTACAAATCTTCACCTTCGCCTCCACAAGATAATGATCAGACATCCCTCCAGTTGCACCTCTCAGCACATTAACATCCAAAAGTCTCTCTTTCACGAGCCTATCAATTAACACGTAATCCAATAACGCTCTCTGGCCATCTCTCCTACTTACATACGTATACTTATGTATATCTCGCTTTTTAAACCAGGTATTCCCAATCACCAGTCCTTTTTAGCACATAAATCTACAAGCTCTTCACCATTTCCATTTACAACACTGAACACCCCATGTATACCAATTATTCCCTCAACTGCCACATTACTCACCTTTGCATTCAAATCACCCATCACTATGAGGTATGACAGAAATAGTATTACTGCCTGGTGATGGGAAAGTGTTAACATTATGTTTCTAACCACATTCATGGGAATTAGTTTGACCATAAGTGATTGTTACTGAAAACCAGATTTAAGGATAACTAAGTTTAGTAACAAGTAAATCTACCAGATAAATTGGCTTTAAGTGGCTTGAGTGAATGTTATTTGCCCACTGTTCTTGCCTTACCTTACTAAAGCAAACCCCCATCTGCATGGGTCACTTTTATTTCATTACATCTTCATCCTTTGAAAAACTGCCCTTTACCATACTTTTTCTTTTGGCAAAAAGAAATGCAATAAAAAATGCCCAGATAATCTTAAAGACTAAAGATGGTGAATTCAACAATTCACTTCTTTCTGAGTTTCTTCAGACTTCCCAGTAAAACATACATCTTTAATGAGGGCTATTTTGATGCTGCTCAGCAAACTATAAAAGCAGGTATAGCAGTAACTGACTTCAGTTAATGTTTCAAAATATGGCAAAAACAGCATCAAAATTAGGTCAGTTGGTTTCCCCAAAGCTATACTGAGAAATAAGCCGTCTAAATATACACAAAGAAAAATGCTCAAAAAGATTCATGATTGTTCTCCCAAAGAAAAGTTTTGCAGAAACACATGATCACTGTGAGAGACATCACTAAAAGTTAAATGTTCTCTATGTCCTGGGTAGTTTAATTTGTCTAAAACTACTGACAGTTACATCATGTGCAACATGAAATCTATTTCTTGAAGAGATATACAGAAAATATGTTAACGTTAGATCTGGAATGATCATGATGTGCTCTGATTTTTCATCCAATGAACACATTACTTATGAAGGCAAAGAAAATAGCAACCATTATGGAAATAATCAAGCCTGAAAAAAATTATCTATCATAGTTTTCTAACAGAAATCTGTAAGTTACTATTCTTGGTTTAGATATAAACCACAAAAATAAGACCAAAATATAATGTATGTCATTTCAAAATAATCTACCATCTTCCTATGAATACTAAACACCTTACATATATTGCGTTCTTAAGTGTGAATGAGATGACAGTATTTTGATTACAAGCTTATCCATTAAGCAAACGCTGAAAAGCAGTGTTCACTCGTGTGTAATACCAGTACAAATAATTAATTTGAAGGCATACCTGGGTTCCCTTACAGCAAAAAAGGCCCTTAATATGCCAGATTTATGAAATACTTGGCACATTATTCACTTCCAAGATTACACACTACACTGCTTAATTGGATACATAAAATTTCAACATTTACTAGTGAAAATTACTAGTACTGATTATTCAGATCAGATTAAAAGTCAGTACAGTACATAAAATAAAGTTGCCTTGCATTTTGGTTAAAAAAAAGGTAGCGGAGAGTCTCAGTACAGGTCAGCCTAGGGATATTGTGCCATGATATCATGTGCAGACATACCATGATACCTCATTGGTTTCCTTCTTCATTCCAATTTTTTTAAATGGCATTTTAAAGTTTTACTAAACATTTCCCATGAATTTCATTCAATAACTACATTTGCAAAAATATTTCAAAGTACACTTCACAGTACAGTATACACCTAGTGGATTGCTTTTGTTTAACTATCAAATGCCTTCACATTATAATCTCAAGTACACATAATTGTTTGATTGTTTTGTATCTGAATTTCATTTTGATAGCTGCACCTGTTATATGGAAAGTTACCCTCAAGATAATTCACATCAAAATTCTTATACTCAAAGCTTTCAATGTCAAATTACATGTCATTTTATGAGATTCCAGGTACATCAGTCATAGCCATAACCTGTAGACCCAACACTACCTAACACTTAGGCTGACCTATAAAAGGAATGGTGTTACATGTTGCTTCAACTGCTTAATCTGAATCCTGAAACTGTTACATTTTTGTTTCACTATTCATATACTTTCAGAGAAAAACATCTAAACATTTCCTGGAAATATCATTACATACATCATATTAACACTTGGCCATTAGCTGAGCATATTTCAGTGAACAGTTCTTCTGAAAGACATTGTAAAACTAAGCTCACACAATAGCCTTTCATTTTTCTTTTACTTTTGTAAAATATGAAACAAATTATTTATCAAAGAAAACTAATTCCTTGAGACTAACCCATGGTTAAACAAGGCTTTTAACCCTTAAACACCAGGAGTCTTAATATGTAGATTGCCTTAGCTGACACCAGGAGTCATCATATGAGAATTTTTGCAGCCTTATTTTGACATCCCGCCAATATTTTGACATTTGTATGGCTAATTGGTGTATCTCGGTGGTACTTGTAACAGACTAGGACTCTGGAAGTAATTTTGAAACATCTGAGATAAACAATGGAAAGGTCTGTGGGGCCTGGATGTGGATAGGGAGCTGTGGATTTGGTGCATTACACATGACGGCTAGAGACTGAGTGTGAGCGGATGTGGCCTTTTTTGTATGTTTTCCTGGCACTATTTCACTGACACATGGGGTGGCGATGCTGTTAACTGTGAGGTGGGATGGCGCTGGGAATGGATAAAGGTAAGTACGAATATGTACATGCATATATATGTCTACGTATGTATATATGTTGATATGTATTTGTACATGTATGTGTATGTAGGTATATATGTGTGTATATGAGTGGATGGGTCTTTCTTCGTCTGTTTCCTGGCACTACCTTGCTGACATGGGAAATGGCGATATATTATAACACCACAGGAAACAGAAGGATAGAGACGTTCTGTTTCTCAAAACATCCTCAGTTGCTCAGAAAATGTCTTGAGAAATAGACAAAAGCTTGGTATCTCTGTCTTTCTGTTTCCTGTGGGTTTATTTGGATTTAATCTCCAATGTACCATTGTTGTTACTTGAATATATAAGTATAAAGAGAAATGTATGTGAATATGTGTAAATACTGTATGCTTAAAAATTATACAGATGTGTAAATAGTAACCATAATTAGTGGAGTAATTTATTAAATTTGAGTCTCAAGGCTGACTCCCTACCAATCCTGCTGTCTCCCCAGCAGGGGAATTATACATTGTCTTTAGGGCTATACCGCAGCCATAAAAGTTGTGTTAACTCACTTGTTTTTGTTTATATTTATATGTTTACAAGTATTTCTTTCATAAGCTGAACAAGTCATTAGTGAATTTGCTTCAAATGCTATTTCCCCACTCTTCCTCCACCCATTTCTCCCTCTAATTGTTCAGTTCAGCACTATAAATTATGGTAGCTCACTTTTGTGTACTTTAATTTATTTCTGCATGCATTTCTTTCTTTTTGTAATTGAAAACAGAAAATTTGAACTTTATTCTTAGATCATGAGCAACTTTCCTTAAGTCAGCTGGCATTTAAGGGTTGATACCATATCAAAACTATAGCAACTTTCCTTTATTGACAGACAAGTACAAACTGTAGTTGTCGGTGAATTTTCAGAAAGTAATCTTTTCTTACATGCTTGGAAGGCTATCTATTGATTGTGTCATGATGGGTATATGGAGCAGAAGTTCAAAAAGCAACACCAAATGAGTTCCTTAAGTGTACGATTGTCTATATGGAATGAGTGAATATACGAGAGTAAACCACTGTAGAGAGAGGAATGTTATTCTGTAATCAAGGTACAAAAAGTTTATTTCACTTTCCCTTATGCAGTTTCACTATACACCATTTAGACTTCATAAATTATATGAAAGTCTTTAGTACCACTGTGAGGCAACTACAGCAATATATGAATTAACAGGCACCTGGTTAAGCACATATAGATCTTTATATTGCACATTATGAAATTTTTGATTTGATAGCTAAAATAAAGTAACTCATGAAACAGGCCCTGCATCACTGGTATACAATTTTGTATGCCAATGTTCTTTACCCTGATTTCATTCCTCTCTCCTCAAATTCACACACTCCTTGATTATTTGAACATTAACTTTTCAGTATTTTACAAACTTACATAATACAAGACCAGAAAAAGAGGAGGGTTTAATATCACAAGGTTTACACTACACAGTAGCATTATACTATCTGCTAGTATCACTATTAAAAAAGAAAGGCTTACTTATCATTTTCATGCTCTGCCTCTCAGGATTCTGAAGCACCTACACTTATTAATCAATTCAGAGTTTCAACTCTCAGAATTTTATAACAACCAGTTCTTATTCAAATGAGCTGCAGCAGAATTTCCTTTTTACTGGGATAATAAACATTTTCTATAGTGGAGTATAGTAAGTAACCTTATCAACAATACAGTCTAACTTAATTAGCATTAATAACATTGCAGATGCAAATTTTTGCATTTTTTTTTTTTTTTTACTATTACAATTGGATAATTCCCAGAATGAAGAAATGCATTTATTCCTAAGAAAAAAAAATGTACAACTTTCAGAACCATGAAAAATATATTTTTCAGGACTACAACTACTGTATACCCATTTATGATGAACAGGCCATTTCCTGCATGAAGCCAGATAGCATTCACATTGAAAGATGCTTTTTAAAAGACAATTAAACTGGATTTCACCAACAGGAACATAAAATGATGAGGGATGAGCAATCGAATTCATTGTGATTTAACTGTAGTCTGACTTCGATATACTGGCTTTGATAACTTTGTAAGACATTAATCTCCTTTTCTTTAGTAACATCATAAGCTACTGAAAGTCCACCATGCCTAGGTTTAATTGAGAGCCTAATAAACTGATAGAATTTAACTTTAAAAGTAATTCTGTTTAAGCTCATAAGAATTTAACTTTAAAATCACTCCTGTTTAATTATTGAGAGAAATAGCTTAAATTAGGTTGTTTTACATCTGTCAAAATCCACCTATCTCCTCTGCTTATGTATGTCGTTTATACCACACTTAGGATTGGAAGAATGCTGCAGATTCATCCACATAGCTTTCCTGCTTACATGCTCTTTCACACCATAGTTTTGCCTTACTGCTTTCTATGCCCTGTGCATTATATATACTCAGTCTTCTCTCTAATGTCATTTTATACCCTATTTATCTCGATACATAGGTTTGAGTGTTTCCTTGACAATCATTCCAGTACTGCCTGACGTATAAGCTGGAACAGATATGTCAAAAATCTGGACGTCAGAATCCTAATAACTTCAGCTCAAAAAAAATGTTGAAATTCCCTTTTTCCTTTATAAATGAAAAAGAGCTTGAGCAGTTTACATATGTATTGCCTGCCATACTCGCCACCACAGTCCTATGAGAAAAACAGCACAAATAAGAGAAGTATACAATCATATTGATGTGATACCCAAGGGAAAATGTGCTCAATGCACAACAAGTAAGATTTTGAATATCTTTCAAATAAACTCAGGAATTGAGAAAAAAGAAAAATGAAATACAGTAATTTACAGGTCCCAAGCATTCCAAATATTTTAAGGCAATATCAGTGACAGTCATATCTATATCTCAGTACTCTAGTATGCCACATTAAATAAGAAATATTATTTAAAAGTACATACATCTTCCCTAAGTACACTTATTGCATTCCAGGTGATTGCATATTACATATCATTTATTGCATGAATAAAGTGAATTCGAGTGATGTCACATACAAAGGGTGATATGCTGTTAGTGAACTGAACGAGGGCATATGAAACAGCTAAGGAAACTCGTGAAAATAATGAAAGCTCTGCGAGGCCAGGTTATTAATATGGGGCTGTGGTTTTGGTGCATTACACTTGACAGCAAGAGAATGTATGTGTGATAATAAAGCCTTTTCTTTGTTCCTTGTGCTACCTCATTCATGCTGAAATAGCAGACAAGTACGAAAAAATTATTGCTGTTACTGTTATATCTATAAGCTTCTCCCACAGTGAGTAGGGTCTGTGCCTTGCATCTATACTTTTCATGATTACACAAATATAGTACTTGGAATGTTGAAGATAATAAACTCAATTTTGTCTCGTGGCCTTGTCTAACACCAACTGTATGCTTTAGGTAGAGTCAGAGATTCATTAAAGTAAATCCATAAACCTTGCTTTGGCACACCAAAGCCATAATGCAAGTGGTTTCAACACTGTGCTGTAAATTCATTGTCTTTTTAGAAAATTTCATTTCTTTGGCAATTTCTTGCATTTTTGTTTAGAATATGAAATGCCCAGTTGATGCTAAGCACCATATTATGCAACACCCAATCCTCAAATGTTTCTATTTTTAAAGTTATATAATCCACATCATTCCAAGGCTGGGCTTCTTTCATGGCACACAATATTTTCCACTGCAAAGTAAGCTGTGCCAGAAAGTGAAAATATTTCAAACGGCCTGTTTACATCTTCAGTTTCATTTCTTGGTGCACTTGCAATCAGGATTCAAAATCAAAAATAGTCTATTCTTATTTTACTATTAAACATATTTCACAAAAATCATCTAAATATCTACTTTTACATAACTGCGTTTAAATATCCACGATCATAATATTTTGGCTGGTCTTGTGATTGTAGAGTGGGTGAAACATATTACTTTGAGGTGGTTTGGGCACATGGAAGGAATGCAAGATGGAAAGTTTACAAGGAATATGTATGATAGTAAAGGGGTTGGTGTGAGAGGAAGCCAATCTGTAACTTGGGGAAATAAAAGGGAAGAGTAATAGAATGAGAGAAACAGGGAAAGAATGCATGGAATGTTGTATGCAAGGGATAAGTGAAGACTTTTGCCATGGCCACCCTCTTGATTGTAGTTCCCGGAGATAGATTATGCTGCCATAGCAATACCACAGAAATCATGATCAAATATCTTGCATTCTGGAAGAATATGACAAATTTCTTTCAATATCATGTTTCTCGCAAATGTAATCAGTACTCAAAATTAGGCATAGTCCATGTGTTGTGGAGGAATCTGACAAATTGCTTTCTATACCATTTTTCTCTCTAATGTAATAAAGGACTCAAAATTAAGTGTAGTCCAATGATATATTATTTATATATTTAGTCACACTGTGAAGTATCTCATTGCAGCTTTTCCGACATACTGCTAAGTTCATTTATATCTTTGTAAATTTGTTTATGTACATTTATTCTATTTCACTCAGTTTTTGTTTTTAGCCTTTTGACTGGTTTTGTTTATTCATGTAATATACGGTACACCTGCACCCTGATAGTTAGTAACCAAAAATATTTTTAATTTGTAAGTTTGACATTCACAGTTGGTAATAGCTGTTTTGCATACATGAAAAATTTCATGAAAATAAAAATGAAGAATTTCAGAGACATTAGACAGTATTTTTGTTGCTTATTAAAGTTGTAAGATATGTTCACTATATATTTGTCTCTTCAATCAAAATTACCTTTTAAGATAAAAGTGAGAGAATGACAGCTTGTAATGTAAGGTAGCAGGTGGATGGGAGGTGGTAGAATGCTTCGGCATGGGTGAAGTACTGGAGTTCACGGATTGTATACGGGATGGTGACTGATATTAATGGAATCATGGGAACTAAGCTCATCAAACAGATATCCTCTCGCATGTTCTACCCAGATGGTTACAAGGCATAGGCATGCACTAGCCACTCCATACCGTTGAAAAGTAATGTTTGTTTCCAGTTCATTGGGTGAAAGTTTACGAGGTTTCCAATAAGTATTCACTGTGCCTAAAGTAATAAGGCATACACCATTACTGATCACATGCAGCATGCAGTGCTTATGGATTTTGAGGATAAGGAAATAATCTATGAAGATGTAAGCACAAACAATGAAAAATACTATCAAAAGTCCTACTACCTGAAGCTTGATCTCCACAAATTGCAAGAAAGGAAATGAATGGTCATAAATATTTCAAGTGAAAAAAACAGCAACAGGACAAGCTCACCAACATTGTTGAAAGATGCAAGAAACAGAATTCGAATCAAAGAGGTACACTGATGTAGTACCTATCAGGAATCCTTATCTAGTAATACTAAAACACTTGATTGTCGGTGGTGGGTCTTCAAATTCATCCAGATGACCTACATGAAAGCTTAAACATTCAAGAATAAAGCACAAAATCTCCAAAATTCATTTAGATTATTGAGTTAACTGAAAACTTCAACAAAGAAGTTCATTTCTTCACAAGACACAAGGAAACATTTCTCATTAATTTAAAACTTTAAATCTTTGAACAGTCTTAAATTTAAGACTTGCCTTGGATATTGTAGCTATTCAAAGAGCCTTAGTACAAGTTTCTGATAACTTTTTCATACCTTGAATGATGTTTTTTTTTTTTTTTAATACTTTGTCGCTGTCTCCCGCGTTTGCGAGGTAGCGCACGGAAACAGACGAAAGAAATGGCCCAACCCCCCCCATACACATGTACATACACACGTCCACACACGGAAATATACATACCTACACAGCTTTCCATGGTTTACCCCGGACGCTTCACATGCCTTGATTCAATCCACTGACAGCACGTCAACCCCTGTATACCACATCGCTCCAATTCACTCTATTCCTTGCCCTCCTTTCACCCTCCTGCATGTTGAATGATGTATCAACCCTAAATGTTCAAGAAGTAGAGAAGAAACTGAATGGAACTAAGAAAGTCATGAAATTCTTCTTTGACTGGAAAAGGAACACAGCAAAATGCAAATGAATTTGAAAGTAAAAACAATTTGTATATCTTCTTGTAAAATTTATGATCCATGGTCTCCAACTCTGGGACTGAGAGAAAGCATTATGGATGTTGAGTAATTGATGTTGGAGGTGACTGGTTCACTTCATGACTTTATTGTCTTAGTATTTATTTTATTATTTATTTATTTTGCTTTGTCGCTGTCTCCCTTGTTTGCGAAGTAGCGCAAGGAAACAGACGAAAGAAATGGCCCAACCCACCCCATACACAATGTACACACACACACGCAAATATACATACCTATACATCTCAATGTACACATATATATACAAACACAGACACATACATATATACCCATGCACACAATTCACACTGTCTGCCCCTATTCATTCCCATCGCCACCTCGCCACACATGGAATACCATCCCCCTCCCCCTCATGTGTGCGAGGTAGCACTAGGAAAAGACAACAAAGGCCCCATTCATTCACACTCAGTCTCCAGCTGTCGCGCAATAATGCCCGAAACCACAGCTCCCTTTCCACATCCAGGCCCCACACAACTTTCCATGGTTTACCCCAGACGCTTCACATGCCCTGATTCAATCCACTGACAGCACGTCAACCCCTGTATACCACATCGATCCAATTCACTCTATTCCTTGCCCGCCTTTCACCCTCCTGCATGTTCAGGCCCCGATCACACAAAATCTTTTTCACTCCATCTTTCCACCTCCAATTTGGTCTCCCACTTCTCCTCGTTCCCTCCACCTCCGACACATATATCCTCTTGGTCAATCTTTCCTCACTCATTCTCTCCATGTGCCCAAACCATTTCAAAACACCCTCCTCTGCTCTCTCAACCACGCTCTTTTTATTTCCACACATCTCTCTTACCCTTACATTACTTACTCGATCAAACCACCTCACACCACACATTGTCCTCAAACATCTCATTTCCAGCACATCCACCCTCCTGCGCACAACTCTATCCATAGCCCATGCCTCGCAACCATACAACATTGTTGGAACCACTATTCCTTCAAACATACCCATTTTTGCTTTCCGAGATAATGTTCTCGACTCCCAAATATTCTTCAAGGCTCCCAGGATTTTCGCCCCCTCCCCCACCCTATGATTCACCTCCGCTTCCATGGTTCCATCCGCTGCCAGATCCACTCCCAGATATCTAAAACACTTTACTTAGTACTGTGCTTTATATCAATATACTATACCCCAACAATTTACTCAGTTAAGGGCCATGTAATTTCAGGAATGAATACCAAAACTGTCATTTAGCATTGCACATTATTGCTGTCCATTTAAATTGTGCAAAGCAGGTACATGTGTATGGGGGTGGGTTGGGCCATTTCTTTCGTCTGTTTCCTTGCACTACCTCGCAAACGCGGGAGACAGCGACAAAGCAAAATAAATATAAATAAATAGGTACCTTTTCAATTTAAATCTTAAATATATACCTCTAATGCCAATAATTGAAAAATAATCGGTTTCAGGTCTTGGATGATGTTGAGAACAACAGACTGAAAGTAAAGCTCATCAGTGACCATGATCTGAGGACAGCTGAAGGAATTCTGTACCAGGAAACCTTCACACTGTAAACGTTTTGCAGATGTCAGGGTAACTGATGTTGCTGATGCTGTAAAAGAGGTTTGTGGTGGCACCATTGATAATACCCTTATTATTTGTTATGTAGGTGCTGGCGATGTTCTGAAGAAGAAATCAGAGGCGTCAGAGAAATATTGCCGGCTTATTCACTGTGTCTGATGTAAAACTAGTAACTTATGATTTCAAGGGTTCTTCCCAGGATCAGTACCAGGAATGCCTTCTTAGTAAGGTGTTCAGTCTAAATAACAGAATAGTGAACCTTTTTATTTTCAGGAGTGAGTTGAGTTCCTAGACTTATTGCAGCCTTTCTACTTGCATTCTGAAATTTTCATAAAGGCCTAACTACACTTGAATGAAGTGGGTGTTACGTGTTTTGGTATACTCCTTAGTGAGTTTACACATGCATTTTGGAAAAATAAATTGCAGCCTATGTGGAGCACACCCATCCCCTCTTCATGAGTACTCTTGAGATAGGTCTCCGTATCATCTTAAAATATTGTGTTGATGCTTTTAATTTATTTATTTATTTTTATTATTTTGCTTTGTCATTGTCTCCCATGTTAGTGAGGTAGCGCAAGGAAACAGATGAAAGAATGGCCCAACCCACCCACATACACATTTATATACATACACGTCCACACACGCAAATATACATACCTATACATCTCAACGTATACATATATATATACAAACACACACATACATATATACTCATTTACACAGTTCATACCGTCTGCCTTTATTCATTCCCATCGCCACCCTGCCACACATGAAATAACAACCCCCTTCCCCCTCATGTGCACGAGGTAGTGCTAGGAAGACAATTTTATTGCTTTTAAATGCAATAAAATTTCAGACTTATAGAAACAACACTAGATGGGAATTATGATATGATTACTATTTCTGAATCTTGGTTAGATATAAAGAATAGAAATTTCCTTGTCAAATACACAATTCTGGGGTAAACTGTTTAATATTGATGGGGAAATAAATAGGGCAATAGTTTCTTGGTCTTTGTTAAGGCTCATTTTAATCCTGCAGCAAAAAACGATGCTGTTGAGAATGTCAACTTCACTTTTGGAAAAATCAGAGATAAGTTTTTTAAAAAATAACAGTACGGCTAGTTTATAGACACACACTTTCTGGGATTCAGTAATTTCCAAACTATATAAGTATGTTCAGGAAAGCAGTACTGAAACTGGTGAGAATGCCATAACAATGTTATTCTCACATCACCCAGTCATTTTGAAATAATTTGTCAGTTAACACATTTGTCCCTAAAAAATCCATTTAATATACTGTAAAAGAATCTTATTGTACAGTATTAAAAAATTTGAGAAATACTTAAAGAGAAGGACATGCATGTGAAGCATCTGGGGTAAACCATGGAAAGGTCTTTGGGGCCTGGATGTGGATAGGGAGCTGTGGTTTCAATGCATTACACATGACAGCTAGAGACAGTGTGAACGAATGTGGCATTTTTGTCTGTATTCCAGGTGCTACCTCGCTGAAGCAAGGGATAGCAATGCTGTTTTCCTGTGGGTCAGGGTAGCGACAGGAATGGATGAAGGCAAGCAATTATGAATATGTACATGAGTATATAATGTCTATGTGTTGCCTCGCTGACACGGGCAACAGTGTTTATGTATAATATTTTTTTTTATTTATTATACTTAACTGCTGTCTCCCGCGTTAGCATGGTAGCGCAAGGAAACAGATGAGGAATGGCCCAACCCACCCACATTCATGGACACAGACACACACACACACACACACACATATATATATATATATATATATATTTTTTATTTATTATTTATTTTGCTTTGTTGCTGTCTCCCACGTTTGCGAGGTATCGCAAGGAAACAGATGAAAGAAATGGCCCAACCCACCCCCATATACATGTATATACATACACGTCCACACACGCAAATATACATACCTATACATCTCAATGTACACATATATATACACACACAGACACATACATATATACCCATGCACACAATTCACACTGTCTGCCTTTATTCATTCCCATCGCCACCTCGCCACACATGGAATACCATCCCCCTCCCCCCTCATGTGTGCGAGGTAGTGCTAGGAAAAGACAACAAAGGCCCCATTCGTTCACACTCAGTCTCTAGCTGTCATGCAATAATGCCCGAAACCACAGCTCCCTTTCCACATCCAGGCCCCACACAACTTTCCATGGTTTACCCCAGACGCTTCACATGCCCTGATTCAATCCACTGACAGCACGTCAACCCCGGTATACCACATCCATCCAATTCACTCTATTCCTTGCCCACCTTTCACCCTCCTGCATGTTCAGGCCCTGATCACTCAGAATCTTTTTCACTCCATCTTTCCACCTCCAATTTGGTCTCCCACTTCTCCTCGTTCCCTCCACCTCTGACACATATATCCTCTTGGTCAATCTTTCCTCACTCATTCTCTCCATGTGCCCAAACCATTTCAAAACACCCTCTTCTGCTCTCTCAACCATGCTCTTTTTATTTCCACACATCTCTCTTACCCTTACATTACTTACTCGATCAAACCACCTCACACCACACACTGTCCTCAAACATCTCATTTCCAGCACATCCACCCTCCTGCGCACAACTCTATCCATAGCCCACGCCTCGCAACCATACAACATTGTTGGAACCACTATTCCTTCAAACATACCCATTTTTGCTTTCCGAGATAATGTTCTCGACTCCCAAACATTCTTCAAGGCTCCCAGGATTTTCGCCCCCTCCCCCACCCTATGGTTCACTTCCGCTTCCATGGTTCCATCCGCTGCCAGATCCACTCCCAGATATCTAAAACACTTTACTTCCTCCAGTTTTTTCTCCATTCAAACTTACCTCCCAATTGACTTGACCCTCAACCCTACTGTACCTAATAAATTACCTTGCTCTTATTCACATTTACTCTTAACTTTCTTCTTTCACACACTTTACCAAACTCAGTAACCAGCTTCTGCAGTTGCTCACATGAATCAGCCACCAGCGCTGTATCATCAGCGAACAACAACTGACTCACTTCCCAAGCTCTCTCATCCACAACAGACCTCATACCTGCCCCCCTTTCCAAAACTCTTGCATTCACCTCCCTAACAACCCCATCCATAAACAAATTAAACAACCAAGGAGACATCATGCACCCCTGCTGCAAACTGACATTCACTGGGAACCAGTCACTTTCCTCTCTTCCTACACGTACACATGCCTTACATCCTGGGTAAAAAATTTTCACTGCTTCTAGCAACTTGCCTCCCACACCATATACTCTTAATACCTTCCATAGAGCATCTCTATCAGCTGTATCACATGCCTTCTCCAGATCCATAAATGCTACATACAAATCCATTTGTTTTTCTGAGTATTTCTCACATACATTCTTCAAAGCAAACACCTGATCCAGACATCCTCTAACACTTCTGAAACCACACTGCTCTTCCCCAATCTGATGCTCTGTACATGCCTTCACTCTCTCAATCAATACCCTCCCATATAATTTACCAGGAATACTCAACAAACTTATATCTCTGTAATTTGAGCACTCACTTTTATCCCTTTTGCCTTTGTACATTGGCACTATGCAAGCATTCCGCCAATCCACAGGCACCTCACCAAGAGTTATACATACAGTAAATAACCTCACCAACCAGTCAACAGTACAGTCACCCCCTTTTTTAATAAATTCACTGCAATACCATCCAAACCTGCCGGCTTTCATCTTCCGCAAAGCTTTCACTACCTCTTCTCTGTTTACCAAACCATTCTCCCTGACCCTCTCACTTCGCGCACCATCTTGACCAAAACACCATACATCAGCCACTTTATCATCTAACACAACCAACAAACCTTCAAAATAACCACTCCATCCCCTAACATCATCACTACTTGTTAATACCTCCCAATTAGCCCCCTTCACCAATGTTCCCATTCGTTCTCTTGTCTTACACACTTTATTTACCTCCTTTCAAAACCTTTTTATTCTCCCTAAATTTAATGATACTTTCTCACCCCAACTCTCATTTGCCCTCTTTTTCACCTCTTGCACCTTTCTCTTGACCTCCTGCCCCTTTCTTTTAGTTATAGTGATGGGTTATTTGAATGCAAAGGTGAGTAATGTGGCAGTTGAGGGAATAATTGGTGTACATGGGGTGTTCAGTGTTTGAAATGGTGAAGAGCTTGTAGATTTGTGTGCTGAAAAAGGACCGGTGATTGGGAATACCTGGTTTAAAAAGAGAGATATACATAAGTATACCTATGTAAGTAGGAGAGATGGCCAGAGAGCTTTATTGGATTATGTGTTAATTGATACGTGCATGAAAGAGTGACTCTTGGATGTTAATGTGCTGAGAGGTGCAACTGGAGGGATGTCTGATCATTATGTTGTAGAGGTAAAGGTAAGATTTGTAGAGGTTTTCAGAAAAGAAGAGAAAATGTTTGGGTGAAGAGAGTGGTGAGAGTAAGCTTGGGAAGAAGACTTGTATGAGGAAGTACCAGGAGAGACTGAGTGCAGAATGGAAAAAGGTGAGAGCAAAGAACATAAGGGGAGTGGGGGAGGAATGAGATATATTTAGGGAAGCAGTGATGGCTTGCACAAAAGATGCTTGTGGCATGAGAAGTGTGGGAAGTGGGCAGGTTAGAAAGGGTAGTGAGTGGTGGGATGAAGAAGTAAGATTATTAGTGAAAGAGAAGAGAGAGGCATTTGGACAATTTTTGCAGGGAAATAGTGCAATATATATATATATATATATATATATATATATATATATATATATATATACATGTGTATGGGGGTGGGTTGGGCCATTTCTTTCGTCTGTTTCCTCGCGCTACCTCGCAAACGCAGGAGACAGCGACAAAGCAAAAAAAAAATATATATATATATATATATATATATATATATCTTTTTTTTCTTTCAAACTATTCGCCATTTCCCGCATTAGCAAGGTAGCGTTAAGAACAGAGGACTGGGCCTTTGAGGGAATTTCCTCACCTGGCCCCCTTCTCTGTTCCTTCTTTTGGAAAATTAAAAAAAAAAATGAGAGGGGAGGATATATATATATATATATATATATATATATATATATATATATGTATATATTGAAATGGTGTATTGAAATGGTTTGGTCACTTGGAAAGAATAAGTGAGGAAAGATTGACAAAGAGGACATATGTGTCAGAGGTGGAGGGAACGAGGAGTGGGAGACCAAATTGGAGGTGGAAGGATGGAGCGATCGGAGCCTGAGCATACAAGAGGGTGAAAGGCGTGCAAGGAATAAAGTGAATTGGAACGATGTGGTATACTGGGGTCGACGGACATGCTATTAATTGATTGAACCAGGGCATGTGAAGCATCTGGGGTAAACCATGGAAAGTTTTGTGGGGCCTGGATGTGGAAAGGAAGCTGTGGTTTCGGTGCATTATACATGACAGCTAGAGACTGAGTGTGAACGAATGTGGCCTTAGTTGTCTTTTCCTATAGCTACTTCGCACGCATGCAGGGGGAGGGGGATGTCATTTCATGTGTGGTGGGGTGGTGAGGGGAATGAATTATGTATGTGTGTATATATGTATGTCTGTGTATGTATATGTATACGTTGAAATGTATACATATGTATAAGTGCATTTGTGGACGTGTATGTATGTACTATGTATGTGGGTGGGTTGGGCTATTCTTTCATCTGCTTCCTTGCGCTACCTCACTATATGCGGGAGACAATGACAAAGTATAATAAATGAAATAAGTAAAAATATAAACTGAAAACATGTGATGTGGTTGGTAAATATTCTTAGTTGAAGGTGTTATCAATACAGTGCCCACCAGTGAAGTAAGCACAAGTTGGCCCGCAGCAATTATTTTGACACACAGCTTTTTACCCAACCTAAGGTTGTGTTGGCGTCCACCAGTGAAATTAGCACTCTCTCATGAGCAGTGGCATCTATGTAAAATTCCAGCATTCCACATAAGTTCACCTCAGTAGCAGTTTAGCTGTTGTAAGGAGGCCGGGAATGTCTTATTGTTTCCCACATGCCCTGGATTTTATTTTCCCCCCTTTTCCTACCTCTACCACCTACTCTGGTTGGAAATACTTACAAGTGACAAAATAACTTCTATTGTTGCACTTTACTGGGAAAATAAGCCACTTAAGGAAATTTTTAATATTACTGGTGTGAGCCTGAGATCAGCACAACAGCGGGTGAAGTAATTTAGTTATAACTGCATCACCACTACACTGACCCATGTGAAACACCCTGAAAAGGTATAAAAAAACTCTCCACATACTCTAAATGTTCTTGAATAATCAAGTGGGTGCAGATGCATGCTAGAGTGCAAAAGAATTAGAAGAGAAGCCCTAGAGTGCTCAGTGGTGTGTCAGTAAGGACAGTATAATGCTGTTTTCATAAGGACCTTAAGTCCTAGAGGTGCAGGCTGCATCTCGAACTGCTTGTAACTTGTAGGCACCTTAAAAATGGAGTTGATCTTTTAAGAAATATGTACTGTAGTATGAGATATAGCTAAGTTCATATGTGTCGTGGGTTAACGAGTTTACCATTTCTTTGACAGGTGGCCATGGTGAGCATGTGTACCAGTCAACTGTGGTGTGGTTCATTTGTCCTCAAGTACATTGCAAGCATTGTATAGTTCCCTGCATTACTTATGGTATGGGATTGTTTCCCTTATTATGGTGTTGTGGACCTTCAAAATATTGCAAAAGAATGAAACCTCAAGCTATTGTGTGGCCATCTTCCAGATTCATTCAAAAAGCATATAGCTGAATTCTTCATGCAGGATGCAACTCCCCAAGACACTGCCAAACTAGTCACTGATTGGTTTAAGGACTGTGCAGTGAAGTTTTTCAGTGACTGGCCCAGGAAGTCACCAGATTTAAATCTAATAGAAAACTAAAGAGGACATCCCTGGGGATAGGGGAGAAAGAATACTTCCCACGTATTCCCTGCGTGTCGTAGAAGGCGACTAAAAGGGAAGGGAGAAGGGGGCCAGGTGAGGATATTCCCTCAGAGGCCCAGTCCTCTGTTCTTAACGCTACCTTGCTAATGCGAGAAATGGCGAATAGTTTGGAAAAAAAAAAACTAAAGGGCACTTATAAAAAAGAAAATATGTAAAAGGGATACTCCATCACTGCCTAAGCTGAGGGGTGGCTGTTTGTGAAATTTGGGCAAAGATAGACCCAAAATGGCTTCAGAACCTTCCTGATTCAGCTCCTGGTCATTTCAAGGAGTGTATGAAGAGGAAAGGAAAACCAGTACTTGGTGGTGAATCAACAGTTTTCAGTTTTATTTCATGTTTATCCTTGCTGGCTGTGCTGCAGCCTACTTCATTGGCAGGCACTGTAATTTATTTCAAAAGACTCCTTCTAAGGAATATATACATATAAGGGAGAAAGAATACTTCCCACGTATTCCCTGCGTGTCGTAGAAGGCGACTAAAAGGGGGGGGGGGGCTGGAAATCCTCCCCTCTCGGTTTTTTTTTTTTATAATTTTTCGAAAGAAGGGACAGAGAAGGGGGCCAGGTGAGGATATTCCCTCAAAGGTCCAGTCCTCTGTTCTTAACGCAACCTCGCTAATGCGGGAGATGGCGAATAGTATGAAAGAAAAAGATTTCACAAAGTTTATCTCTTAGTCTGAATGACTTCTGTCAGTTGTGGATTGTAAATAGCTGCTGCTTAGGGAAGCACTTCTGTCCTAACTGTTTATCTTTGTTCTACAATGCAAGATATTCTTCTGGTTGTTCTAACAAGGAAGAAGTCATTGATTGAGCAACAGCTCCCTTTTACCCTGCAAGTAATGGAGTCCCACTTGGTTCTGAATTTTATCACCTAACTTCTTCTAGCTTGCTCAAGACCTTGTATGTAATGTTATATACAAAAATTTTGCTCTTAACAGTACACATTAGCAGTTTTCATCCATTACAGCACTAATAACCAATGGGGCAAGGATTAGGAAGAAGTGGAGTGATGGTGTAAGGAAGAATGGAGGTAAAAGAGTGGGCAAGTGAGATGAATAAAAAAAAAAAGTAGGGAGGAGTATGAAAGGAAGGTAACAAAGCTTAGATGCAAGTGCAGTGATATGCTTTCACTCCTAAATGACAATTATGTACAATAATTAGTAACATTTCACCAGTTTTATACAATAAGGAATGATTAGTATCTAATAGCCTACTAGAATCAATGAGTATCAAATTCAGCATATAGTATGATATCTATCCATTATTCTTAACATGCTGTCTCCCACATATCTGGCTAAGGCATTCAAGCATCTTATCAACATTTCAACAACGATGCACCTTTATTCAATACTTTCAAAAGCACTGCATGAGCAAATGAAGCAATTACCAAGAGTTTTTTTTGCAACACTTTACCTCTTTAAAAACAAATATGTACCTTCTGCTTGTATTATAAAAGTGTACCTTACAAATTTCCAAAGATGGTACATCTTGTTACTTTCTGCTTGTTTTATAAGAAAAAAAGTAAAAAAATGTCCCCTTCAAGCAACTCAATACAAATACATTAAGGAAAGGGAAAAGAGCACAATGGGTACAGAGACACATTGAGACTAATGACGGTAATGAGAGATTATGCATTTACTGACAAGATGGCTGCTTGCTATAAGGGACAACAGCCCAAAAACACCCCAACAAAAAAAATTTACAGGAAAATGGGAGACATTTAGGATAAAATGCTCTCTTCTCACCACCTGATGCTTTTCACTTGCAGTGTTTCCAGAGAACAAGTGCAAACTAATTATTTATTACAAAATTGCAATGAAATGCCAAAGATACAAATATCACAGTATTGCATACGTCTAAGAAACTGCTTAAAATGTATGATGGAAATAAACTTCATATACCTGAATAAACCAGTACCCAAATCCTTTTGGATGCCCTATAATGCACCAATGAAATGTTGCCTATTCTAAAGTGAGTGGTACATTTAAATTCCTATTTACCACCAAAAATAATCATTCATTTGCTGTAAGACTATTTCTGCACACACAACTGTATTCTCTTTCCTAACTTGTGTCTTTTACTGTAGACTTAACAAAATGAACTGCATTTGAAAAGGACAAACATTAACTTTTCTCTGTACATCAAGCTCACGAGAAGTATGACAATAATCTATAATAGCTGATTTCTACATGGCAGTGTGATACCATACCAGAAATAATGTCTCATAATTTCATAGAATGTGTTCCTTAACACTACTAAACTAATATAAAATTTTCATTATAAATGTATAAACAGTGTTACAGTTACTGTATGCAGAATAAAGGCATGCAGTGTATGCATTTTCATGTTAAATTTGTTTGATGTATAAGTTATTCATCTCTAAGACTTTGTACTGAGTGGCTTACAAATGTTTGGATTATCATACCCTAATATCATTTGTTAATTTTCTTCACAATCTGATGCTAAACATCTTCCACTGAATTAAAATACTGCAAAGTCCTCATATGCTATCATAATCAGGTTAAAGATGTAAATTTAGCCTTTGCACACTAATTTCCAATGATTGTAAAACAATGCAATTTACAAAATAGTCTAACAAACATTAGGTTTGAACTTGACTGAAGCAAGGATTTGCAGGTTCAGCTTTTGGAAGTGATAACATCAGAAGTACGAGTCATTCATTTTTATATAAAATTAATCCTTCCTCTGAAAGAAAGGTAAAAGAAGGGCCATCCAGATCTTTTTAAAGGAAAAAATAATTTCATTACAGTCATGTCGACCACATGACTTCATAAAACCAATGAAATATTCTCAAAACATTTTGAAAAAATAAAATCATCTCCAAGAAAATCTTAAGACATGATAACGAGATTCAATAAACGAGGAATATTATTGCTATTTTCTACCACTCACAGAAAAACACTTGAGAGTCAACTTATGCATGAATTATCTTAGAAAAGTAGAGTAAGCCTGGGTCAGTGTTCCTTCTTCACCACCACCACACATGCCCCAGCACGACCAGTTGGCAATGGAGCCATCTGCAAAAAGATGAAACATTTTTAAAAGCATGCAGCAAATATGAGTTAGAAAGAATGTATTAAAATATTAGAGCAATGATGGATCAGAAACTCTAAGTGAAAATCCATGTGCATGTTTACTTTTGTAATAGAATTCAACTACATTCAAAATAAACATCAGGTGCTTTAGGAGTTGAAAGTAAGTCTATAGTTTTATATCCCTAGTCTTTTATACTTATGACATTTTGGCTTTTTAAACCATGTCTTTGTTAACAATTTCACAACTGAAATACTGTAATCTTATTCTATTACCCATGTTTTGCAATAAACAAGCAAGTTTCAATTCTGAATAGTTGCACGAAAAAAAATGAGCACACCAAATGATGGTCCTGCTTAATTTTTTGACAGCAATTTTTTTAATTTGTTGTTGAAGTGCATCCCTTCCAGTTATCATGTGGAGTTTGTTGTTCACTGTCAGTACTTTCGTCTGATTGTAATTTCATCAGTTTTTCAATATCTATGGCATCCAAAAAATTTTGAATGAGAAGAAAAAAAATATGAAAATGGTGAAGTTAGAAATAAACTGGAGATGCTCGAAAGATAAGAGTGATGAGGGACCCACAGTGGCTGGATAATATTACAGTATATTGCGATGTGTGATGCATTTCTTTTTTTTCCCAAAGCAAAAAAAAATTGCCTGAAAATTCATTACATCTTTTTTTCTGAAAGTTACCATTGGCATTTCTGCAAGTCACGTTATTAAAGATAGGAGCCATTGTTTTAACATACAGCTGAAGTGAGTTACCATGCATGGTATCTATCAGTATATATTAGATGGTAAGGTAGGTAAATGAAACAGTACTGGAACTAGGAGCAGGTCTGCAGTGTGCATGGGGTGGATTGGTATGGGATGTGAACAACTGCTGTTTGCAATGTAGTCGGGGAATGAGATGTGAATAAGGAATAATTACTTACATAAAAAAATATTCTGAATTCTTCTACATATATCTGACTACAGCTAGGTCTTTAACACATGGTGTGATTATAATATATTGTCAATATGACTTGAAAAGGGGATATGATACTGACAAACATTTTAAGGTGAAAGTCAGAATTCCAAGTTCTCTTAAAATTCATAATTATACTCAAATCTCACCTGTGTCCATTCGTTGGTTTGTGGATCATAAGCATGAACAAGGTTTAGGTACGTCTGGCCATCATAGCCACCAACACAAAATAGACGATGACCCAGGAGACTCACTCCTGCATTATCACAGCCAACGCTTAAGCACGCTACTTGAGTCCAAGTGTCTGTAGCAGGATCATACCTGGAGACATCAGGAATTTACCCTTACTGAGAATAATATAAAAGGTGGATGAAAACTCTTTCACCCTTAAATTTCTCCCAACATTTATAATACTAAAAACAGATATAAGTAATCTAGGAATCATTCATATTCTTCCACATAAAACTACATACCATTAATATAAGGGGTACATATCAATAATTAATCAAACACAGAGCCTTTTACACATTTGATATGATTTTCAATCATTACGGGTAACTGAATAGCAACTCTACCCAAACGAACTGGGCATCCCAGTCTAATTCCTACAAAAACAGTTTCAATAAAAAGGTGCAAGTGGCCTCACACAAAAAGATCATGCCTGAAACTTAATATGACAAATGCAGATTTGCATAGCTGATTGGAATGTAAGAGGAATAAACAATGGAAAGTTCTGTGGGGCCTGGATGTGGAAAGGGAGCTGTGGTTTCGGTGCATTATTACATGACAGCTAGAGACTGAGTGTGAACGAATGGGGCCTTTGTTGTCTTTTCCTAGCGCTACCTCACATACATGAGGGGGGAGGGGGTTGTTATTTCATGTATGGCGAGGTGGCGATGGGAATGAATAATGGCAGACAGTATGAATTATGTACATGTGTATATATGTATATGTCTGTGTGTGTATATATATATATATATATATATGTATACGTTGAGATGTATAGGTATGTATATTTGCGTGTGTGGACGTGTATGTATATATATACATGTGTATGTGGGTGGGTTGGGCCATTCTTTCGTCTCTTTCCTTGCGCTACCTCGCTAACGTGGGAGACAGCGACAAAGCAAAATAAATAAATAAGTTTTGGAAGGGAAATCAAATCTTTTTTAGCATGGGCAGGACGCAAGTATAAGGGAATATATAACAATTAACTAAAATTTTACATCTGCTTAGCAGATCATACAAAACAGCAAGAGTCACTGTTCATATACACTGAATATCATTACTTTCTGTCTCTTGTGAACATTCCCATCATCACACCACTTATTTGGCTTGAAAGTGTTAATCTTACTAATGTGTTCCTTGAATATGCGTCTCAAGTTTCATCATTGCATTTAAAAGAACTGACACAGAAGATCCTGAGGATGGCAACAAAGAGAGTAATAAAAATGAATGATCTAAATCAATGTTGAAGGTGAGACTATAAAATAGCTAATCATGGGAGAGAGAAGAGTAACCTTAAGTTTATTAATCAGTTAAACAATGCTGACAAGACAATTTTTCAAAAAATGCATAGATAGAGCAACCATAGGCCAAAAGTAGAACTGAAGAAATAGGAAAATATGCAAATAAGTACTTTTGCAGTATCTACATAGTAAGTACATAAAATAAACAAAATAATGAGAATAAATGGTGTTTTACAAAAATTTGAAAAGTTGCATGATACCAGGAGATATTCAAGAGTGAAATACTGTTAGTGAACTCCCTTCTTGTATGGTAAAAGCAGATAATTACAAAAAACAAGCGACTACACTTATTCGTACTTATCTATTACTATTAATATTATTTATACTTTTCAGTTTCCTGCATTAGCAAAGTAGCACCAGGAAACAAACAAAAAAAGACCCATCCACTCTCATATACATACATGCAAACATGCATACTCATACATATATACATGTAAATATTCACACTTGTTCACTTTTATCCATTCCCGGCACCATCCCAACCCACAGAAAACAGCATTGCCACCTCCTGCAACAGCAAGGTAGCACCAGGAAACAAAGAAAAGCCAGACCTATTACTAAAAACAGATATACATGCCCTTATGATATCTGGAAATGATTTTTCTTTTTTTTCTTTTGCATTCTAATTTAGTATCCTGCTTCCACCAACAATGGAAAACTGACGTTAAAGTTAAAGGACAGCATAGTTTTCATTTTATTGCAAGCTACAGAATGGGAGATGCTTAATGACCATTACCTTTCAACACAGTCAAATCTGGAAGCACAAGGGTTGGAGGCAGGAGCATCATGACCACCAACAGCATACAGGAATCCATTGACCACACCAACACCAACACCTCCTCTTCTTCTGGCCATGGGTGCACATGGGGTCCACTTGTTGGTATGGGGGTCATAACACTCTACAGTTCGTAGGCATGAAGATCCATCCCTCCCTCCTACTGCATATAATCTGTAAACAACACACAATACTTTGTAAGTAAATACACTTCTGTTTCACATATCCATTATGCTCTAGGCCCAAGAGTCTTCAGAGTCAATACATCCATTTGACGAACCCATGTAATAAGCACTTGGGAATATGCAGATTACAGAAATTCATTGCTACAGGAATGAATATTAATCGAGTGAAATGTAACAATTTTTGTGTAAGCTTGAATAATATAAAAAGAAGTAATTTTATTGCATGGGTGTCCTTGTTTCACTCTTACACACTAGACATGGGATGTGTGAAGTGAGGGTCTGTATGCACTTCATTCATCCCATGTATATGGGAACAAGTTGAAAATGATACACAAAACTTACAGTTAAACGAAAAAATTAATGTAAAAATGATGCAAAATAGACAATCAAAAAGGAGATGGGCATATTCAAACACGAGAAGCAAAGCTGTGTTAATACCAATGATGAACAGTACAATCCACATCTCACCTTATGCACTGGGTCTTAAACAAGGTGGAATGTATGTGATCTTGGAATTATTTTTAACACCTGAAAAAGTTAAAAGACTTTCTGGTTAGCAGTTAAATCTTCATGTTGATGGCCTTAATGACCCTGCCAATTAATAGGCCTATGCCCAACTACCAACCAAACAAACTGTATGCCCTCAAAATTCAAGATAGGTTCTTCTTTGTTACAAAAGAGATCTATGAATGAACTGTGGTTGACACAAGTGAAGGACAACAACAGTTATCATATATATGGATGGATACATGGAAATAAGAACAGAAGAAATCATCCACATCATAATCTGCACCATATGATGGTTAAATAAGAGTGACTGAAATAAAGTGAGTGCAATTACAGAGGAGACCATAACAAGCATAATCTAACCTTCCATTTAAAACTGCAACACCCACTGTTGACCTCGAAGTAGACATTGGTGCAACATAGCTCCACTGTCGTGCTTGTGGATCCCATCGCTCAACAGTATTTAAGTAACTCCAACCATCATGACCACCAACAGCATACAGTGGACCCTCTAAAACACCAACGCCTTTAATAAAGGTAAAAACATAATATGTGCTTACTGTAATGAAAATTAACTTTTTGGTTTGACATTGCTCAAGAAAAGGATGTTTTATGCAATGCAGACATATGTTCAATTTGTGGGGATCTTTTTTACCTAGACCATGTCTATGGGTAGACATTGGAGGAAGCAGGGACCACATGTTTGTGCTAGGATCATATGCTTCAACAGTGTTCAGTGTCTTCAAGCCATCTCTTCCTCCAACAATGTGCAGCTTTCCATCCAAAATTGCCACACCAAATTGTAAACGTCGGCCAGTCATTGTTCCCACAGTGGTCCAGGTGTTTGTTCTCAAGTTGTATTTCTCAATTCCTGCTGAACCTGTAACCAAATATTTAACAGTCACCAAGATTTTTCAGGTATTTGGTATACATACTTATGTTCATACATCCACATGCTTTCTTTCTTAATACCTGCTTACCTTTCCCAATTAGCATCACAATCAGAATCACATGACTGAGCCTATTTGGGAAAAAATTTCACCCTTCTGATTCTTAGAAAGTAATAATATAGGAGGGGAGGATTTTCAGCCACTGGCTCCTATCTCTTTTAGATGCCTTCTACAACACAGGAAACACAAGGGAATTATATAAAAATTTCTCCCCTAGTCCCAGGAAGTGTATGTATGAATAAGTGTAAATGTATAACTTGCCTTACTATTCCTGTCCCAAGGGTCCCTTCTATCTTCTATGGTTCAGATCAAAGAATGTGGTGATGTTTTGTGTGTGTGTGGGGCAATCCAGGAGTGTTTATATATATATATATATTTTTTTTTAATTTATATATATATATATATATATTTTTTTAATTTTCCAAAAGAAGGAACAGAGAAGAGGTCCAGGTGAGGATATTCCCTCAAGGGCCCAGTCCTCTGTTCTTAACGCTACCTCGCTATTGCGGGAAATAGCGAATAGTATGAAAAAAAAAAAAATATATATATATATATATATATATATATATATATATATATATATATATATATATATCTTTCTTTCTTTCATACTATTCGCCATTTCCCGCGTTAGCAAGGTAGCGTTAAGAACAGAGGACTGGACCTCTGAGAGAATATCCTCACCTGGCCTCGTTCTCTGTTCCTTCTTTTGGAAAAATTAAAAAAAAACGAGAGGGGAGGATTTCCAGCCCCCCGCTCCCTCCCCTTTTAGTCGCCTTCTACGACACGCAGGGAATACGTGGGAAGTATTCTTTCTCCCCTATCCCCAGGGATATATATATATATCTTTTTCTTTCTTTTAAACTATTCGCCATTTCCCGCATTAGCAAGGTAGCGTTAAGAACAGAGGACTGGGCCTTTTTTGGAATATCCTCACCTGGCCCCCTCTGTTCCTTCTTTTGGAAAATTAAAAAAAAAAACGAGAGGGAAGGATTTCCAGCCCCCCACTCTCTCCCCTTTTAGTCGCCTTCTACGACACGCAGGGAATACGTGGGAAGTATTCTTAATCCCCTATCCCCAGGGATAATATATATATATGCAAGAGTTTTGGAAGAGGGGCAAGTATGAAGTCTGTTGGGGATGAGAGAGCTTGGGAAGTGAGTCAGTTGTTGTTCGCTGATGATACAGCACTGGTGGCTGATTCATGTGAGAAACTGCAGAAGCTGGTGACTGAGTTTGGTAAAGTGTGTGAAAGAAGAAAGTTAAGAGTAAATGTGAATAAGAGCAAGGGTATTAGGTACAGTAGGGTTGAGGGTCAAGTCAATTGGGAGGTAAGTTTGAATGGAGAAAAACTGGAGGAAGTAGTGTTTTAGATATCTGGGAGTGAATCTGCCAGCGGATGGAACCATGGAAACGGAAGTGGATCATAGGGTGGGGGAGGGGGCGAAAATTCTGGGAGCCTTGAAGAATGTGTAGAAGTCGAGAGCATTATCTCGGAAAGCAAAAATGGGTATGTTTGAAGGAATAGTGGTTCCAACAATGTTGTATGGTTGCGAGGCGTGGGCTATGGATAGAGTTGTGCGCAGGAGGATGGATGTGCTGGAAATGAGATGTTTGAGGACAATGTGTGCTGTGAGGTGGTTTGATCGAGTAAGTAACGTAAGGGTAAGAGAGATGTGTGGAAATAAAAAGAGCGTGGTTGAGAGAGCAGAAGAGGGTGTTTTGAAATGGTTTGGGCACATGGAGAGAATGAATGAGGAAAGATTGACAAAGAGGATATATGTGTCGGAGGTGGAGGGAACGAGGAGAAGAGGGAGACCAAATTGGAGGTGGAAAGATGGAGTGAAAAAAATTTTGTGTGATCGGGGCCTGAACATGCAGGAGGGTGAAAGGAGGGCAAGGAATAAAGTGAATTGGAGCGATGTGGTATACCGGGGGTGACGTGCTGTCAGTGGATTGAATCAAGGCATGTGAAGCGTCTGGGGTAAACCATGGAAAGCTGTGCAAGTATGTATATTTGCGTGTGTGGACGTATGTATATACATGTGTATGGGCGTGGGTTGGGCCATTTCTTTCATCTGTTTCCTTGTACTACCTCGCAAATGTGGGAGACAGCGACAAAGCAAAAAAAGAAAAAAAATATATATATATATATATATATATATATATATATATATATATATATATATATATATATATATTTTTTTTTTTTTTTTTTTTTATACTTTGTCGCTGTCTCCCGCGTTTGCGAGGTAGCGCAAGGAAACAGACGAAAGAAATGGCCCAACCCCCCCCCCCCCATACACATGTACATACACACGTCCACACACGCAAATATACATACCTACACAGCTTTCCATGGTTTACCCCAGACGCTTCACATGCCTTGCTTCAATCCACTGACAGCACGTCAACCCCTGTATACCACATGACTCCAATTCACTCTATTTCTTGCCCTCCTTTCACCCTCCTGCATGTTCAGGCCCCGATCACACAAAATCTTTTTCACTCCATCTTTCCACCTCCAATTTGGTCTCCCTCTTCTCCTCGTTCCCTCCACCTCCGACACATATATCCTCTTGGTCAATCTCTCCTCACTCATTCTCTCCATGTGCCCAAACCATTTCAAAACACCCTCTTCTGCTCTCTCGACCACGCTCTTTTTATTTCCACACATCTCTCTTACCCTTACGTTACTTACTCGATCAAACCACCTCACACCACACATTGTCCTCAAACATCTCATTTCCAGCACATCCATCCTCCTGCGCACATCTCTATCCATAGCCCACGCCTCGCAACCATACAGCATTGTTGGAACCACTATTCCCTCAAACATACCCATTTTTGCTTTCCGAGATAATGTTCTCGACTTCCACACATTTTTCAAGGCTCCCAAAATTTTCGCCCCCTCCCCCACCCTATGATCCACTTCCGCTTCCATGGTTCCATCCGCTGACAGATCCACTCCCAGATATCTAAAACACTTCACTTCCTCCAGTTTTTCTCCATTCAAACTCACCTCCCAATTGACTTGACCCTCACCCCTACTGTACCTAATAACCTTGCTCTTATTCACATTTACTCTCAACTTTCTTCTTCCACACACTTTACCAAACTCAGTCACCAGCTTCTGCAGTTTCTCACATGAATCAGCCACCAGCGCTGTATCATCAGCGAACAACAATTGACTCACTTCCCAAGCTCTCTCATCCCCAACAGACTTCATACTTGCCCCTCTTTCCAGGACTCTTGCATTTACCTCCTTTACAACCCCATCCATAAACAAATTAAACAACCATGGAGACATCACACACCCCTGCCGCAAACCTACATTCACTGAGAACCAATCACTTTCCTCTCTTCCTACACGTACACATGCCTTACATCCTCGATAAAAACTTTTCACTGCTTCTAACAACTTGCCTCCCACACCATATATTCTTAATACCTTCCACAGAGCATCTCTATCAACTCTATCATATGCCTTCTCCAGATCCATATTGCAGTGGAATTTATTAAGAAAGGGGGTGACTGTATTGTTGACTGGTTGGTAAGGTTATTTAATGTATGTATGACTCATGGTGAGGTGCCTGAGGATTGGCGGAATGCGTGCATAGTGCCATTGTACAAAGGCAAAGGGGAAAAGAGTGAGTGCTCAAATTACAGAGGTATAAGTTTGTTGAGTATTCCTGGTAAATTATATGGGAGGGTATTGATTGAGAGGGTGAAGGCATGTACAGAGCATCAGATTGGGGAAGAGCAGTGCGGTTTCAGAAGTGGTAGAGGATGTGTGGATCAGGTGTTTGCTTTGAAGAATGTATGTGAGAAGTACTTAGAATATATATATATATATATATATATATTCTTTCTTTCTTTTAAACTATTCGCCATTTCCCACGTTAGCGAGGTAGCGCTAAGAACAGAGGACTGGGCCTTTTTTGGAATATCCTCACCTGGCCCCCTCTGTTCCTTCTTTTGGAAAATTTAAAAAAAAAACGAGAGGGGAGGATTTCCAGCCCCCAGCTCTCTCCCCTTTTAGTCGCCTTCTACGACACGCAGGGAATACGTGGGAAGTATTCTTAATCCCCTATCCCCAGGGATAATATATATATATATATATATATATATATATATATATATATATATATATATATATATATATATATATATATATATATATATATATATATTTTTTTTTTTTTTTTCTTTTTTCATACTATTCGCCATTTCCCGCATTAGCGAGGTAGCGTTGAAAACAGAGGACTGGGCCTTTAAGGGAATATCCTCACCTGGCCCCCTTCTCTGTTCCCTCTTTTGGAAAATTAAAAAAAAAAAAAGCGAGAGGGGAGGATTTCCAGCCACCCGCTCCCTCCCCTTTTAGTCGCCTTCTACAACATGCAGGGAATACGTGGGAAGTATTCTTTCTCCCCTATCCCCAGATATTATTTATTTATTTATTTTATTTATTTTGCTTTGTCGCTGTCTCCCGCATTTGCGAGGTAGCGCAAGGAAACAGAAGAAAGAAATGGCCCAACGCACCCCCATACACATGTATATACACACACGTCCACACACGCAAACATACACACCCATACATCTCAATGTACACATATATATACACACACAGACACATACATATATACCCATGCACACAATTCACACTGCCTGCCTTTATTCATTCCCATCGCCACCTCGCCACACATGGAATACCATCCCCCTCCCCCCTCATGTATGCGAGGTAGCGCTAGGAAAATATAACAAAGGCCCCATTCGTTCACACTCAGTCTCCAGCTGTCATGCAATAATGCCCGAAACCACAGCTCCCTTTCCACATCCAGGCCCCACACAATTTTCCGCCTTTCACCCTCCTGCATGTTCAGGCCCCGATCACTCAAAATCTTTTTCACTCCATCTTTCCACCTCCAATTAGGTCTCCCACTTCTCCTCGTTCCCTCCACCTCCGACACATATATCCTCTTGGTCAATCTTTCCTCACTCATTCTCTCCATGTGCCCAAACCATTTCAAAACACCCTCTTCTGCTCTCTCAACCATGCTCTTTTTATTTCCACACATCTCTCGTACCCTTACATTACTTACTCGATCAAACCACCTCACACCACACATTGTCCTCAAACATCTCATTTCCAGCACATCCATCCACCCGCGCACAACTCTATCCATAGCCCACGCCTCACAACCATACAACATTGTTGGAACCACTATTCCTTCAAACATGCCCATTTTTGCTTTCCGAGATAATGCTCTCGACTTCTACACATTCTTCAAGGCTCCCAGAATTTTCGCCCCCTCCCCCACCCTATGATCCACTTCCGTTTCCATGGTTCCATCCGCTGGCAGATCACTCCCAGATATCTAAAACACTACTTCCTCCAGTTTTTCTCCATTCAAACTTACCTCCCAATTGACTTGACCCTCAACCCTACTGTACCTAATACCCTTGCTCTTATTCACATTTACTCTTAACTTTCTTCTTTCACACACTTTACCAAACTCAGTCACCAGCTTCTGCAGTTTCTCACATGAATCAGCCACCAGCGCTGTATCATCAGCGAACAACATATATATATATCCCTGGGGATAGGGGAGAAAGAGTACTTCCCACGTATTCCCTGCGTGTCATAGAAGGCGACTAAAAGGGGAGGGAGCGGGGGGCTGGAAATCCTCCCCTCTTGTTTTTTTTTTAATTTTCCAAAAGAAGGAACAGAGAAGGGGGCCAGGTGAGGATATTCCCTCAGAGGCCCAGTCCTCTGTTCTTAACGCTACTTGCTAATGCGGGAAATGGTGAATAGTTTGAAAGAATATATATTATATATATAAATATATATATATATATATATATATATATATATATATATGTACAGAATGGAAAAAGGTGAGAACAATGGAAGTAAGGGGAGTCGGGGAGGAATGGGATGTATTTAGGGAATCAGTGATGGATTGCGCAAAAGATGCTTGTGGCATGAGAAGAGTGGGAGGTGGGCTGTTTAGAAAGGGTAGTGTGTGGTGGGATGAAGAAGTAAGAGTATTAGTGAAAGAGAAGAGAGAGGCATTTGGACGATTTTTGCAGGGAAAAAATGCAATTGAGTGGGAGAAGTATAAAAGAAAGAGACAGGAGGTCAAGAGAAAGGTGCAAGAGGTGAAAAAAAGGGCAAATGAGAGTTGGGGTGAGAGACTATCAGTAAATTTTAGGGAGAATAAAAAGATGTTCTGGAAGGAGGTAAATAGGGTGCGTAAGACAAGGGAGCAAATGGGAACTTCAGTGAAGGGCGTAAATGGGGAGGTGATAACAAGTAGCGGTGATGTGAGAAGGAGATGGAATGAGTATTTTGAAGGTTTGTTGAATGTGTCTGATGACAGAGTGGCAGATATAGGGTGTTTTGGTCGAGGTGGTGTGCAAAGTGAGAGGGTTAGGGAAAATGATTTGGTAAACAGAGAAGAGGTAGTAAAAGCTTTGCGGAAGATGAAAGCCGGCAAGGCAGCAGGTTTGGATGGTATTGCAGTGGAATTTATTAAGAAAGGGGGTGACTGTATTGTTGACTGGTTGGTAAGGTTATTTAATGTATGTATGACTCATGGTGAGGTGCCTGAGGATTGGCGGAATGCGTGCATAGTGCCATTGTACAAAGGCAAAGGGGATAAGAGTGAGTGCTCAAATTACAGAGGTATAAGTTTGTTGAGTATTCCTGGTAAATTATATGGGAGGGTATTGATTGAGAGGGTGAAGGCATGTACAGAGCATCAGATTGGGGAAGAGCAGTGCGGTTTCAGAAGTGGTAGAGGATGTGTGGATCAGGTGTTTGCTTTGAAGAATGTATGTGAGAAATACTTAGAAAAGCAAAGGGATTTGTATGTAGCATTTATGGATCTGGAGAAGGCATATGATAGAGTTGATAGAGATGCTCTGTGGAAGGTATTAAGAATATATGGTGTGGGAGGCAAGTTGTTAGAAGCAGTGAAAAGTTTTTATCGAGGATGTAAGGCATGTGTACGTGTAGGAAGAGAGGAAAGTGATTGGTTCTCAGTGAATGTAGGTTTGCGGCAGGGGTGTGTGATGTCTCCATGGTTGTTTAATTTGTTTATGGATGGGGTTGTAAAGGAGGTAAATGCAAGAGTCCTGGAAAGAGGGGCAAGTATGAAGTCTGTTGGGGATGAGAGAGCTTGGGAAGTGAGTCAATTGTTGTTCGCTGATGATACAGCGCTGGTGGCTGATTCATGTGAGAAACTGCAGAAGCTGGTGACTGAGTTTGGTAAAGTGTGTGGAAGAAGAAAGTTGAGAGTAAATGTGAATAAGAGCAAGGTTATTAGGTACAGTAGGGTTGAGGGTCAAGTCAATTGGGAGGTAAGTTTGAATGGAGAAAAACTGGAGGAAGTAGTGTTTTAGATATCTGGGAGTGAATCTGCCAGCGGATGGAACCATGGAAACGGAAGTGGATCATAGGGTGGGGGAGGGGGCGAAAATTCTGGGAGCCTTGAAGAATGTGTAGAAGTCGAGAGCATTATCTCGGAAAGCAAAAATGGGCATGTTTGAAGGAATAGTGGTTCCAACAATGTTGTATGGTTGCGAGGCGTGGGCTATGGATAGAGTTGTGCGCAGGAGGATGGATGTGCTGGAAATGAGATGTTTGAGGACAATGTGTGCTGTGAGGTGGTTTGATCGAGTAAGTAACGTAAGGGTAAGAGAGATGTGTGGAAATAAAAAGAGCGTGGTTGAGAGAGCAGAAGAGGGTGTTTTGAAATGGTTTGGGCACATGGAGAGAATGAATGAGGAAAGATTGACAAAGAGGATATATGTGTCGGAGGTGGAGGGAACGAGGAGAAGAGGGAGACCAAATTGGAGGTGGAAAGATGGAGTGAAAAAAATTTTGTGTGATCGGGGCCTGAACATGCAGGAGGGTGAAAGGAGGGCAAGGAATAGAGTGAATTGGAGCGATGTGGTATACCGGGGGTGACGTGCTGTCAGTGGATTGAATCAAGGCATGTGAAGCGTCTGGGGTAAACCATGGAAAGCTGTGCAAGTATGTATATTTGCGTGTGTGGACGTATGTATATACATGTGTATGGGCGTGGGTTGGGCCATTTCTTTCATCTGTTTCCTTGTACTACCTCGCAAATGTGGGAGACAGCGACAAAGCAAAAAAAGAAAAAAAAATATATATATATATATATATATATATATATATATATATATATATATATATATATATATATATTTTTTTTTTTTTTTTTTTTTTATACTTTGTCGCTGTCTCCCGCGTTTGCGAGGTAGCGCAAGGAAACAGACGAAAGAAATGGCCCAACCCCCCCCCCCCATACACATGTACATACACACGTCCACACACGCAAATATACATACCTACACAGCTTTCCATGGTTTACCCCAGACGCTTCACATGCCTTGCTTCAATCCACTGACAGCACGTCAACCCCTGTATACCACATGACTCCAATTCACTCTATTTCTTGCCCTCCTTTCACCCTCCTGCATGTTCAGGCCCCGATCACACAAAATCTTTTTCACTCCATCTTTCCACCTCCAATTTGGTCTCCCTCTTCTCCTCGTTCCCTCCACCTCCGACACATATATCCTCTTGGTCAATCTCTCCTCACTCATTCTCTCCATGTGCCCAAACCATTTCAAAACACCCTCTTCTGCTCTCTCGACCACGCTCTTTTTATTTCCACACATCTCTCTTACCCTTACGTTACTTACTCGATCAAACCACCTCACACCACACATTGTCCTCAAACATCTCATTTCCAGCACATCCATCCTCCTGCGCACATCTCTATCCATAGCCCACGCCTCGCAACCATACAGCATTGTTGGAACCACTATTCCCTCAAACATACCCATTTTTGCTTTCCGAGATAATGTTCTCGACTTCCACACATTTTTCAAGGCTCCCAAAATTTTCGCCCCCTCCCCCACCCTATGATCCACTTCCGCTTCCATGGTTCCATCCGCTGACAGATCCACTCCCAGATATCTAAAACACTTCACTTCCTCCAGTTTTTCTCCATTCAAACTCACCTCCCAATTGACTTGACCCTCACCCCTACTGTACCTAATAACCTTGCTCTTATTCACATTTACTCTCAACTTTCTTCTTCCACACACTTTACCAAACTCAGTCACCAGCTTCTGCAGTTTCTCACATGAATCAGCCACCAGCGCTGTATCATCAGCGAACAACAATTGACTCACTTCCCAAGCTCTCTCATCCCCAACAGACTTCATACTTGCCCCTCTTTCCAGGACTCTTGCATTTACCTCCTTTACAACCCCATCCATAAACAAATTAAACAACCATGGAGACATCACACACCCCTGCCGCAAACCTACATTCACTGAGAACCAATCACTTTCCTCTCTTCCTACACGTACACATGCCTTACATCCTCGATAAAAACTTTTCACTGCTTCTAACAACTTGCCTCCCACACCATATATTCTTAATACCTTCCACAGAGCATCTCTATCAACTCTATCATATGCCTTCTCCAGATCCATATTGCAGTGGAATTTATTAAGAAAGGGGGTGACTGTATTGTTGACTGGTTGGTAAGGTTATTTAATGTATGTATGACTCATGGTGAGGTGCCTGAGGATTGGCGGAATGCGTGCATAGTGCCATTGTACAAAGGCAAAGGGGAAAAGAGTGAGTGCTCAAATTACAGAGGTATAAGTTTGTTGAGTATTCCTGGTAAATTATATGGGAGGGTATTGATTGAGAGGGTGAAGGCATGTACAGAGCATCAGATTGGGGAAGAGCAGTGCGGTTTCAGAAGTGGTAGAGGATGTGTGGATCAGGTGTTTGCTTTGAAGAATGTATGTGAGAAGTACTTAGAATATATATATATATATATATATATATTCTTTCTTTCTTTTAAACTATTCGCCATTTCCCACGTTAGCGAGGTAGCGCTAAGAACAGAGGACTGGGCCTTTTTTGGAATATCCTCACCTGGCCCCCTCTGTTCCTTCTTTTGGAAAATTTAAAAAAAAAACGAGAGGGGAGGATTTCCAGCCCCCAGCTCTCTCCCCTTTTAGTCGCCTTCTACGACACGCAGGGAATACGTGGGAAGTATTCTTAATCCCCTATCCCCAGGGATAATATATATATATATATATATATATATATATATATATATCAAAATATATATATATATATATATATATATATATATATATATATATATATATTTTTTTTTTTTTTTTTTTTTCTTTTTTCATACTATTCGCCATTTCCCGCATTAGCGAGGTAGCGTTGAAAACAGAGGACTGGGCCTTTAAGGGAATATCCTCACCTGGCCCCCTTCTCTGTTCCCTCTTTTGGAAAATTAAAAAAAAAAAAGCGAGAGGGGAGGATTTCCAGCCACCCGCTCCCTCCCCTTTTAGTCGCCTTCTACAACATGCAGGGAATACGTGGGAAGTATTCTTTCTCCCCTATCCCCAGATATTATTTATTTATTTATCTTATTTATTTTGCTTTGTCGCTGTCTCCCGCATTTGCGAGGTAGCGCAAGGAAACAGAAGAAAGAAATGGCCCAACGCACCCCCATACACATGTATATACACACACGTCCACACACGCAAACATACACACCCATACATCTCAATGTACACATATATATACACACACAGACACATACATATATACCCATGCACACAATTCACACTGCCTGCCTTTATTCATTCCCATCGCCACCTCGCCACACATGGAATACCATCCCCCTCCCCCCTCATGTGTGCGAGGTAGCGCTAGGAAAATATAACAAAGGCCCCATTCGTTCACACTCAGTCTCCAGCTGTCATGCAATAATGCCCGAAACCACAGCTCCCTTTCCACATCCAGGCCCCACACAATTTTCCGCCTTTCACCCTCCTGCATGTTCAGGCCCCGATCACTCAAAATCTTTTTCACTCCATCTTTCCACCTCCAATTAGGTCTCCCACTTCTCCTCGTTCCCTCCACCTCCGACACATATATCCTCTTGGTCAATCTTTCCTCACTCATTCTCTCCATGTGCCCAAACCATTTCAAAACACCCTCTTCTGCTCTCTCAACCATGCTCTTTTTATTTCCACACATCTCTCGTACCCTTACATTACTTACTCGATCAAACCACCTCACACCACACATTGTCCTCAAACATCTCATTTCCAGCACATCCATCCACCCGCGCACAACTCTATCCATAGCCCACGCCTCACAACCATACAACATTGTTGGAACCACTATTCCTTCAAACATGCCCATTTTTGCTTTCCGAGATAATGCTCTCGACTTCTACACATTCTTCAAGGCTCCCAGAATTTTCGCCCCCTCCCCCACCCTATGATCCACTTCCGTTTCCATGGTTCCATCCGCTGGCAGATCCACTCCCAGATATCTAAAACACTACTTCCTCCAGTTTTTCTCCATTCAAACTTACCTCCCAATTGACTTGACCCTCAACCCTACTGTACCTAATACCCTTGCTCTTATTCACATTTACTCTTAACTTTCTTCTTTCACACACTTTACCAAACTCAGTCACCAGCTTCTGCAGTTTCTCACATGAATCAGCCACCAGCGCTGTATCATCAGCGAACAACATATATATATATCCCTGGGGATAGGGGAGAAAGAGTACTTCCCACGTATTCCCTGCGTGTCATAGAAGGCGACTAAAAGGGGAGGGAGCGGGGGGCTGGAAATCCTCCCCTCTTGTTTTTTTTTTAATTTTCCAAAAGAAGGAACAGAGAAGGGGGCCAGGTGAGGATATTCCCTCAGAGGCCCAGTCCTCTGTTCTTAACGCTACCTTGCTAATGCGGGAAATGGTGAATAGTTTGAAAGAATATATATATATATATAAATATATATATATATATATATATATATATATATATATATGTACAGAATGGAAAAAGGTGAGAACAATGGAAGTAAGGGGAGTCGGGGAGGAATGGGATGTATTTAGGGAATCAGTGATGGATTGCGCAAAAGATGCTTGTGGCATGAGAAGAGTGGGAGGTGGGCTGTTTAGAAAGGGTAGTGTGTGGTGGGATGAAGAAGTAAGAGTATTAGTGAAAGAGAAGAGAGAGGCATTTGGACGATTTTTGCAGGGAAAAAATGCAATTGAGTGGGAGAAGTATAAAAGAAAGAGACAGGAGGTCAAGAGAAAGGTGCAAGAGGTGAAAAAAAGGGCAAATGAGAGTTGGGGTGAGAGACTATCAGTAAATTTTAGGGAGAATAAAAAGATGTTCTGGAAGGAGGTAAATAGGGTGCGTAAGACAAGGGAGCAAATGGGAACTTCAGTGAAGGGCGTAAATGGGGAGGTGATAACAAGTAGCGGTGATGTGAGAAGGAGATGGAATGAGTATTTTGAAGGTTTGTTGAATGTGTCTGATGACAGAGTGGCAGATATAGGGTGTTTTGGTCGAGGTGGTGTGCAAAGTGAGAGGGTTAGGGAAAATGATTTGGTAAACAGAGAAGAGGTAGTAAAAGCTTTGCGGAAGATGAAAGCCGGCAAGGCAGCAGGTTTGGATGGTATTGCAGTGGAATTTATTAAGAAAGGGGGTGACTGTATTGTTGACTGGTTGGTAAGGTTATTTAATGTATGTATGACTCATGGTGAGGTGCCTGAGGATTGGCGGAATGCGTGCATAGTGCCATTGTACAAAGGCAAAGGGGATAAGAGTGAGTGCTCAAATTACAGAGGTATAAGTTTGTTGAGTATTCCTGGTAAATTATATGGGAGGGTATTGATTGAGAGGGTGAAGGCATGTACAGAGCATCAGATTGGGGAAGAGCAGTGCGGTTTCAGAAGTGGTAGAGGATGTGTGGATCAGGTGTTTGCTTTGAAGAATGTATGTGAGAAATACTTAGAAAAGCAAAGGGATTTGTATGTAGCATTTATGGATCTGGAGAAGGCATATGATAGAGTTGATAGAGATGCTCTGTGGAAGGTATTAAGAATATATGGTGTGGGAGGCAAGTTGTTAGAAGCAGTGAAAAGTTTTTATCGAGGATGTAAGGCATGTGTACGTGTAGGAAGAGAGGAAAGTGATTGGTTCTCAGTGAATGTAGGTTTGCGGCAGGGGTGTGTGATGTCTCCATGGTTGTTTAATTTGTTTATGGATGGGGTTGTAAAGGAGGTAAATGCAAGAGTCCTGGAAAGAGGGGCAAGTATGAAGTCTGTTGGGGATGAGAGAGCTTGGGAAGTGAGTCAATTGTTGTTCGCTGATGATACAGCGCTGGTGGCTGATTCATGTGAGAAACTGCAGAAGCTGGTGACTGAGTTTGGTAAAGTGTGTGGAAGAAGAAAGTTGAGAGTAAATGTGAATAAGAGCAAGGTTATTAGGTACAGTAGGGGTGAGGGTCAAGTCAATTGGGAGGTGAGTTTGAATGGAGAAAAACTGGAGGAAGTGAAGTGTTTTAGATATCTGGGAGTGGATCTGTCAGCGGATGGAACCATGGAAGCGGAAGTGGATCATAGGGTGGGGGAGGGGGCGAAAATTTTGGGAGCCTTGAAAAATGTGTGGAAGTCGAGAACATTATCTCGGAAAGCAAAAATGGGTATGTTTGAGGGAATAGTGGTACCAACAATGCTGTATGGTTGCGAGGCGTGGGCTATGGATAGAGATGTGCGCAGGAGGATGGATGTGCTGGAAATGAGATGTTTGAGGACAATGTGTGGTGTGAGGTGGTTTGAGCGAGTAAGTAACGTAAGGGTAAGAGAGATGTGTGGAAATAAAAAGAGCGTGGTTGAGAGAGCAGAAGAGGGTGTTTTGAAATGGTTTGGGCACATGGAGAGAATGAGTGAGGAGAGATTGACCAAGAGGATATATGTGTCGGAGGTGGAGGGAACGAGGAGAAGAGGGAGACCAAATTGGAGGTGGAAAGATGGAGTGAAAAAGATTTTGTGTGATCGGGGCCTGAACATGCAGGAGGGTGAAAGGAGGGCAAGAAATAGAGTGAATTGGAGTCATGTGGTATACAGGGGTTGACGTGCTGTCAGTGGATTGAAGCAAGGCATGTGAAGCGTCTGGGGTAAACCATGGAAAGCTGTGTAGGTATGTATATTTGCGTGTGTGGACGTGTGTATGTACATGTGTATGGGGGGGGGGGCCATTTCTTTCGTCTGTTTCCTTGCGCTACCTCGCAAACGCGGGAGACAGCGACAAAGTATAAAAAAAAAAAAAAAAAAAAAAAAAAAAAAATATATATATTATCCCAGGGGATAGGGGAGAAAGAATACTTCCCACGTATTCCCTGCGTGTCGTAGAAGGCGACTAAAAGGGGAGGGAGCGGGGGGCTGGAAATCTTCCCCTCGTTTTTTTTTTTAATTTTCCAAAAGAAGGAACAGAGAAGGGGGCCAGGTGAGGATGTTCCCTCAGAGGCCCAGTCCTCTGTTCTTAACGCTACCTTGCTGATGCGGGAAATAGCGAATAGTTTGAAGAAAAAAAAAAAAAAAAAAAAAAAAATATATATATATATATATATATATATATATATATATATATATATATATATATATATATATATATATATATATATATATTTTTTTTTTTTTTCATACTATTCGCCATTTCCTGCGATAGCGAGGTAGCGTTAAGAACAGAGGACTGGGCCTTTGAGGGAATACCCTCACCTGGCCCCCTTCTCTGTTCCTTCTTTTGGAAAATTAAAAAAAAAAAAAAAAAAAAAAAAAAAATATATATATATTTTAATTTTCCAAAGGAAGGAACAGAGAAGGGGGCCGGGTGAGGATGTTTCCTCAGAGGCCCAGTCCTCTGTTCTTAATGATACCTCGCTTAGGCGGGAAATGGTGAATAGTATGAAAGAAAAAAGATATATATATTCCTTTGCTTTTTCGGGGAAGGGCTGTAAATCCTCCTCTTCTGCTCTACAACTTTCTACAAGTATAATGAAAACAAAATTCTCAACGGCTGTTTCTCTAAAAGTAGAAAAAAAGAATAAGCAAAGCAAGGATTTTTCTTTTAGGGCTCAGTTTTTATCTTACTGTGGTAAGAAAGATGAGCAGAGAACATATATAAAAACACACAAACATCCAAATCAGCTGTCTGTGAAAAATTAGACCCCAAAAAAGGGTGTTACAGAGATAAATAAGCATTTACTATGGTAAAGAAATATCTTTATAAAAGCAGATATCTGATGACGGAATGGAAAATACGTACATTTCTACTGAAATTATCATGCAGTATTTGGTTTGATTGAACAAATTTACCTAAAAAACAATCAGTGCAGTACATGCATATAAAAAGAAGTTTTTCTCACTCTAAAATGTTTCAAGGAAGGCACTGCTTTATTCATAAAATATTACTGCCATGACAGGCATAAAGTAGAAAGACTTAAGAACCTAAAAGATGTCAGGCTAGATTTAGATGGAGAATTATGAACATTGAATGTTTGAAATCTCGCATGTGACTACCAACCACGCAAATGGTTTAACTAATGCTATGCTGTAGTGTCACTGCCATAAATGGGAAAATTAGAACATCCTGGACAACTTTTTTCAACCTTAGAAAAAACTGTAGTCTAAAATCCTCTTTAAAAATTCAAACAAAGCAGCAAGAGTAATAAAAAAAAAATAGAACAAATATTCCAAGAATACCAACCACAGTAAAGCTTGAATCTTGCAAAGGTTTTGGTAACCAGATGGAAAGAATAACATAACCATCTTAGGAATCAAAGGTAGTGATGGAATCTTACAAAGAAATAACTGCTCGCATAAGACAGAATGGTTGCTCCTGGTTAATAAGGCCTATCTGCTTCCAGTAAGATGACCCTACAAGATGATTGGTGGTCACATCTATTTAATTTATATTTCAAGAGTTAATGGTTGCCCACCTGTATATTGCCTGACAAGTTCAAGATTACAAGTCCTTCATGTTTAGTATCCAATAAAAACAACAAAAAGAGATCTTAATCTTACTTCCTCTCCACCCACCCTTATTGGAGTCCATGCCCCCAACAACATAGAGGTCCCCAACAGTGGATTTTCTAGGCCTGGTGCGTGGTGACTGAAGTGTGGACCGTCTTTCTGGCAGTAAATGGTACTTGAGAGCTTCCAGGATCAACTCTTGGCATTCTCTATTTTCTTTGAAGAGTGAATTGGTTTCTATGTGATCAGTCAGGAACTGAAAAACATGATATAATAACATAACATGCTTCAACAGAGAAGTTATGTCTCTCTCTGCATAAAAACAAAATTTCCACCACTGCCACACAAATATCTTAAGAGGCCACCTAAACCTTATCTCTTAGCAAATTACAACATCCTCTGAAAGTCTTAAAGCAAACAAAAGCATATGTAAACCATTCTACCATTTCTTCTAAATGCCCCTCCCTCACAGCCAACAAAAACTAGGTCACTATATGGGCACAAACCTATTAAAAATAATTTTCAAATACACAGAAGCAATTGTGAACTTATTTCTCCACTGTGGTAGTCTACTCAGTCATACTGAGAGTTTATATTGATATCTCACCTTCTTGGCTACAAATGTATCTTAATAAGAAAAACAGTATGTTAAAAAGGACTTTTAATACTAGTATAACAAGCCAGTGAATCACTCCACATGAAATAAACATTCCTAGCCAGATTTTGCTTTTATTCATTATCATCACAACTCCCATGATCATACATGGTAAAGAAACAGCACTCACAAGTTTTCAAAGCATAACACACAGTCAAAGCTTTCCAAAGTATTTCTGCTATCTTTATCAAATGTGTATCCAAACACTTTCCGTGCACTTTTCTGCAGAACTTGTCAAAAACCTGCCTGCAAGGGTGTAATAATCCATTCAACAAATTCATCCACAATCACCCAAAATAGCTTGCAAAGAAGACATTCTTCTGTAGCTTTTTATAATAATATTTTTCCCTTTACCTGCACACCTTACATAATCACATAATTCATTATATTTAAGTTCTTATAACTCTCACTTGCTTAACAATGACAACAATTTAAACTTTTCATAATTAGTTTTCATAATCACTTTATCCTTAACCAAGGCTTTTTTATTTACGAAAATTCACCCATATATAAAACGTTCTCACTTTCCACACATTTTTCAATGCTCCCAGAACCTTCGCCCCCTCCTCCACCCTGTGACTCACTTCCACTTCCATAGTTCCATCCACTGCTAAATCCACACCCAGATATCTAAAACATTTCACTTCTTCCAGTTTTTCTCCATTCAAACTTACATCCCAATAAATAGGGTTGTGCGAAGGAGGGTGGATGTGTGGAAATGAAATGTTTGAGGACAATATGTGGTATGAGGTGGTTTGATTGAGTAAGTAATGAAAGGGTAAGAGAGATGTGTGGTAATAAAAAGTGTGGTTGAGAGAGCAGAAGAGGGTGTATTGGTCACACGGAGAAAATGAGTGAGGAAAGATTGACAAAGAGGATACATGTGTCAGCGGTGGAGACAACGAGGACAAGTGGGAGACCAAATTGGAGGTAGAAGGATGGAGTGAAAAAGATTCTGAGTGATCGGGGCCTGAACATACTGGAGGGTGAAAGGCATGCAAGGAGTAGAATGAATTGGAATGATGTGGTATACCGGGGTCTACGTGCTGTCAATGGATTGAACCAGGGCATGTGAAGCATCTGGGGTTAACCATGGAAAGTTTTGTGGGGCCTGGATGTGGAAAGGGAGCTGTGGTTTCAGAGCATTACAAATGACAGCTACAGACTGAGTGTGAACGAATGTGGCCTTTGTTGTCTTTTCCTTGAGCTACCTCACACGTGCGTGGGGGGGAGAGGGGTGTCATTTCACATGCATGGCACGGTGGTGACGGGAATGGATGAAGGCAGCAAATATGGATATGTATATATGTCTGTCTGTGTATATGTATATATACGTTGAAATGTGTAGGTATGTATATGTGCGTGTGTGGGCGTTATGTATATACATGTGTATGTGGGTGGGTTGGGCCATTCTTTTGTCTGTTTCCTTGCACTAATTCGCTAACATGGGAGACAGTGACTAAGTATAATAGATAAAAAAAATAAAACAAATGTTTATATGACTAATCATGAGTACTTAACATATTGTTAAATGGCTCATTTTTAAAGAGAATTAACTAAAAATCATATCATTGTTACTCAAAGTGAAAATGCCTTCCCTAAATGAAAATTCTACAACTATAAATTCTACAAACCACTTTTATACAACTATGAATTATACAAACTACCTTTATACTACTATATATATTATGCTAACTACTCAATGAGTACTTAACATATTGTTAAATGGCTCATTTTTAAAGAGAATTAACTAAAAATCATATCATTGTTACTCAAAGTGAAAATGCCTTCCCTAAATGAAAATTCTACAACTATAAATTCTACAAACCACTTTTATACAACTATGAATTATACAAACTACCTTTATATTACTATATATATTATGCTAACTACTCAATGTTGTACATCACCACTACAACATATTCTGTAAACAAGTAAAATATTCCCAGATCCCTGTGAGAATCCAATGACTAAAAAGGCCATGGTACTTTACTAAACAGCAGTACCTACATTTTTAAACTGCCCTGATTAGCATTATCAATACCATTATGAAGCTACACCAAGTCTGTATCATTAATACTTAAAGCACTATGTATTAATTTCAGGATAAATGTCCAATAATTTATCTCATGCCTACATCAGTAGCTATATCATTACCAACATCTCAGTATACTGCTTTAATAGACAATAAGCCATTAGCTTTACAATCATGGAAATTTCACATGATTTATAATCATCTAAGAAAAGTCCATTCAAGTTCATATACTAGGTATAGAGGGACAAAATAAAATTATCTCTGGCATGGTTGTTGGCCACAAAGAGAGCTACCGAAGCTTGACAAGGAGTGGAGGCTAACTATGTAAATGCCTGATTTATGTGGGCCACTGCGTCTATATTCTTTTCTTTTGGCTAGGAAAATAACCCATGGCCTTTCTGGGTGCAATTTTATGGCACCATTTGAAAATGTACTCTGCAATATCTAAGAAAAATCAGATAAGTGAACTTGCCTTCATTTTTCTTCCTAAGTGCTTGTTAGGGTAGCATCAGGAGCATATGAATAACCTCATTTGCATACATGTGTTCACTGTCATGTACAATTTACTGAATCAAAGCCAAGGCTCACTAACATCACATATACCATATACAACACAAATTCAATATATTCTACCATATGCGATACAAAGAAATGGAACCCCCATGTCCTCTTTTGAGGTGATGAAGGATGCCCCAGATAAGCTAACCACAACCCATCCTCCCACTCATTTTTAGTGTGTGCGGCATGATGCTAATAAATTTATTCATATTCTTCGTTACCAAACACTGTGCCTCTACAAGAAATAAGAGTAGCCATATTCTTTAGAATGAAAAAACAAGAGCTGCATGTCATCAACTCTTATCTCAAGTTGTCAAATGTGTCAGTCTCATTCCTTCCTCCAACCATTCAGCATTATATCTATCTATCTATCTATATCTCTGATGCCCATTCCCTCCAGAACTCCCATCAAGGGGTAGCCATGGCAAAAAAGTCTCCACTTATCCCTGTCCTTACATGCCTCCTTTGCATACACTTTCCATACATTCTTCCACTATTTCTCTCCCTCCAGTATTCCACCAACCTACTTGCATATATCACAGGTGGCCTTCCCCTCAGCATTATACCAGGCCAACACAAAAAAGTAAATTACTTCTAGTATATTTTCTTTTACATTTGGCTGCCAGTCTATCAATTCATAAAGGAAAACTTTTTTCAAGTGGTTATGGGGTTTCCGTGGCAATCCTGCTGTTAAAGGGATACAATTACAGAGAAAATTCCAATGGAACTACACAAGGGTTCAAAGCAACCAAATTTATAATTTTTTCTTATGGTTTCCTTATACGGCTTTTACTTCTTTTGACATATACACATATACACATTTCAGTTCTAATGAACATTTGAAGAATCCCGCAAGTAATCTGGCATCAACTGGGTAAGGCAGTGAGCTTCGGACAACACAAACCTTTCGATACCACATCAGTCACCTTCTGACAGCATAATCCCTTCTAATCCCACAAATAGCAAAAACAGACAGAAGAAAGGGTATTTCACTGTAGAAAGTTGCCATAAACATAATACCTGTGGTGAGAGAAGAGGAAGTTTCACTAAACTTAAGAGACGAGCCATATCCTTTGTACGGGTTTCGAGGTCATGTTTCAGCCATAACACCAGTGCCTGAAATTAAACTTTAATCTTTACTTACATAAAAAGAAAATAAATTATCAAAAAATATTGCTCTTTCCATTTCATGTCATGAGCCATTAATCATTTAATCACACAGTAAATGAAGTTTTGCTATGTATGTGTAAATGTAAGCACTAACCTGAAAAATAAGTTCTTCCGAAGGTACATTGAGATCATCAGAGGCTAAAAGGTGAGCAGCTTCTTCTGTAGGAAGCTGGACAAATTCTTGGTGTTGCATGACCTCCTGGAAATGCTCCTACAGGACAGAAAAATAAAAAAGATCTATCAAAGAAGGCATTTTCCAAAATTCTCACTTTGCTAATTTTTAATTTGGCACATATTTTTTTCTTTTTACTTGTTGTGTGATAAGTATTAATATAAAAGATCTGCATGGGTGTTGCTCAATCACTGGTCTTGGCTATTTATCAAGTTCTTAAAATAATATTTAAAGGGTGGTAAAGATGAATAGTCCAACATTTAAGTTAATGAAATAGATTTTATGAGATGATATTTGGGGATTATGAAAAAAATGAAAACTGCTTTTCATAAAAATCAGGAAACATGCCTGACAAGAAATAAAATTTCATGTTAGGAGGGTACAAATATAAGAAATGATGGGATACTGGATGGATGAAAGAGTGCAATAAACACCACTGTGTTTGTTGGGAGACATAGGACCTGTAACTATAGGTTTCCAAAGTGTGAAGCTGGTGGATGGTTATGGAGTAGTTTGAATGGTGTGCTATTGGAGGTAATCAGTCAGAAGAAATAATGCAACAGGTGGATCAGAAATTTTATAAGCCAAGAATTCATCAAGAGAACCACATCAAGCTATCTGAGAGGCAGTGAGCAGATTAAAAAAGCATGCAGAACATGAAAATAGATTTGCAAAAAATAGTGTCCAGATGATTTAATAGTTTATGAAATTTACTAACAAATATTCAAAGCAAACTCAAAAACTTAACCACAAAAACTTTCAAGAACAATGTAATCTGTTATCAGCAGCTGCACTATGGCCTTTTCCAAGGTTATAATTACAAAGTTTGAACAAAGAGTACCATCTTGTATGATAAAAAGTATGATCAACAAACAAGTTTTAGCAGGGAACTGTAACCTTTATCATTCTATCCCAAAAAGAACTTCCAAGATGAATTAGTGCACTTTCAGCCTGGATAGAAGCTGAGAGCCTGAAGTCCTAGAAACAGCAGAAAGTGCATCACAAGAAAGATGCTAATATGCAGAAAGTTTAGGGAAGTCCAGCCAAACAAACTCAGTGATGCTGTCAACCAGTATCAACAATAATTCAGGTAGAGTATTTAGAAATAATTCTTATGAGGCAGCACTGAGAGAACACTTTATATGGGAATAAAAGTGTTGCTACAAATGCAGGGTCAATATTTAAAAAAAAAAAATCCAGTTTACTAGTATGGCTACAAATGCAGGGTCAATATTTAAAAAAAAAAATCCAGTTTACTAGTATGTACACAATAAAAGGCTACAGCTGTGGTCACAGCAGAGGGGCAAGAACATTCACTTACACATAATAAATGTTAATGCCATCTATAACTTACTCCTCTAATGACTACAGGAAATGTCATATGCTACTGTGATGGCCTTTGTTGTGTTATCTTACAGAACTATACCATTTGATCATAAAAGCAAGGTGAATTTTCTTTAACACACAAAATGATAAATGGCCAAGAGATTAAATCAAGAAAATACTCAAAGATAACTCACTGCTGTGTATGTAGATGCTAGGCGGTGAAGTTCAGAGCATCCCTGAGTGTCTGCAAATAATTGTATACCAAGGCAATTTGCTGGGTGAAGCTGCTTGGTGAGGAACTCACAGCACACATCTACTACTTCAGTAAGCAACAAATGATGAGCTGTAGACAGCACAACTTCCACTGTATCTTCATGCAATTCTAGGGTACCTGAGTACGGAAAAGAATTTTAATTCTTCCCAAAGGTTGCTAAACAAGCTGATATATAAGAGCATGCACTTGCAATTCAAATCAAAATCATTATTAGTATATTTGCATTTAATGAATATTTCTGTCCTAACATATAAATCAGTAATATCCTATCTATACATCTATCGTCTATTATCTTCAATTTACATGGACCGGATCACACACACACAGACATTTACCTTTTGCAGAAATTAATTTCACAAATATGGGATCCCAAACCCTGTAGATTGGCAAAACGGCACAGATGCCTATCCCTGAGGTAGACTTGCTCTACTAACATTACTCAAAATAATTCTATCACCCTTCATGAAAATCTCACTTTCTTTTTCGTCTCCCACATACTGAACATGTAATATCATCTGCATAAGTAATAAAGGTACATTGTGAATAAACATGAATTTCTTTGTCTTTTACATACCTAACTATTTGAACCTTATTCTCCTGTACAACATGACTCTCACAGAACCCTCTCCACATACCTAGGGCTGAATATTTTAGACATTCTTTTTGTAACAAATATTAGGCATCAAAAGTTCCCTAATAGTCTGTAAGCACATGGCCTCTGGTCAAGAATTCTACATAAAGTAACATCTCTATTATGACATACAACAAAGTACAAAAAAGGAAGTAACAACCAACAACACTGTTAATGGTTCTGTATGCCACCACAACATTATCTTGTACATGTCCTTAACCAATATTTTCTTTCACTATCTGAAAAGACCTAGACAGGGGCATTAGCTATCTGTTGGAGGCCTTAGAAGGGTTCTTCCTGAAAAAAAAGATCTCACATATTCCAAGCAGCTTGAGTAAGCATTCATCTAGTTTACTTGAAATTTTCACCAGCATAATATCTAATCTCACTAAGTCAGAGATGAGTGTACTCCTGCACTGTTTTTCATCAAAGATTTTGTCAGTAGCCATTCTGGAGGTAGTCCTTCAAAGTCGACTTCCGTCTTGCATAGATTTTTCTGTTCCAATTCCATGTATGGAGTGTTTATAAACATCTTACCTGTAAGTGAAGCTTCTTGAGGGAAAGAAATTGTGAAAGAGTACTGACAAAAGCAGTCACTGACAAAATCAAGAAATCAGCTTTGTAAAAGAAATTAACAAGAATGAACTGTACATACCAGTTTAAAAGTATTAAAAAGAATGTGAAGGATTTTTCTGTTCAGCAAAAGTTTTCCTGATTTGAAAGGGCTCACCTGAGTAGTAGTAACCATCAAGAGTGAGAAGGACTTATGAGAGTGAAAGTGGCTGAAAAGAACTAGAAGGAACTTCTTGCATAATAGTAGTTAAGCAGAGTAAAGAGGACTTAATTAAGGAGCAATAACTGACAAATGTAAGGAGTGCTTACCAATTTTGCAGCAGTATGCAAGTCCTGAAAGGGCTTACCTGTACAGCAGCAGCCTTTCAAGAATGAGGAGGACTTACCTGTACAGCAGTAGACCTAAACAGAAGGCCATGGCGGACAAGACTCAACTGTAAAGCAGAAGCTGACAAGGATGGAAATTGAAGATAGCAATAGCCAAAGGCATAAACTACATATGAGCAGATAATAATAAGGATATGCCTGAGTGAAGCCAGTACCTAAAGGAAAGATGATTTATCTGTACCACAGTAACAAAAGAGGATATACAAATACACAGAAAGTGAAATCAAAGGAGACTTAAAGATGCAGTTGAAGTTAATTAAAGACAATTGGATTTACCTGTGTAGCAGTAGTTGACCAGAGTTAAGAGAGCATCAGAGTCCATGTCTCTCATGGCCACTTCCTCCTGGGTAGCTTCCAAAACTGGTGATGTAAACATGGCAGCAAAGTAGTCACTCGCTGCACTCAACACCAACCGGTGAGCTTTAATGCGACGGTTTCCTATAAAGAGGAAGATATTAATACTTACCTTATGTGAAATATTTCCATTAGGTCATCTGCAAACAGACTCTTTTTCAAACTATTTTTTATTTCTAATCTTGGATAAATGAAATATACCAAGAAAGTTTCCCTTCTGTAGAAGAAGACCTTCACTCATTAACACGTTGACAGATCTAGGGTACACGTCACTGGGTTCCAAAACTCAGTCAACAATGAATCACTATTCTAGTGGCTCTAATCTATCATGTGTTGGGTAAAGTCCCTTCAGCAGACTACGTGAACTATCCACAAGATAAGTAACGCACTTTCCTTATGGCACTCTTTGATACCACAATCTGTTTCACCACCTAGCACATCCTGCTCACATCTCTTTATGTCCTGTTTGACAAAGCATCACATCCTGTTCAAAACATGAAAGACTAGCAAAATATGGAACATATCTACTTCAAAATTTGCTTTAACTTGGAAAGCTATTTGATACATACTGCTAACATGACACCATCACCATGCTTACCATGAAACACATCCTGCCCACATCATAATTCAAAGTCTGGCTCAGTAGATGATACCTGATTTACAATATTCTATGGCAAGCATACTATGAAACAGACCCTGACACATCACAAATCAAAGCTGTGCCAACACTGTAATAAACTGTTTTCATTTATATAACACAAACTTTACAAAGGTTTCAAAAGTATTTGTGCAAAATATGTCAATCACTTTATGCCTCTTGTGAAAATCCTTCACTGCTTCAATTCATTGGAACCTACCTCCATATACCATAAGCACAACACTGCCAATTCTTGGTATTCATATTCTTAATTGCTATAACACTCATACTTTACTGACCATGTTCTCCTATATAAAATGAACAGCTTTATTTCCAACAAAAGATAAAACAATTTCTGCTTGTGCCCATGGAATAGTATCAGATATTTCATGGAATATGACACAAATGTCTTCATGGGTATCTCCCCCTTAGTATTCAGAGAATTTTTTTTACTAGTCCAGCTAAATTAATCCTTTGATACTAATAGCTGAAATGCAAAACTGACCTGCCACCAGAGTAACATCACAGAGTTGGCCCCGGGCATAGTATGCCTCCATACGACGTAGAGCTGCCTCTGCATGTCTGGGAGAGCGGAAAAGTTCATCATGCACACTGCCACCCAATGAGTTGAGTGATGCCACTGACCCTCTGGGTCCAGCACGGCCACTGCCCATGCCAGGAGAAGGAGAACGTTCAGCTTCCTTCATCCTGCAGGTTACACCCAAGCACGGTGAGGGCGTACTCACATAGTACCTGTAAAATAACCAACCACTTTATCTAAAAATCTGAGACAAATGTTTTGCACTATACGAAAAAATAAGACTGATTTACTACTTTTTTTTTTTTTTTTTTTGCTTTGTCGCTGTCTCCAGCGTTTGCGAGGTAGCGCAAGGAAACAGACGAAAGAAATGGCCCAACCCACCCCCATACACATGTATATACATACGTCCACACACGCAAATATACATACCTACACAGCTTTCCATGGTTTACCCCAGACGCTTCACATGCCCTGATTCAATCCACTGACAGCACATCAACCCCGGTATACCACATCGCTCCAATTCACTCTATTCCTTGCCCTCCTTTCACCCTCCTGCATGTTCAGGCCCCGATCACACAAAATCTTTTTCACTCCATCTTTCCACCTCCAATTTGGTCTCCCTCTTCTCCTCGTTCCCTCCACCTCCGACACATATATCCTCTTGGTCAATCTTTCCTCACTCATTCTCTCCATGTGCCCAAACCATTTCAAAACACCCTCTTCTGCTCTCTCAACCACGCTCTTTTTATTTCCACACATCTCTCTTACCCTTACGTTACTTACTCGATCAAACCACCTCACACCACACATTGTCCTCAAACATCTCATTTCCAGCACATCCATCCTCCTGCGCACAACTCTATCCATAGCCCACGCCTCGCAACCATACAACATTGTTGGAACCACTATTCCTTCAAACATACCCATTTTTGCTTTCCGAGATAATGTTCTCGACTTCCACACATTCTTCAAGGCTCCCAGAATTTTCGCCCCCTCCCCCACCCTATGATCCACTTCCGCTTCCATGGTTCCATCCGCTGCCAGATCCACTCCCAGATATCTAAAACACTTCACTACTAACTGGACAAAAAAACAAAACAAAGCACTGTTTTGTGCTACTTTCCAGTAACACAAGAATAATCCACTATTTCTCTAGACTAAAATTTTGTATCAACAGCAACCAGTCTTCTAAGTTGTTTTCAGGTTTAAAAGATAAATACTAACTGGCTGTCTGAGCCTAAATGATGAAATTACACATCTGAATATTAGCTGGATAAATACTACTGTCTCCAATGAAAATTCAACATTACAAGCTAAACTTTCATTATAATATTCACAGACAACACACAACACACCTAACAAATTCATGCTAATTTATCTATATATACTATGCACATTATCTAATCTCAGAAAGACTAAAGAATATACTATTATAATCAAAAAGGAAGGTTTCCCATACTCTAAAAACTATCAAAAATTATCATGTGATACATAACAACTACATTATCAAGCATTTTTTCTCTATAAAATTCCAGTGATAATCTTTTCTCTTCAATGCCGGTTAACATCCTGTTTAAGTAAGCAATTTCTTATACCATTAACCTAAGTGAATTGTAAATTCACTTCACCTAGGTATAATTACCACAGCTGAAATGATTGATGTTTACCATATCTGAAACAGCTGCTATCATTAACTACGACAGATGGATTAGGAAGTCTTCTAAGTTCCCAAAGCTGAACAATCCCTATTTTTTACCACTGCAGGTTGAGCACTTATCTACTTACACAACTGGGATTCTTATCATAAATTAGAACTCTGACACCATTAACTAGTGGTAACTGTTTAAATATGTAACTACACAAGTTAACACTTGTCCACCATGAACCACAGGGAGACACTTACATCATACTGAGGTGTATAGAAGTGTGTTGGCAGGTGAGCCAAAGACGTAAACAAGCTAAATCATGGTATGCATGGTATTGTGGTATTACTTGTGATGAGTAAACTGCATTTAACTTGACTCACAAGTGAGTGAATTACACACAACAGCATGAGTTCTGTACAGTACTACATTCAGTTTTGCATGCATGCTAAAGAAGAATATCCATCACCCCTATTGAACATAGCTTTAGAGCATGTACTATAATAAAAATATGACTTCCTATGTATATCATTACACACAATATAATTATGTAATTTCTATACATTATATTTCATGTACTAATTGCTACTACCACTAGAGCATACAAGCACTTACTATACTGTCCTGTACTCTAATAGCTATTGCTACTCTGTATATATGCTAATATACAACTTGCCACACATTCAGTGACTGCAGCCACAAGAGTAATTATCTTTACAGCTTAATAACCATAATAACAGTTACTACTAAACATACATATAACCTGCTAAACTACATCTCATAAACAAACAACAAAATATATCCGTACAACCTGCTGCAGTAACTGCTATGACTTTGGTATATGAACAGTATGAGTCTTTTGTAACTACTACACCATACTTTTACAGTACAACATGTGAACAATGTATAAATTTGGTTTAAGAACTGCTAATGATTCAATATATTATGGCAGCACAAGCTGCAATGATGAATACTACTTCTAATTACAGCTGTAATTACCATATTACTTAAGAAAATGATAAGATGGATATTACTTTGGTTATATTAAGCCATATAACTTGAAACTACATCATTGCGACATATACAGATGATGAACATGCACATAATATGCTGTCATAATTATAAGTATCAGCTATAGTTTGTGACCACATGTTTCACATGCCAATGCAACTGCTACAACAAAATACAAATGTAAAGCTGAAGTAATGTAACTGTTACTACTTCATATGAATACAAAATAACTTGTGGGAGTAACTACATGCTGGAGAAACTGTGTTCCTCTACTGCAACTGTCTGTTACTACAGCAGAGGGATACACTGTAACTTGTTGCACTAAATGCAAAAATCAATGAAGAACAGTATATATAATTTGCTGCAGTGCCTACTGCTACCAAAGTACATGAATACATGTATAATTTGCATCTGAATGCATTAGGTACCTGGCATATGGAGCATTGCAGGAGTATAAGTAGGAAGCTGCATGGGAGTCACTGGCTAAGCTAAGCGGTCGAGGTACCACAACAGTGTGTGTGTGTCGTTCCCTTGGTGTGGGTGGGGCAGAAGAGTCTGATGACAAGAGAAGTAGGTCTGGCGAGGTGGAACGATACAAACTTCCTCCAACAGAGACATTTTGTGTCCTCCTGGGAGATTGTGCTCCCCTTGGCATGGCGCTCTCCTCCCTTATTGAGGTTCTATCACACCACCACCACCACACCCTGTTTGTGGAGGACAACTACCACACTAGGCAGGCCCAGGATGAAAGGCACTTCACTATGCCCTGAAGCTCAACAGTTCACTAGATGTCAAACATTACACTTAACCACATCACAGATTTTTAGTGCTCTATGCCCTGTGAGCCACTATAGTCACCAAAACTTAAGTTTTTGAAGATAATTTGTGAGTGATAAACAGACACAGGCACTAGCTCACAACTTAGAATGACAGATCTCAAATGCTACATGCCTTAAATAAAATAAGTAAGCCCAGTTTAGCATTATGGACGCCTTTCATATTCTGTGGTGGTGATGAACAACTGATGGTACATGTTTACATGAGATTACGTGATGTAAGTATACCAGATGTCATCTTTTCTTTTTTTCTTACACTGTGATATGGAGGTCTGGAGGGATTAGTTCATCAGTTTGATCCTGGCTCCACAAACAAGATGAATTTACAATAAGCTAAGTCCCCAGCCTCTTTCTGTACTATTCTCTAGTCATCTTTCAAACTAGTTACCCTTGTATTTTGTGTATAAAAAAAGGCCCTCATGCCATTCCCATGTTGCTTTTGAAATTCTTTTTGCTTATGCTATTCTGGGAATTGCTCAAGCTATCTCTGACAGCACAAAAAAGATTATATATTTCAAAGTGGAAAATACAGAGAACTTATGGAAAAATATATCCAAGACTCGTCACCAAAAAAGATTCACTGACAGTACCATGATGAAGGGCTTTCCATTTTTCCTTCTTACTTGTCTGTAGCCAATGGATAATAAATTTCAATGTAAGTGGTAGAAGGAAAAAAGCTTTGTTTTCAATACATAAAAGTCGTGCTTCTGTTAAACGGGCTGTATAGAGAACTAGTCTCAGCAATAAGTGATGGGGGCTAAGAAGTTTACAATATAGCAAATATGGTAAAATGTATTGTGGAACAATGCATTTCCATCAAATTTCAGGTACAGTATGTTCCAGTTATGAATCACAAAACACCAGATAAGCTTGCACTGAGAAGGATAATGGGCAGATATATATGTGACATACAACTTAAGCAGCAGTTAGCGCTCCAAGTGTTGAGGGTTTCATGAGATATTTTTTAACTTTTTCCAATCACAACTGCTTCTTTCACCTTTGCAAGGAAACATAAGAAACAAATGAACAATGGCCTAATTCACACATATCTATTTTTTTAGCTGTCATGTATTTCATTACCTAAATTAAGACCACCATTCTGAGATAAGGCCCACCAAATAATCTATGGTTCACTTGAAAACTTCAGCCCTCCCAGTGACAGCATGTCACTCTTATCAATCTAATTCACTCTATCCCACATATGCCTCCCACCCTGCCGGTATTCAAGCCTCAATAATTCAAAGCCTCCTTCAGCATATCCTTCCAACTCCTTTGTGTGCACCTCCACTTTCCTTCCTTAACTTCATTCATCCTCTCTATATGCCTATATCATTTCAGCACATCCCTCATCAATCCTTCAAATAATTGTTTGCCATGAGACTAATATTAGAAAATAACCATTTCTATTCAGGATAAAAATCTCTGCTGTGACTACAAGACAATGTTACAAACTCCCCATCTACATCTGGCTTGAGTTGTTTAAAAATTAGTTTTGGACCACTTTCAAGTGTTAGCACTTACTCTGGTTAATAATTCTTTTCGTGCACTGTATCTCTTCATCTACAAAGCTACTTTGTCCTTTCATAGTTTTCCTTTAATTGGATCATATCTTCGTGACAAGCATGTATATATCTATTTCCTTGATGACTTTGAGCAGTGGCATATCTAGGGTATGGCAGGTAGGGTAGGTGCCCTGAGTGCCACTCAACAAGTTTGTTTTTTTGACATATGCTACCTGATTGACATTTTTAATGGTATGGTTTTGTGAGATAAAAAAGAAACTCGCCTACTTTTCAACTATAATAATATTTTGCTTCTATCAGGTGCATTACTGCTTCTACGTTACAATTTTGATCAGATACATCTTTAACTTTAAGTCTTTAAGAATTTATATAAATTTAAGTTTCACCTAACTCTTCAACAGTTTCTAATTACACTATATATATCTATACATACATCCACTGTATGTACATTTTTAATCAAGCCAGAGGTGCAATTTCACTGCTTGCCATAGGTCCTATTTCCCCTAGATATTTATTTCTAATCATTATACTTTGTCGCTGTCTCCCGCGTTAGCGAGGTAGCGCAAGGAAACAGACGGAAGAACGGCCCAACCCACCCACATACACATGTATATACATACACGTCCACACACGCACATATACATACCTTTACATCTTAACGTATTTATTTATTTGCTTTGTCGCTGTCTCCCGCGTTAGCGAAGTAGCGCAAGGAAACAGACAAAAGAATGGCCCAACCCGCCCACATACACATGTATATACAAACATGTCCACACATGCACAATATACATACCTATACATCTCAATGTACACATATACATACACACACAGACATATACATATATACACATGTACATAATTCATACTGTCTGCCTTTATTTGTTCCCATCGCCACCTCGCCACACATGGAATAACAACCCCCTCCCCCCTCATGTGTGCGAGGTAGTGCTTGGAAAAACACCAAAGGCCCCATTCGTTCACACTCAGTCTCTAGCTGTCATGTAATAATGCACCGAAACCACAGTGTATACATATATATATACCCACCCAGACATATACATATATACACATGTACATAATTCATATTGTCTGCCCTTATTCATTCCCGTCGCCACCCTGCCACACATGAAATGACAGCCCCCTCCCCCAGCATGTGCACCAGGTAGCACTAGGAAAAGACAACAAAGGCCACATTCATTCACACTCAGTCTCTAGCTGTCATGTATAATGCACCGAAACCACAGCTCCCTTTCCACATCCAGGCCCCACAAAATTTTCCATAGTTTACCCCAGACACTTCACATGCCCTGGTTCAATCCATTGACAGCATGTCAATCCCGGTATACCACATCGTTCCAATTCACTCTATTCCTTGCATGCCTTTCACCCTCCTGGATGTTCAGGCCCCGATCACTCAAAATCTTTTTCACTCCATCTTTCCACCTCCAATTTGGTCTCCCACTTCTCCTCGTTCCCCTAGATACCCCTGTGAATAGTTACGAGTATTTTCTAGCTCAAAATACTTTTTGTTTCAAAACTGAAAGATAAGGTATTAAAACACTTCTATACTTGAAACAATCATGGAAAATATATCATAATACTCTCATTTACAGATACATACTGATTAAATATGAAACAGAAATATTTTAAAATTGACTTCATTTAACAGATTAATCAAATGTCATTAAGAGGACTAAACGTCATTTTAAGACCTTATTTGTATTCAGCAAGAAAAATACTTCTTATAATGAGTTCTTAAATAAACATTTTTTTCTGAGAAAAATACCAAAAATTGAAGGTAATATTTCTGGGTATTTTTTTTTAGCTCCAAAGACTTTTTGTTTCAAAATTGAAAGATTAGATATTCAAACACTTCTATACTTGAAATAATTTTGGTTAATACATCATAGAGCTCTCAGTTACCAATTCACACCTAGTAAATAAGATGCAAAGGATCACTAGATATTTCAAAATTAATCTGATTTTAACACCTTGATTGAATTTAGTTGATATTCTAACGCTAGATATGTATTCAGCGTGAAAAATACTTCTTGTAATGAGTTCTTAAAGGATATCTATTCTTCTGAGAAAAATGCCAAAAATTTTTAGGGACATTTTTTATATATTATATATTATCCCTGGGGATAGGGGAGAAAGAATACTTCCCATGTATTCCGTGCATGTTGTGGAAGGCGACTAAAAGGGGAAGGAGCAGGGGAGGCTGGAAATCCTCCCCTCTTTTTTCAATATTCCAAAAGAAGGAACAGAGAAGGGGGCCAAGTGAGGCTATTCCCTCTAAGGCTCAGTCCTCTGTTCTTAACGCTACCTCACTAATGCGGGATAAGGCGAATATGTATGAAAAAAAAAAACTTTAGCTCAAAAATTTTTTCTTTTAAACTTAAAGATAAGATATACATACACTTCTATACTTGAAATAATCATAGGAAATATATCACAATGCTCTGAGTCACTGATACATAACCAATAAATACGATGCAAATAATCAGAAAATATTTAAAATTGAATTCATTTAACAGCTTAACTGAATGTCATAAAGACAACTAAATGAAATTCGAACACCAGGTTTGTATTCAGCATAAAATATAATTCTTATAAGGTATTTTTTAGCTCAAAAAACTTTTTGTTCCAAAATTGAAACATGAGATATTCAAACACTTCTATACTTGAAATAATCATGAAAAATATATCATAATGCTCTCAGTTTCAGATACATACCCAGTAAATATAATGCAGACGAGCAGAAAATATTCTAAAATTGACTTCATTTAACAGCTTAAATAAATGTCAGAAAGATGACTAAACGATATTTCAACACCAGATTTGTATTCAGCATGAAAAATACTTCTTATGATAATGAGATTGTAAATGAAATCTATTTTTCTGAGAAAAATGCCAAAAACTGAAGGTAATAATAGTTCAGGGTATTTTTTAGCTCAAAAATCTTTGTTTCAAAATTGAACCATAGGGTACTCAAACACTTCTATACTTGAAATAATCATGAAAAACATACAATAATGGTCTCAGTTACCGATACATACTCAGTAAATATGATGTAAAGGAACAAAAATATTTTGAAATTGACTTCATTTAACAGTTTAATTGAATGTCATAAAGACAACTAAATGATATCTTGACACCAGATTTGTGTTCAGCATGAAAAATACTTCTTATAATGAATTTTTAAAGGAAATTTATTTTTCTGAAAAAAAAATGTCAAAAATTGAAGATTTTTTAGCTCAAAAAAATTTTGTTTCAAAATTGAAAGATATGATATTTAAACACTTCTATATTTGAAATAATCATGGAAAATATATCATAATGCTCTCAATTTCCAATACATACCCAGTAAGCATAGAGCAAATGAGAAGAATTTTTTTTTTAAATAAACTCCATTCAACAGCTTAATGAATGTCAGAAAGATGACTCAGAGATATTCTAACACCAGATTTTGTATTCAGTATGAAAAATACTTCTTGTACTGAGTTTGAAAATGAAATCTATTTTTCTGAGAAAAATGCCAAAAACTGAAGGTATTTTTTAGCTCAAAAATCTTTTTGTTTCAAAATTGAACCACAGGACATTCAAACACTTCTATACTTGAAATAATCATGAAAAATATATCACAATGCTCTCAGTTACCGATACATACTCAGTAAATACAATGTAAAGGAACAAAAATATTTTGAAATCTACTTCATTTAACAGCTTAACTGAATGTCATAAAGACAACTAAACGATATCTTAACAGTAGATTTGTATTCAGCATGAAAAATAATTCTTATACTGAGTTTTTAAAGGAAATTCATTTTTCTGAGAAAAATGCCAAAAATTGAAGGAAATAGTTCAGAAGATTTTTTTGCTCAAAAACTTTTTGTTTCAAAATTAAAGATAAGATATTCAAACACCTCTACCCTTTTAATAATCATGGAATATATATCATAATGCTCTCAGTTTCTGATACATACCCAGTAAATACGATGCAAACGAGCAAAATATATTTCAAAATTAAATTCAGCTTAAATGAACGTCAGAAAGGTGACTAAATATTTTAACACCAGATTTGTATTCATCATGAAAAATACTTCTTATAAAGAGTTTTCAAAGAAAATCTATATTTCTGAGAAAAATGCCAGGGTATTTTTCATCTCAAAAAAAAAATTTTGCTTCAAAATTGAAACCTGAGATATTCAAACACTTCTATACTTGAAATAATCATGAAAAATATATCATAATGATCACAATTACTGATACATACTCAGTAAATAGGATGCAAAGGAACAGAAATATTTTAAAATTGAGTTCATTTAACAGCTTAACTGAGTGTCATTAAGAGGACTAAACCTTATTTTAATACCAGATTTGTGTTCAGCATGAAAAATACTTCTTATAATGAGTTAATAAAGGAATTTTTTTTTCTGAGAAAAATACCAAAAATTGAAGGTTCAAGGTATTTTTTGGCACCAAAAACGTTTTGTTTCAAAATTGAAAGATGAAATATTCAAACACTTCTATACTTGAAATAATCATGGAAAATATATTATAATGCTCCCAGTTACTGATACATACTCAGTAAATACGATGCAAAGGAGCAGAGAATACTTCAAAATCAACTTCATTTAACAGCTTAACTGAATGTCATAGAGATGACTAAATGATATTTTAACATCAGATTTGTATTCAGCATGAAAAATACTTCTTATAATGAGTTTTTAAAGGAAATCTGTTTTTCTAAGAAAAATGCCAAAAATTGAAGGGTATTTTTTAGCTCAAAAAGGGTTTTTGTTTCAAAATTGAAAAATGAGATATTCAAACACTTCTATACTTGAAATAATCATGAAAAATATATCATAATCCTCTCAGTTACCAATAAATACTCAGTAAATACAATGCAAAGGAACAGAAATATTCTAAAATTGACTTCATTTAACAGCTTAACTGAATGTCATAAAGACGACTAAACGATATCTTAACACCAGATTTGTATTCAGAATGAAAAATACTTCTTATAATGAGTTTTTAAAAGAAAATCTATTTTTCTGAGAAAAATGCCAAAAACTGAAGGTAGTAGTTCAGGGAATTTTTTAACTCAAAAAACTAACTCAAAAAACTTTTTGTTTCAAAATTGAGACATGAGATATTCAAACACTTCTATAGTTGAAATAATCATGAAAAACATATCATAATGCTCTCAGTTACAGACACGTACTCAGTAAATACGATGCAAAGGAACAGAAATATTGTAAAATTGACTCCATTTAACAGCTTAACTGAATGTCATATAGACAACTAAATGCAACTTAAAACCATATTTGTATCCAGCATCAAAAATACTTCTTATCATTAGTTTTTAAAGGATATCTATTTTTCTGAGAAAAATGCCAAAAACTGAAGGTAACAGTTCAGGGTATTTTGAAAGATAAAATATTCAAACACTTCTATACTTGAAATAATCATGAAAACTATATCATAATGCTCTGTTACCACTACATACTCAGTAAATAAGATGCAAAGGAACAGAAATATTTCAAAATTGACTTCATTTAACATCTGAATTAGGTGTCATTAAGAGAAGTAAACGTTATTTTAACACCAGATTTGAATTTTGCACGAAAAATACTTCTTATAATGAGTTTTTAAAGGAAATTTATTTTCTGAGAAAAATACCAAAAATTGAAGATAATAGTTACAATGGCGTATCTAAGGGTATATGAGGTTGGGCTGGTGCACTGAGCGCCACTTGAAGGGGGTCGCCACACAACAGGTCTTTTGACATATGCTACCCGACTGACATTTTTAACGGTTTGGTTATGCGAGACAAAAAAGGAACCAGTCTACTTTTCAACTATAGTAATATTTTGCTTCTAGCAGTTGCCTTACTGCTTCTATGTTACAATTTTGATCAAATAAATCTTTAAGTCTTTAAGAGTTTATATAAATTTACGTTTGGCTTAACTCTTCAACAGTTTATAATTACAATGCATATATTTTATATACATCCACTGTATGTACATTTCTAATCATGCCAGGTGCGCAATTTCAGTGCTTGCCACTAGCGCTTTTTCCCCTAGTTTGAGACAATCCTGACAGTATGTTCACAGAAACTCTCTCCCATGGTTCCTTGACCTTGGTGTATATCAAAATGATGTAACACCATTATGTTAACCTTATACAGATTGCATGTGTGGCATCTATGCTCCTATACACTTAATTTCCACCACCTATGGGGGAATATGAGCGTGATGGGATATGTATAACGGAGATTCAAAATCCAGCTTTACCATCACTGTAAGCATCTCGAAGGCAAGCACGCTTTTCGCACCTGGAAGCCAACTTAGAACCAAACCAGCAAGACAACAGTTTGTACATTTGACAAACATACCGAGGTTCAATAAAGACTGTTTTGACATCATAGAGGCTCTCCTTACTCGAGACAAATCTTTACAGGATCCCTACTGATATTTGCCTGCAAAAGGGCTTAAAAATAATAATAAATGGCTTCAGACGGTAAAACGAAATATATATGCGTGGGGGGTTAATGAAAAAAGACTACGCACAGACCGCTATATTCTTTAACGTTTTTTTGTACTGAAAATGGGAATAAGAGTTACCAACACAGCTGGAATGAGAACTGGATAGAATGTAAACGAGGAAATGGAGTGGAATTATTTACCATGTCCCGTGTGGCGGATGCGAGTAGGGTATTTCGGGGAAACAGGTCATATAACCTGCACAAACGGATGAATGAGCACAGGAGGGATGCTCGAGCGCACAGAAAGTCCGACTAGTTCGTGGATCGCTTACACGAATACGGTCATATCCCGAAATGGCAAGAAGCAATTATACACAAGTGGTCAGAGAAAGAGGGAGAAACAGTTAACTGAGGTACCGTATATCATTCCTCACGAATCTACAAATCTCAGGGAAAGATCCTTCTGGTTAGCCACGGCGGGATTGTTACAGACACCAAAAAAACGAGGCTTATGACTACTACCATCCAACCATGGACAGCCAATGAGAGTCAGGAGGTATTCTGCAGGCACCCAAACGACCTCTGGCGAACATGTAGAACTTGTTTTTGATTTATTTTTGTCATCCTCTCTAAGGAAGCTGAAGTACTTCAGATGAAGTACTTAAACGTAATGGGCACCAACGATTATTCATATAATATATATATATATATATATATATATATATATATATATATATATAGAGAGAGAGAGAGAGAGAGAGAGAGAGAGAGAGAGAGAGAGAGAGAGAGAGAGTATCCCGGTGTCTACCATAAATTGTTCTAATTAATCCAATCTACGAGTCATTATGACGTCACGATGGTGCAATCTTTAAGTTCATTAAACAAAAAAGAAATGATAACCATTTCCCCTCCCTATGAACCCGTTCTATCGTGTTGCGGCTGGCCGCAACCGCTCATCTAGTCCCGAATGCTGACCACAAAAGTCTAACTCCCATACGTCTAACCAAAGGTCAATCAATTCCCTTGTGCAACCTACGGGTCGGTGCATTTTCTGGTATCAATTACAGCAGTCAATCCAATCACTGGTGCTTATCTCAATGTCACACATCTCTACAAACCCACTTGCCCCTCTCGCATTCCCTCAGCCCGAGTTCTTTAGGGTAATCCCCTCCCCTCCTTTTTTTTTTTTCTTTGCTGGCATTCTAACTGCTAATGCAGTGGGCTGTTCCTCTCCTGCTGACAGCATATATGTTACTCAGCAGGTAAGCTGTTCCTCCCCTGCTGAAACATGCAAGCTCCCCCATTACATGAATTAGTTGTTCCTTCCCCGATGTTGAGCTTCATGTTCCTAATAACATAAGAGATGTTCCTCCCACGCTAACGACTTATATGTTCTCCCAGCAGCTAAGGTGCCCCCTCCCCACCCACCCTGCTGACGACTTACATTTTCCACCAGCAGATGAGGTGTCCCTCTTAATCCCAATGACGACGGACATGTGGCTCCTGCAGGTGCCACACACACTTCTACCAGACTCCTTATTTACCCAAGTGTTCCCTATACTCATCAGTTACCGCCTCTCCCTAACTTCACTTCTAACATACAATGCCTTTACTTACTTCACCAGCTTTCCTCTTTTGTTGTTCCTTGTCATAAGCACTGTTCCCTTTATCCTGCTTTGTTGTTCTTCCCTTATATCCAGCCATTTTCTCACTTTATTCTTTTCCATATCAACTCTTCGCTTTCCCCTCCTCACTATTGACGCCTTTCGTGGCGAGGGGAAAGGCCTTTGTTTACATATGATGTACCTGGCTTACTTTAACGTTCAGCAAATGACTGTTTCCCCATCAGGTAAGTGCTTGAGATGATTTGTAAGTCCAAGGAAGCTGATTCCATGCCTTCCGCGAACAGTAGCCAAAAAAAGGTACTGCAACAAGGAATTAACAAATTATGTGGAGATTCAGGTATGAGAACAAAGATGAGTGTGTGTGTGTGTGTGTGTGTGTGTGTGTGTGGAGGGGGGAGAGGGGGTGATCACTCGGCTTCTGACACCGCAAGCCATATTGGACCGAGATCTCCACACGATTGGACCTAAGACCTTTTAAAAGGCCTCAGCCACTCATCATAGCTCATAAGATTTGCCAAAGATCTCCGTGAACACTCTAAGGTTGCGGCACCAGATCCGCCCACCTCATGTTCCCACCAGGAATGAACACACTCTAAGCTGGAGATTCCCATCCTATGTACGAACAAAAACGAGTCCGTATGGCAACACATACATGTATTTAATTGGTTATGCTGCAGCGTCGCAACGTCTAAAATTACCTGAACGGGGTGCATAACTGCAACGTTTATGAAAGGAAAAACTCGAAAGAGAATCACAACTAAATCCCATACATATCTAAAATAAATTAGAAAATAATAATTATTATCCGGCACCTGCAAACTGGGGTTGCGCGCGCGGTTGCCGAATGCAGCCAGACCCCCAGCTTAACACGTCGCGTCAGAATTCCGATTTACCCACAGGATTACCAAATTTGTCACATTTATGCTTCACCTTTCTCATCCGTCAACAGCAGCACATGAATAGTCTTTACCTAGAGAAAAAACTACTAAGGCATAACAGGTTATCGGTTCATTATGAAAAACTTGGGTCTAAATAGGGGGGGTTAGTTTAAACGTTTCTGGTGTAACACTGGTGCAGGAAAGTCGGTCTATCAGAGTACATCGGGAAACCGAGACTTGCTGTATCAGAGACCTGCCAACCCACCCATCAGTCCAAATCCACGGAAATGTATTACACACTAACGATAATAACAAAGGTACTCACCGTGTCAATAATTCCGGACGCCGTACATATAGTAAATATTACGCAGCTTTTTTTTTCTTTTGAGGAGGGGGGGGGGGGGATGAGTCGGCACTAGCGGGTCAAACAGTATTTTGCTGGCTAATATATTTCCTTTAGTTCCACGTTATTACTGCACTTATCAACTTTTCCTAATGACAAATACTTTTTGAACACCGATATTCACACAAATATCAACCGTCAGGAGCGAAGAAATCAATACCTTTCGCCTTCATTATGATAAACTGTCAAATCAATCAACGTTATCTATCCCCCAACTTGCAGATGCACCTCCTAGGTCCCTCCCACCACCTTCGCCCTCAAGCCTTTCAACGAAACTGAAAGGTGGCGCCAGGAAGAATGTGTCGAAAATAAACCAGTCGACAAAATAATATATAATCCATCGGCGCCGACTACTAGTTGTCAGCAAATCAACCACGAAAATCTTATCTATCATAAAACTTGGAGCGGTTAGCTATCGTGGGAACATGTACTTCGTGTATTTACAAGAAAATAAAAAAAGGAAAAAGATGACAGCCGAGAAAGAAAAAAAGAAAGGTATTTATGTTACGTAAGTTAATAAGGCTGGCTAGGTAACTTTGTTTTGATGATAAACATGGTGTATGACGTTCTGGGTATCACTACGTCAAGACGGCAGTATATTCCAGGACGGTTGTTGTCTAAAACCTATTACCTCCCTACTGTTTCTTAGGTACTCCGAATCTTTATCATAAACATATACAAAGCCATTGTTTGTCCGTGAACCCTTCATCAGCTTTTCTATTGTGTTGGGTGCCACGCAACACCTCAAAAAACCCTCTGCATCACTGGCGGGACCAAGTATATAATATAAATTCTACTTGCAATTCTGGATGGAAACTTGCACCGCCTGAACCACATGTGATGATGTCTGACACCACCTACAAAGTGCCTTGGAAAACCTACAATACCTGTGCCAGTATGTGTGGGACATTCCCCTTGGTTGGGTGCCATCAACTACCTGCACCAGTACAGCTCACCATCTGTCTGACAGGGTTCATGTGTCGCTGTGGCTTACTGAGGAGTGCATGGTAGATCTATTACTTCATGACGGAGGTACATAAGCTAACAAATCTCAGCCGCAGAAACCGAAGTAATATCTACAGGGGAGAAAAAGAAAACCTGACGTTCGGCTTGAAGAAAGTGGGTCAAGTTTTGAGGTCGTAATGGTTCTCAGACTGCTTTAGACTCGACTGTGCCAACACAACAACGGATCAAGACCACTATACAAGAGATTGCCCATGGACTTTTCGTAAATATTCTTCTGTACATTTTTTTTTTTTTTATACTTTGTCGCTGTCTCCCGCGTTTGCGAGGTAGCGCAAGGAAACAGACGAAAGAAATGGCCCAACCCCCCCCCCCCCATACACATGTATATACATACGTCCACACACGCAAATATACATACCTACACAGCTTTCCATGGTTTACCCCAGACGCTTCACATGCCTTGATTCAATCCACTGACAGCACGTCAACCCCGGTATACCACATCGCTCCAATTCACTCTATTCCTTGCCCTCCTTTCACCCTCCTGCATGTTCAGGCCCCGATCACACAAAATCTTTTTCACTCCATCTTTCCACCTCCAATTTGGTCTCCCTCTTCTCCTTGCTCCCTCCACCTCCGACACATATATCCTCTTGGTCAATCTTTCCTCACTCCTCTCCATGTGCCCAAACCACTTCAAAACACCCTCTTCTGCTCTCTCAACCACGCTCTTTTTATTTCCACACATCTCTCTTACCCTTACGTTACTCACTCGATCAAACCACCTCACACCACACATTGTCCTCAAACATCTCATTTCCAGCACATCCATCCTCCTGCGCACAACTCTATCCATAGCCCACGCCTCGCAACCATACAACATTGTTGGAACCACTATTCCTTCAAACATACCCATTTTTGCTTTCCGAGATAATGTTCTCGACTTCCACACATTCTTCAAGGCCCCCAGAATTTTCGCCCCCTCCCCCACCCTATGATCCACTTTCGCTTCCATGGTTCCATCCGCTGCCAGATCCACTCCCAGATATCTAAAACACTTCACTTCCTCCAGTTTTTCTCCATTCAAACTCACCTCCCAATTGACTTGACCCTCAACCCTACTGTACCTAATAACCTTGCTCTTATTCACATTTACTCTTAACTTTCTTCTTCCACACACTTTACCAAACTGTACATATATATGGCATAAAGGCTTATCAGAAAGTGCTATTACTATTTAAATTTGTTTAGTACAACTGCACCTACAACGAACTAATCTACAGGACCTTGATAATATACGTATACTGTCTTCTCTTAAAGCTACACATCATTTTCCCTTCCTCGCGTCAGTACCTAAGTAATAGCTAAAAGCTCGCATTTCTGTACACAGAACTCTCACACCAAGTTCCTTTTACAACAGAACCCTGCGATACAGGTACCCATCACACTATGATACACCAGGTTATCATTACATCAAATCATGCTGCATTTGGGTTACCGTTACAAAAACTTATGAAACTAGTTTGCCACGACAATACTACCTTACTACGCAAAGCTTCCGTTAAATCCTCACTTCACTACACAAAGGAAGCATAACCACAGTCAAGTTACTTGAGAACACTTACCGTCCACTACGCTTCAAACACCCCTCAAGACTTACCTGGAATAAAAAAGTCCAATGTTTAATGGTTTATTCCTTATATGCATCAATAAAAAGTAAACTATATGCAAAAGCAGAAGAAAGGACAAGGAAGTGGACTACAAACAATAAGAGAATCGGACAAGGCATAAAAGATTCTAGAGACAAACATTCTCAGCTCTACAACTTCAAGTAATATGAAAAACAAATTAGTACAAAAAAAACGTAATTATCAACTGCCTGGAGAGAGAGAGAGAGAGAGAGAGAGAGAGAGAGAGAGAGAGAGAGAGAGAGAGAGAGAGAGAGAGAGAGAGAGAGAGAGAGAGGCTTCTAAGGGACTCAAACATGGAAATCTGAAGTGTTCAACTGCGTCTCGATCTTGGTATAGAATGTCGGGAAGACTTCAGAACAGAGGAGACAAAGGAAGTCGAGAATGTACAAAGCAAAAGAACGCAAGATTTTATGTCTGGGCATGAATTCAACACTACTTTTGACTAAATATTCATCTTAATAATTACTTTGATTCAGTCTTTAGCATATTAGGTCTAGCCTATATGACCATTCTCTTCGAAGAATTGCCTCCGCATTCAAGGATGATCTTACTCGACCTAAGTACTCATTGCCTCCGCTCTCTTCTACAGATATAACTACGATTTCTGATTCTCAGAGCTGTCTCCTTGCGTGCCTTACATATGTGTGAAGTCATGGCTATCGAAATATGGTGCACATCCATGAGAGGCGCAATACTAAAGCAATCCCTTTGTCTTCACCACCCAAAGCCTGTTGGCAGCTTAAAATATCGCTTCACCTACGCACGATCGGGGTCGTTAGTTTGGACCCAGACTGGACGCCTACTTACGATGCTGCTGATCAATGCACTGATTTCCCACACCGTGACTAACTGTTAAGGCGTTCATGTAGTGTACTGGGATAATGCTGTGTAATGCAGATCGATCCTGAAAATAGATGATCACGGGTTGAGGTGTATGTCTGGGGACATATGCTCACATCTGAGAAAGATGGTAACACTGAAATCAAAATAATGGTATAGGTTAGTTCAGTAAAGGGTGCAAACACCTGGAGACGAAAATCGTAATGTCTGCAGCCGAGAGAAACGCTAGGGGATGTACAGAGGAGTAATTCTACACGGGCCAGAACAGTGAAAAAAAAAAAAATCTAAACGGGCCTAAACAAGTATCTATAATGAGTAACAGACCAACCAAGATGATGTGGTCAGGGCCCGGGGGAGAAATCGTGAGCCCTGCTGCTTCTCCTGTTTCCAAGCCCCTTATGTAGCGGAACAATCCCCCCCCCCCCCCTCCACATCATGTATGATATTTTTTTTCAACTTTAAATGATTAATAAATCAGTTTTCATCAACTTAAGCTCCCCATTCCCAGTCACAGTCTCGATGTATTTTAATCATCTGCTTGAGCACGGGCGCCCCTAGGGTACAGGATCCGCCGTTTTGCACCTTATGCAAACCTTCCGGGTCCTGGTGGTGGTTACGTAGACCTATCAACCTTCGGATGTCTCGCTTCACATGACTTGCAAAAGAAATATGATTCGTGCCTTTTACAATGTACGCATTTTAAATCCCCATTACAGTATCATCATTTATATCACTTCCTCTTTTCGTTTCAATAATGGCCTAACTCGATAAGGGACTTTTGTCCGTGACTGGAACCTTTGACATTAAAGATGAGGGAGAGAGCAGGATATCCACGAGATGAACAATATACCAACAGGATCAACTGACAGACAGTATAATAACAACATTAATGTCCCGTCGCACAACCTTGATGACCTAAACAAGGCAGCTGCGCGACGCACATCGTATGATAAGCTTGATGAAAAACAATTAACCTTCTCTATCAACACAAACCAAATAATAGAAATAGTAATAACTATGTTCACGATATACACTGCGTAGAATATATGTATTGTGATAATCTTTGTACCAATATAATGGCAGCAAAAGTATAAGGGGGAAGGTGGAGTAGGGAGGTATACCAAAGGAGGAAGGAGACGTTAGCTCGCCAGCCTCCAGCCCAGCTGGACACGCGACGCATGCAAGGCCGCAACACCAACCACAAAGAGAAAACGATATCCAGATCCTAATCACAGAGAAAGCCAAACCTATATGATGAAAAAAGGGGGAGAGGTACACAAGAATACCAATAACGATTAATAAGCTATACCAAAAGCATGAAAGTAACAAGCGGATTGAAGATGGGAGGAATATGAGAATCCGCTATCCACACACCCATCAGGAGTGCTGCCCACCCGCCCACTAAGTCGCAAGGACAACTTCTTCCAATGTAACGGCGTTCCCCCGGCCTTATCTTATTGCGTTTTCATTTTAGAATGGCATCTAATATAAAATAATGGTTTTAATACAGGCTCGAACACAACCAGTTTTCGAACTCCAATCCTGGCCAAAGAAGAATGATCGGAACCTCACTTTACGAAATAATCAAACGCCTAACTATTGTTGGATCCTCTACCTGACGGCAAGGTTGATTACAGATTTAATTTTGTGGCAGATGATTAGACCTGTCGAAGGTTTTACAATAAAACCTCGTAAGTATTAAATGTATGGGGACTGTCCCAAAACGTCCCTCTAATGTAGATGGAATTACGGTCCATAAGGATATAAAAAAATCAACTATTTTAGAATTTCCTCCACTGGGACTTCTCTCAAGAACCAAGACTGCTTCACACATCAGTACTGAGATACGGAGACCAAAAATATATGCATTTTAATGAATCAAACACAGCTTTACGAAATTAATTTTAAACGCTACCAAAAATGAACAGGGATCAGTAATTCTAAGATGTCACCCATGATGATATAACATCAGCACCTAGCTTTAGGACAGTAATGGATTTCTACCCACTAAAAAATCCATGCCTACCCCTATAACTGCTCCCATGCCAAGATAATATGCAGCTACCATGCACAGGTATTCATTCTTTGTTTGCAGAGCTAATCAATTTTATGTCATCCACATAAATAGCTAAAACATGCTTTCGGGAAAGTAAATATCCAAATTTACCTTACAACTGTGGGGTTTTAAAAGTTAGTATGTCTTTTTGAATGTAATAGAATGCATAATTGTTCCTTGAGGTACCCTAGATACAATGTTAAAGTTAAAAATCTCCATCTCTTTAGCTGCAAAAACCACAAGTAATCTACTGTCTTTTGATCTCAATAATTAAAAAAAATCATTTTTAATATGAAATTCACTGGAAGGTAGTTTCCTAACACATATTTCTTGTGACAGGAAAATCGTACAGGGTTAATGTAATATGTACCAATAAAGAAAGAAATCTGATATCTTATTAAGAGACCTTCTGAGATTAAAAGTGAATGGAAACCAGTATCAGACTCTGAGTCAGCGTTAGCTTTCAAAGAATGCAATGCAGCTTAGAAAGTTCCAGCCCTACATTTGCATTCTTTCAAAATACTGTCGACAATGCCAGTAACTGCAGCCAGCAATAAACCTTAATTTTCAACCTCAAGGCATTTAGATATCAGTTTCCATTCATCAGGAGATGCTATGTGGATTCCCAATATTCAGAATTATTTGTACTATCCTCCTAAAATGATTTATCAAGCGATGAATACTCTTACATCATCTAAATATAGAAAAGTCAAATATTAAATATAGGTATTGTGTACTTTGTGTTGCATGTATTACTGTAATGTACAGTAAATGTAATACCACAGTCACTTTCGTAAATCACAAATAGGATTTTAAAATGCAATGTATAATCTGAAACATAACACAGGAGCAATGCTAATTCTTGTGGGGCGGGGTAGCAACCGGAATGGATGAAGGCAAGCAAGTATGAATATGTACATGTGTATATATCTGTGTATGTGTATGTATATGTTGATATGCATATGTATGTATATGTGCATATGTGGGCATCTATGTATATGTACATGTATACGAGTGAATGGGCCTTTCTTTGTCTGTTTCCTGGCACTAACTCGGGAAACAGCGATTATGTATGATGAATAAAATATATATATATATATATATATATATATATATATATATATATATATATATATATATATATATATATATATATATATATTTTTTTTTTTTTTTCTTTTTATACTTTGTCGCTGTCTCCCGCGTTTGCGAGGTAGCGCAAGGAAACAGACGAAAGAAATGGCCCAACCCCCCCCCCATACACATGTACATACACACGTCCACACACGCAAATACACATACCTACACAGCTTTCCATGGTTTACCCCAGACGCTTCACATGCCTTGCTTCAATCCACTGACAGCACGTCAACCCCTGTATACCACATGACTCCAATTCACTCTATTTCTTGCCCTCCTTTCACCCTCCTGCATGTTCAGGCCCCGATCACACAAAATCTTTTTCACTCCATCTTTCCACCTCCAATTTGGTCTCCCTCTTCTCCTTGCTCCTTCCACCTCCGACATATATATCCTCTTGGTCAATCTTTCCTCACTCATCCTCTCCATGTGCCCAAACCACTTCAAAACACCCTCTTCTGCTCTCTCAACCACGCTCTTTTTATTTCCACACATCTCTCTTACCCTTATGTTACTCACTCGATCAAACCACCTCACACCACACATTGTCCTCAAACATCTCATATATATATATATATATATATATATATATATATATATATATATATATATATATATGCTGCATGTTTAACATGAAGTGGATTATGATAAGACAGTGAAAAACAAAAAACTGCTAAAATACTGAAACCTTATAAAACTCATCTCCAACACCTCTCAATAATTACATAAATGAGGACAGCAAAGATATGTACCTGGTAAACCTAAGAAGCCTCAACTAAAAGTTCATGACATTTACACATAGTATCTTATGCAAAACAGTATTGCAAGGATAGAGAATGAACATTCATTCTTAACTTTGCTAAGACAAAAATTTGAGTTTCAACAAAAGAGTAGGAAAACAAAAAAATATCAAAGACTGAAGCTAATATAATATTTTAGAATACTATAGTTACAAATGGAACCATGTCTGAAGAGGATGTTCTGTTGGGAGTACCAGAAGGAAAATTAATTACTTTAATACAATATTTGCAATCATGATTTCAGATACCGACATAGGGATAAATGAAAGTATTCATATATTCTTGCAGACGACATAAGAATAACTGTAAAAAGACTCAAATATGAGCTACAAATGAGCATGAGATAGTTTGATGGAATTCTATGAGAAAATTTTTACCAATAGCAGTGGAAAGATCAACTTACAATACATCCATCTCCCAGCAAGGGCCCAATAACAAAAGACACAGAAAAAAAGTCTTAAGATTTATCATAAATTCAAGAATTGAATTAAAGGAGCATTTTGAAAAGACAGTATTACAAGTAGTATTATAAAGAGAACTTTCATATCAAGAAATAAAGCAATGAAAAAATCTTTACTGTATACGTAAGAAGCAAAACCAAACACTGCTACATCAACATGGTCACCAATCAAATGGAAACAAGTAGAGAAAATTTAGAAACACTTCAGAATAAGATTGAGTTGAGAATGTGTGAATCATCATGAATGGTTGAGACCTCAAACCCTGCTGCTTAAAAAAAAGTAAAATATCCAAGATAAGGAATGGCAACAAATTGATGGCATTTAGTATAATGTACTGGATGTGAAAGCATTTCATTACGACAGAACAATTACGTCTGCGATAATAGCTTGGAATACATCAAAATCATACTGAACAAAATTGTAAGATCCCAGCAAATATGTTCAAGGGATTATTCAAAGTAATAGTGTCAGAAGAATTAAGAAACATGCATGGAATGACTACAGAAATGCCTAAAATATAACTAGATGTGACTGAAGTTAGTAGTACCAGGTAAGCCTATGATTCATACTTATGGAATATGTGTGGCAGTGTAACGTATTATTCATTCAGACATGTGGTGGGTGGTACATAGTAGCCCATCCTTTCCAGCAAAATCTCATAATTGGTGTTAAAGAAGAATCCAGGATTTGTAATGAAATTCAGAAGTCAACCTAATTTTACCTTTTTCGAACTCATAAAACAAACTTTTGTGTTAATGGCAAGCTTTTCAAACTGCTGACAGTACATTTCATAAACAAAATTTCATTCTGGCAATGGGCAGTTTCCTGTCCTTGGTTTTGTTCATTACATTTATCAATGAGATGGAAATATTGCCAAAGATTTAAGATCATCCAGTGGTATGGTTTCAATATGCTTAAGTCTCTATTTTGTGGCCTAACAGTACAGTACTTCATTTTTTCCTTCATGACTCAAAAATCTGCATCAACCATGAAAATCATAAAATGGAATATAAATATATCAATTTCTTGATCTTACTCCACACCAGTATTCTGGTAATGCAGAGAAAAAAATCATGTCTGAAACTTTTGGTAATACAGTGAGAAAACCAAACATCATGTCTGAAACTTTTAGGAATGCAATATTCTAATTACTTTAACTTATATTTTTCTACAATACTAAGCTTATCAAACAATCAGATACATCCCATGCTTAAAAAGCATTTTAGCTTTGCATTCCTCCTACTGTATCTGAAAAAAATATAGGCAATTCTTAAGGAAATGACAAGTAATTATGCAGCTGAATCCCCCACAGGCTAAAAGTGAGTAAACTTGAGTGGTAACATGCTGCAATGCGATTTACACCTCAAGAGAGCTAGAAGGTAGGTTTAGCATTTAATCCATCATGGGAGCTAGTGTAGATGTGCTTGGAGGATCACCTACACTCAGCTCAAGCTCGAGAGTATCAGGATTTGAGCTTGGTGCAGGGGTTGGATTTTATGATTTTCAAAACAGTTGTGCCAGTGCAACTTACTTCATGTAACTAGATTTCTTCAATCAACTTTCCTTGAATCTTATACATGCTCATTATCTCTTGCTGGGAGATGTAAGGCAGCTCCCATAAACACATATGAAATTTCTCTGAACACTATGGGTACTTGGTAGAACATCCATTAAATCAAAGCTTTCTCTGTGGTCTTTTAAATCTTCCAATGTATATGTTTACATACATTTAAAATTTATTTTATGAATGGAGAAACCTTTCATATATAAGTGTGCAATATAGCTTATGGCAGCAACAATCATTTCACTAACGGTGAAGTAAGTGTAAGGGGTCTCACTGAGCACCAGTATCCTTTGCCAAATTTTGGAACACTGAATATGAGACAATAGATTGTATCTACAAGCTTTCATCACTACCATTCAGTTGTATCTAATATCAAAAGAGTATGAAGAGATTAAAGAAAAAAAATGGATAGCATCTTTTGAAACTAACAAAAAAAAGCAAGTTTGGTTTGTCTGAGCAGAAATATAAAAAAAATTATTGGCAGTCAAAATGCATTTATAAGTTTAAATGGCTACTGGCATGGTTTTCATGCCTGCTCATAACAGTTACTTAAATAAAGCTCTACCTCAAACTTACAAGAATGTTCATAACGCTTTTCTTGAGTTTATCAATGACTACCCTACACACTGGGCTATATCTGGGATGTGGATTAACTAACGGGTACCATTCTATCTCTAAAATTATCACCTCAGCTGACAGCTTCAAGATCACTCTACACAGCAATGTAAAACTATAATTGGATACTTATGACAATGTAAATTAGCAAAATATGTATCATATTACTCATTTTGTTAATTTTCAACCATCATTTTTAGAAGTGATTTTTTTTCAATAAGCGAGGTTTTATTTCTTGACTTTTAATCATCAACACATTATTTTCTTGATTTTCATCCTGCAATCATGAAAGTCTGTTCATATATGGTGGCAGAAACAATGACTTCAACAATCTATTCTTCTGTGGTGAAACTAGGTTAAGGTATGCTGTCAGGTTAATACACAGCTGTTCTAGTCAGAAAAACACAGAAATAACACAAAAATAATGATAAAAATTACTCATTTAAATCATTGGAAGAGATGAACACAATATTTTCAGCAATCATAGAATTTAGGGTCTTGTAATATTATTGTAATGAAATACAATCAATACAATCAAACTGCAGGCAGCAATTTTCTTTTTTACCTACCTATTTTGTCCCTCACGATTTCCATAGTGCCTTCTATTTTGGCTTTATTTGGAAACATCAATATAGTAGAAATTTACATACACTGTACTAAGTACCACGATGAAATTCTTTTATAACTCAGTTTATTCCCAGGATGACAGCTGTACCCTGTATGTCATTCTTAAGGGTCTCGTATGGTAAACACAGGTAAAATACCTTTACTTCTTATCTTCTGATATCACATCACCAACAGCACAGTATCAATGTAGAGGAAGGTAAAAAACAAGTACAAACTTGCAGAACCTATGAAATCCTCAATTTACCCTCCTATCAGCTAAGATTTTTGGTAGATGTATACCAAATTAGAAGTAGCATGTCATTGTAAACCACAAGGTATGCCTGGTTGTTCAGAAGGAATGAGGAATGGCCCAACCCACCCACATACACATGTATATACATAAATGCTTATATATATACATATATATATATATGTTTCCTTGCGCTACCTCGCAAACGCGGGAGACAGCGACAAAGCAAAAAAAAAAAAAAAATATATATATATATATATATATATATATATATATATATATTACAGAGGTATAAGTTTGTTGAGTATTCCTGGCAAATTGTATGGGAGGGTATTGATTGAGAGGGTGAAGGCATGTACAGAGCATCAGATTGGGGAAGAGCAGTGTGGTTTCAGAAGTGGTAGAGGATGTGTGGATCAGGTGTTTGCTTTGAAAAATGTATGTGAGAAATACTTAGAAAAGCAAATGGATTTGTATGTAGCATTTATGGATCTGGAGAAGGCATATGATAGAGTTGATAGAGATGCTCTGTGGAAGGTATTAAGAATATATGGTGTGGGAGGCAAGTTGTTAGAAGCAGTGAAAAGTTTTTATCGAGGATGTAAGGCATGTGTACGTGTAGGAAGAGAGGAAAGTGATTGGTTCTCAGTGAATGTAGGTTTGCGGCAGGGGTGTGTGATGTCTCCATGGTTGTTTAATTTGTTTATGGATGGGGTTGTTAGGGAGGTGAATGCAAGAGTTTTGGAAAGAGGGGCAAGGATGAAGTCTGTTGGGGATGAGAGAGCTTGGGAAGTGAGTCAGTTGTTGTTCGCTGATGATACAGCGCTGGTGGCTGATTCATGTGAGAAACTGCAGAAGCTGGTGACTGAGTTTGGTAAAGTGTGTGAAAGAAGAAAGTTAAGAGTAAATGTGAATAAGAGCAAGGTTATTAGGTACAGTAGGGTTGAGGGTCAAGTCAATTGGGAGGTGAGTTTGAATGGAGAAAAACTGGAGGAAGTGAAGTGTTTTAGATATCTGGGAGTGGATCTGGCAGCGGATGGAACCATGGAAGTGGAAGTGGATCATAGGGTGGGGGAGGGGGCAAAAATTCTGGGAGCCTTGAAGAATGTGTGGAAGTCGAGAACATTATCTCGGAAAGCAAAAATGGGCATGTTTGAAGGAATAGTGGTTCCATCAATGTTGTATGGTTGCAAGGCGTGGACTATGGATAGAGTTGTGCACAGGAGGATGGATGTGCTGGAAATGAGATGTTTGAGGACAATGTGTGGTGTGAGGTGGTTTGATCGAGTAAGTAACGTAAGGGTAAGAGAGATGCGTGGAAATAAAAAGAGCGTGGTTGAGAGAGCAGAAGAGGGTGTTTTGAAATGGTTTGGTCACATGGAGAGAATGAGTGAGGAAAGATTGACCAAAAGGATATATGTGTCGGAGGTGGAGGGAACGAGGAGAAGAGGGAGACCAAATTGGAGGTGGATAGATGGAGTGAAAAAGATTTTGTGTGATCGGGGCCTGAACATGCAGGAGGGTGAAAGGAGGGCAAGGAATAGAGTGAATTGGAGCGATGTGGTATACTGGGGTTGACGTGCTGTCAGTGGATTGAATCAAGGCATGTGAAGCGTCTGGGGTAAACCATGGAAAGATGTGTAGGTATGTATATTTGCGTGTGTGGACGTATGTATATACATGTGTATGGGGGTGGGTTGGGCCATTTCTTTCGTCTGTTTCCTTGCGCTACCTCGCAAACGTGGGAGACAGCGGCAAAAAAAAAAAAAAAAAAAAAAAAATATATATATATATATATATATATATATATATATATATATATATATATATATATATATATAAATGCCATGTATGGCAGTGGAAATTACAAAAAATCTTGAGTAGTGGGTAAGCCTGGTCAGATTTTTGAAGGAACTGTTGATTTCTAAAAGTTCCACCTAATTTTACAATAACCAACCCCACATTTTTCAAGTTTTTCTTGACCCTCCCCACTTAGCAAAATTCAAGAAATAAAGGACTTCTGAGACTTTTCTCCAACACATGTATTCACTCACTATACAGCAAAGTATTTCTAAACTTTAAAATGGTATTCATTTCAAAAAGCTAATTTTGCTGCAAAGCTAAACTTCCCAACTTTTACTACACTTAATTTACCTTATCATGTGTACCTGAACTATGATGAACATACTTTATAATTACTTTTGAAGAATATATATTTTTGTCAGTCAGGATGAGTTGGTAGAACCTTCTCCCTTCATTTACTCTCATGTGCTAATCGGGGGAAGACGAAAAGGGTTGTTTTTGTAAGTTATTTCCCATTTCTAACCCTCGAAAGACTATACATGTATATCTAGACAACCACAGTGATGGGCCACACACAATGCAAGTTCCCTGCCTCTCATTTTCACAAACAAAACACTACAATACACTGTTGAAGTACAGGTGGACTTATAAAAAAAAACTTGGACTTATAATAAACCTTATCCTAACCATATCTAAATGACACAAAATAATGGACTGTATCTTTGGAAAATTACGTAGCCCTAAGACAATATCACCTCTGCTGCCCTTTGACACCTGACCTTTTTGTATTTAGAATTTCCTGTCTTGTGTTAAAAATGCAATCAAAGGTAATAACTTTCTGAGACATATCACCCCGGTTCATATAATAAAGTCAAACATGAGGAAACTCCGATGGTAACTCACCACTAGAGACAGTGGAGAAGTAGGTTCCTCGGGCCACTTTGGTCACCAGCAGCCTGCCTGCACCTCTCTCGTTGTCCACTTAAGATCTGTGGCTTCAAGCGGAAGTGTTGGAGAGTATGACAGCACTGTGACCTTCAACACCAGCACCAACAACATGAAAAGCGCGACGCATACAAAGCTGCCACCGACAAACCAAATCTGACACTTGTGAGTTTTCTCCTCTCTCGCCATGGATTAACAGGCACATCTTCTGACTTTGCGGCTATAAAATGCAAATCATCGATGAATGACCATTAAATATCTTTGTGATCACGGGGTCCATGACAACTTTCAGGAAGAGCAGGATGAAGAGGAAGGAGGGTGGTTAACCTTGGCCAACGGGGCCATCAGCCTTGGCCAGCTCTCGCCCGCCCGCACACTGACTCACTCCAACACAAACAATAACAAAGAGAAGATGCCAGTGTCCATATCATGTTTCGTTCATGTTCTACATAAATATGAAGTTTTGAAAGGGTGTATCAATCGTTTCGACATCAAAAAGTAATTGGTGTCTTCCATGTAAAATATTGTAAGGAAAAATTAGTTCAGACATGCACTAAAAAGGAAATTATTTTCCCTACTTAGGCACTTTAAGGGAGCAAATGTCCAAAGACGAACCCTAGAAATATGAATATGAACAAATTTAAGGTATTATAAGTAACGAATAGACATTATTAATTATAGTTTTCCTCATAGAAAATATATCAAATTCCAAAAAAATGCATTATAAACACAGGAAGAGAGTTGTACTTTAGGTGATTTCAAGGCATCTCAAAGTTCAAACCCAAAATTTCTCAAAGAATATACGGCTCTGTTACGTAACCTAATGTTTTCGTGTGATGAAAATAAATACATGCAATGTAACACACTTGAAATTTAAAAACCACGTTTGTATATCCAACTATGAATTATCCAACAAAATATTGCAGTTCATCTGGGTTTACAAAGCCTGAAAGCGACCGCTGCTAGAGCAGAGGGAATCCCCCAGTGCTGATATGATAAAACACGATGCAACAAAGGATCGCTCAGGATACATTCATGTCGCTCCTTCGGAGTTTACAATGACATATTGCGTTTATCTATCGCCTTTGCATTTACCTGGTTATACAGAACGGGCCCCACTTCTTGAACTTCTAAAAGATCAAGCAACCTTTTGAATCTTGGTGTGCTGCTGCTGTTCACCGTCTCCTTGGTTATTCTTGTGTATGATTACCTAGATTCATTGTTCGGAGAGGAAGAACTTCACTCATGGGGGGCCCCGCCTCTTGAACCTTCTCTACCATCATACTTTTTAAACTTCTGTATGCTGTCCGCATTCATCATTTCCTCATTCAGTCCGTCCCATTCATCCACTATTATAGTGTAAAGATACTTTATTTAAGCACTTTCTAAAAAGCTGTTCATTTAAGACCTCTGGTTACTTTACCCATACATATTCGTAAGAAATGTTCAGTGTCTGCGTCATCAGCAGACTGTGTGTGTGTGTGTGTGTGTGTGTGTGTGTGTGAAGACCATTAGTGCTATGGGTAGTCTTTTAACCTTGTATATATGTACCATGTCTTTACTTCCATGGGTGTCTATACATCCTCTCTCCCCAGCCTAACTCAAGTATTCATTTAATGACCAGTCGTGAAGGGAGGATGAACATCTAGGATGGGTGTGGGCCGATTGCGGAGGCCAGGATTAGAACCCATGCAGGTCCGACTCCTGGTGTGCCCGTGTTGACTCATGGTCAGTAACGCTTACCACTATACCAAGGAGGGCCGCATAAATCAATCAATAAATAAATAACGGTTTATTGGATTCAGGCAGCCATTCGGATGAAAATACACGGCTGAGGTATTACAGATATTACAGGACGGGGGGGTCATACAGTCATTAGTTAACTAATCATAAAAGAGCTTAAGATCAAGGTAAGCTGGATATGTGTGTTAGTGCATTTATATGACAAGTTAATGTCTAAGTAAAGAGAACTGAGCTTATCCACCGGAATGTTTAGGAAATCTTATCAGAGATTTCAACATTAAACTTTCTCAGGTGTTCGTTTGAACTATGTAAAGAGAAAATAATAAGGTGCACTCCATTAAAATCTTAGCCTAAACTGCCTCCTCGTTCATTCTGGAATGTTTGTGTTGACTACAGAAAATAAAGAATGGTGCAGTCTTCCCACCCCGGATATCCCTTCTTGAGCAATGTTCAGCGACGTATTCAATGAAATGAGCTTTCATCTCTTACAAACAACTCCATTCAAACGAATTAAGTTTTAATTTGCTTTCATTTACTTGAATTTACAGTATTTGTATCAGAATGTTTCATATCTCCTGCTACGTATATAGTTTTTCATAGTTATAATTTCGGTATTGTTAATAACGAAGCCCCTCTCTGGGTATATTATGCACCCTATAAGCATTAAAGTCTCCGCCCATATACTGGATTTTCATCAATACGATTCATGTAAGAAAGTTTTCCTTCGAAATTCTCAGTGTAAAGCTCTGTACTCACGAATGCCCGCCCTCTCCCCACGTAAACACACTTTCAACATTACTACACTTTAGGACCTGTGGTCTATCCCGTTGGACGTGGCTGGCTTTACAAGCGCAGCGGGAGCCCTATACAAACTTCCACCATACACGTATTCACACCTCACTTTCTCTTCCATTTCAAACTTCCCTTCCCCTGTCCTACCTCTTCAACTTCTCCTTTAACCACCCTATCAACTAAAGGGACTTCTGAGACAAATATATATATATATATATATATATATATATATATATATATATATATATATATAGTTTCTTTTTTTCATACTATTCGCCATTTCCCGCGATAGCGAGGTAGCGTTAAGAACAGAGGACTGGGCCTTTGAGGGAATATCCTCACCTGACCCCCTTCTCTCTTCCTTCTTTTGGAAAAAAAAAAAACAAAAACGAGAGGGGAGGATTTCCAGCCACCCGCTCCCTTCCCTTTTAGTCGCCTTCTACGACACGCAGGGAATACGTGGGAAGTATTCTTTCTCCCCTATCCCCAGGGATAATATATATATATATATATATATATATATATATATATATATATATATATATATATATATATATATATATATATATATATATAAAGACATAAACAGAGACAGATAGATTGATACCCGCACGTTATGTATCCCTTCGCTGTTTTCATCTTGAAGTATGACGCCAGAAAGACACCAACGGGACTCGAGAAAAAAAAATGGCACTGGGTTCTTCCTTCTTTTGGAGAAAGTAATACAGAAGGGGAAGACATCCCGGAGCCCCTCCTCCCCAACCTCCCTACGAATCCGGAGCGTGGTCGCCTTCTATTATACGCAGGAAATACATGGCAAGTATTGCTACTTCCCCATCCTCAGAGATATCATCATCATGACTCCTTTTATGGATCCTCTGCAGCTTTGTGGGTGCCCACCACGTAAGAAGAAGGATATGTTGGACTCCTATGGAGCGAGACAGTCATTATTATCGAGGCTGTACTCCGCGTCCACCAACGATGATTCAGTCCCACCGAAGGTGACATCAATCGCAGTGCAGATGGAATCAGATATATATATATATATATATATATATATATATATATATATATATATATATATATATATATATAATATATTATTATATTTTTTATTATACTTTGTCGCTGTCTCCCGCGTTTGCGAGGTAGCGCAAGGAAACAGACGAAAGAAATGGCCCAACCCACCCCCATACACATGTATATACATACGTCCACACACGCAAATATACATACCTACACAGCTTTCCATGGTTTACCCCAGACGCTTCACATGCCCTGATTCAATCCACTGACAGCACGTCAACCCCGGTATACCACATCGATCCAATTCACTCTATTCCTTGCCCCCCTTTCACCCTCCTGCAGGTTCAGGCCCCGATCACACAAAATCTTTTTCGCTCCATCTTTCCACCTCCAATTTGGTCTCCCACTTCTCCTCGTTCCCTCCACCTCCGACGCATATATCCTCTTGGTCATCTTTCCTCACTCATTCTCTCCATGTGCCCAAACCACTTCAAAACACCCTCTTCTGCTCTCTCAACCACGCTCTTTTTATTTCCACACATCTCTCTTACCCTTACGTTACTTACTCGATCAAACCACCTCACACCACACATTGTCCTCAAACATCTCATTTCCAGCACATCCACCCTCCTGCGCACAACTCTATCCATAGCCCACGCCTCACAACCATACAACATTGTTGGAACCACTATTCCTTCAAACATACCCATTTTTACTTTCCGAGATAATGTTCTCGACTTCCACACATTCTTCAAGGCTCCCAGGATTTTCGCCCCCTCCCCCACCCTATGATCCATTTCCGCTTCCATGGTTCCATCCGCTGCCAGATCCACTCCCAGATATCTAAAACACTTCACTTCCTCCAGTTTTTCTCCATTCAAACTTACCTCCCAATTGACTTGACCCTCAACCCTACTGTACCTAATAACCTTGCTCTTATTCACATTTACTCTTAACTTTCTTCTTTCACACACTTTACCAAACTCAGTCACCAGCTTCTGCAGTTTCTCACATGAATCAGCCACCAGCGCTGTATCATCAGCGAACAACAACTGACTCACTTCCCAAGCTCTCTCATCCACAACAGACTTCATACTTGCCCCTCTTTCCAAAACTCTTGCATTCACCTCCCTAACAACCCCATCCATAAACAAATTAAACAACCATGGAGACATCACACACCCCTGCCGCAAACCTACATTCACTGAGAACCAATCACTTTCCTCTCTTCCTACACGTACACATGCCTTACATCCTCGATAAAAACTTTTCACTGCCTCTAACAACTTGCCTCCCACACCATATATTCTTAATACCTTCCACAGAGCATCTCTATCAACTCTATCATATGCCTTCTCCAGATCCATAAATGCTACATACAAATCCATTTGATTTTCTAAGTATTTCTCACATACATTCTTCAAAGCAAGCACCTGATCCACACATTCTCCACCACTTCTGAAACCACACTGCTCTTCCCCAATCTGATGCTCTGTACATGCCTTCACCCTCTCAATCAATACCCTCCCGTATAATTTACCAGGAATACTCAACAAACTTATACCTCTGAAATTTGAGCACTCCCTCTTATCCCCTTTGCCTTTGTACAATGGCACTATGCACGCATTCCGCCAATCCTCAGGCACCTCACCATGAGTCATACATACATTAAATAACCTTACCAACCAGTCAACAATACAGTCACCCCCTTTTTTAATAAATTCCACTGCAATACCATCCAAACCTGCTGCCTTGCCAGCTTTCATCTTCCGCAAAGCTTTTATTACCTCTTCTCTGTTTACCAAATCATTTTCCCTAACCCTCTCACTTTGCACACCACCTCGACCAGAACACCCTATATCTGCCACTCTATCATCAAACACATTCAACAAACCTTCAAAATACTCACTCCATCTCCTTCTCACATCACTACTTGTTATCACCTCCCCGTTTGCGCCCTTCACTGAAGTTCCCATTTGCTCCCTTGTCTTACGCACTTTATTTACCTCCTTCCAGAACATCTTTTTATTCTCCCTAAAATTCAATGATACTCTCTCACCCCAACTCTCATTTGCCCTCTTTTTCACCTCTTGCACCTTTCTCTTGACCTCCTGTCTCTTTCTTTTATACATCTCCCACTCAATTGCATTTTTTCCCTGCAAAAATAGTCCAAATGCCTCTCTCTTCTCTTTCACTAATAATCTTACTTCTTCATCCCACCACTCACTACCCTTTCTAATCAACCCACCTCCCACACTTCTCATGCCACAAGCATCTTTTGCGCAATCCATCACCGATTCCCTAAATACATCCCATTCCTCCCCCACTCCCCTTACTTCCATTGTTCTCACCTTTTTCCATTCTGTACTCAGTCTCTCCTGGTACTTCCTCACACAAGTCTCCTTCCCAAGCTCACTTACTCTCACCACCCTCTTCACCCCAACATTCACTCTTCTTTTCTGAAAACCCATACAAATCTTCACCTTAGCCTCCACAAGATAATGATCAGACATCCCTCCAGTTGCACCTCTCAGCACATTAACATCCAGAAGTCTCTCTTTCGCGCGCCTGTCTATTAACACGTAATCCAATAACGCTCTCTGGCCATCTCTCCTACTTACATACATATACTGATGTATATCTCGCTTTTTAAACCAGGTATTCCCAATCACCAGTCCTTTTTCAGCACATAAATCTACAAGCTCTTCACCATTTCCATTTACAACACTGAACACCCCATGTATACCAAATATTCCCTCAACTGCCACATTACTCACCTTTGCATTTAAATCACCCATCACTATAACCCGGTCTCGTGCATCAAAACCACTAACACACTCATTCAGCTGCTCCCAAAACACTTGCCTCTCATGGTCTTTCTTCTCAAGCCCAGGTGCATATGCACCAATAATCACCCATCTCTCTCCATCAACTTTCAGTTTTACCCATATTAATCGAGAATTTACTTTCTTACATTCTATCACATACTCCCACAACTCCTGTTTCAGGAGTACTTCTACTCCTTCCCTTGCTCTTGTCCTCTCACTAACCCCTGACTTTACTCCCAAGACATTCCCAAACCACTCTTCCCCTTTACCCTTGAGCTTCGTTTCACTCAGAGCCAAAACATACAGGTTCCTTTCCTCAAACATACTACCTATCTCTCCTTTTTTCACATCTTGGTTACATCCACACACATTTAGACACCCCAGTCTGAGCCTTCGAGGAGGATGAGCACTCCCCGCGTGACTCCTTCTTCTGTTTCCCATTTTAGAAAGTTAAAAAATACAAGGAGGGGAGGATTTCTGGCCCCCCGCTCCCGTCCCCTCTAGTCGCCTTCTACGACACGCGAGGAATGCGTGGGAAGTATTCTTTCACCCCTATCCCCAGGGATAATATATATATATATATATATATATATATATATATATATATATATATATATATATATATATCTTTTTTTCATACTATTCGCCATCTCCCCCGTTAGCGAGGTAGCGTTAAGAACAGAGGACTGAGCCTTTGAGGGAAATCCTCACTTGGGCCCCTTCTCTGTTCTTTCTTTTGGAAAATTAAAAACGAGAGGGGAGGATTTCCAGCCCCCCGCTCTCTCCCCTTTTAGTCGCCTTCTACGACAAGCAGGGAATACGTGGGAAGTATTCTTTCTCCCCTATCCCCAAGGATAATATATATATATATATATATATATATATATATATATATATATATATATATATATATATATATATATTAGAAATTTATAGACGGAGGAGGGTGGATGTGTTGGAAATGAAATGTTTTGAGGACAATATGTAGTGTGAGGTGGTCTGATCGAGTAAGTAATGAAAGAGTAAGAAAAATGTGTGGAAAAAAAGAGTGTGGTTGAGAGTGCAGAAGAGGGTGTGTTGAAATGGGATGGACGTAAGGAGAGAATGAGGGAGGAAAGATTGGCAAAGAGGATATATAAGTCAGAGGTGGAGGGAACAAGGAGAAGCGGGAGACCAAAGTGGAGGTGGAAGGATGGAGCGAAAAAGATTTTGAGCGATCGGGGCCTGAACATACAGGAGGGTGAGAGGCGTGCAAGGAATAGAGAACTGGAACGATGTGATATACCGGGGTCGACGTGGTCAATGGACTGAACCATGGCATGTGAAACGCCTGGGATAAACCATGGAAAAGTCTGTGGGGCCTGGATTTGGACAGGGCGCTGCGGTTTCAGTGCGTTACACATGACAGCTAGAGACGGAGTGTGAAAGAAAGTGGCCTTTTTTGTCTTTTCTTGGAGCTACCTCGCTAAAGCTGGGGGAAGCGATGCTGTTCCCTGTGGGGCGGGGTAGCGACAGAATGAAGGCATGAATGAATATATATATATATATATATATATATATATATATATATATATATATATATATATTACCCCTGGGGATAGGGGAGAAAGAATACTTCCCACGTATTCCCTGCGTGTCGTAGAAGGCGACTAAAAGGGAAGGGAGTGGGGGGCTGGAAATCCTCCCCTCTCGTTTTTTTTTTTTTTTTTTTAATTTTCCAAAAGAAGGAACAGAGAAGAGGTCCAGGTGAGGATATTCCCTCAAAGGCCCAGTCCTCTGTTCTTAACGCTACCTCGCTATCGCGGGAAATAGCGAATAGTATGAAAAAAAAAAAAAAAAAAAAAAAAATATATATATATATATATATATATATATATATATATATATATATATATATATATATATATATGTGTGTGTGTGTGTGTGTGTGTGTGTGTGTGTGTATATATATATGTGTGTATGTGTATGTATATGTTGATATGTTTTTTTTTTTTTTTTTTTTTTTTTTTTTATACTTTGTCGCTGTCTCCCGCGTTTGCGAGGTAGCGCAAGGAAACAGACGAAAGAAATGGCCCAACCCCCCCCCATACACATGTACATACACACGTCCACACACGCAAATATACATACCTACACAGCTTTCCATGGTTTACCCCAGACGCTTCACATGCCTTGATTCAATCCACTGACAGCACGTCAACCCCTGTATACCACATCGCTCCAATTCACTCTATTCCTTGCCCTCCTTTCACCCTCCTTTGATATGTAAAAGTATGTATATTATCACAAGTACAGGACTAGATACGTTACATACAAAAGTTCCTGGACTACATGATTATGGGCTCCATCTTAAATACAGGAGACAAACAAGATAACCTTAAAAGCCGTGGGCTGTCGTAAAAACGTACAGGATAAACTGTCTATAATTCTTTAATGAGCATGAATCATAAACATTTTTACTTACTTGAAAAGAGAATATCCCTTACCTGTTCGTGGGAAGTTAGAGACAACTCACTCCAGCTAGGAAGCGAGCTTAGAGAACGTGTATTCTACTTTACTCTGCTTGGGTACATGGCTGAAGAAAGTGTAGCTGGAGAAAATAGATATGCTGTGCCTTACCTGCTCAACAGCGAGCCTTGACACCGTGTACCTCTCACCTGGCAGGGAGTCAAGAACGTATATCAGTTAGTTCAATTCTCGTAGGATATGCATGGATTACCATCAGCATCAGGAGTTTCGTCTTTGTTTACCTTTGGATGGTTGGCGGGACGTTTCAATGGTTCCAAAAAGAATTCATGGGTCTAGCATAAAAAATGTTGCGAATTTTTGTGACTGTCGATTCTCAGGAAGAGCCGTTTCGGTTGGAATAAGTTTTGATTTACTTTACCTGTAGAGAAGCGTATTAAAGAATACATGACAATAGTAGTAATGTGCACTAGGAACAAAATTAGCGGATCACGCAAAATATCCATGTATTTATATATCTAGTAAGGAGACAATCACTCCAAATACATCGTAATAGACGGAGGGACATTTATCACACTTGTCAAATGATATTTTTTTTTTATTATTGTATATAAAACAGAATGTTCAGATTTCAAAATAGACGGACCTCCTTGTGTAACAGATAGCGTTACTGACCGTCAAGCATGCACGGGACACATGAAATCAAACCTGCAAAAGTCAACTCTTGGTAACGGCATCCGGTCAAATCTACCCAGTTGTTCATCCTCCTCTATGGTTAGTCGATAAAATTAGTAACTGGCATATGCTAAGGTGTTTCTCATTCTTTGTGTTACAAGGAAAGTTTTACTCTTGTGTAGCCCCCGTCTCTTAACCTTGAAAATATGTACCATATTTTTACTCCTTTGAATGTACGCACTCATACTCCAGCTTATGCCAAGTACCCATTTTATCGACTAGCCCCTTGGGTAGGATGAACAGCTGGGTTCGACTGAGGACAGGCCGCTACAACCAGAATTCGAAATTATACGAGTTTGGTACCAGGCATTTATATATCTATATATATATATATATATATATATATATATATATATATATATATATATATATATATATGTGTGTGTGTGTGTGTGTAAGGGTAAAGATACGGCACATATATCTAATGTCATGAGACAGGGCAACACCTGTAAAACTCTTTCTCCATAACACAAATGTTGATCGTTATAAATGTACGGCATCTTTCCCATGCATATTTGCTCTACGCACCGCTTGTGTACAACATTTGATGTGTATGGCATGCTTAAAATAAGTTGTGTTCTCTAGCAATAAAGCTTGCAAAATTGTCAATGTAAATTGGTTTATGGAAAATTATGTATGAACTGCTAACAGAGCTGTATAAAAGCTATTTCATGACAAAAAATAATTCTTGTTTCGTTTGGCGATTACATAATTCATTTTATGATCACACTATAAAGCAAAAGTTTAAATAAAAACAAAAATGGGCATGTTTGGAGACATAAAATAAATGAATGGAACTTTAATATAGAACGCTTCGAATGCAATGTATAGATTACCCCATAATAAAAGCAATGGTAAACAGATATCACATGTTAAACTATCATCCATATACATTTTGTGAGATCTTGGTAAAGCTTCATTTAACCTATATTATCATGAATCCCAACTTAAAATTGTAGCAATAAATTGGAAGTATCTACACTGCTGTTTTCAGCAAAGGAAAGAGTTTCCCACAATTATTACAGCTGGATCTTTTTTTTTTTTTTTTTTGGATAATGTTGCATATATTATGGTTGTTCACGGTTCATCAAAGATAATACAAGATAGGAGGAGTACCCTTCACCTGCTTACATGGTTAGATTTGGACGAGTACCTTGCAAGGGGAAAGATTGAATAGGGTCTATCCCTCACTTGCTCAGCATACCACTCACCTAGTAGGAGCAGGCTTGGATGAGGTCTATCCCTCACATGGTTGGGCCAGATCTGAGTACATGTTTGCTAAATAGGTGACCATTCTGCAGTCCAAGCTGAATTGCCTTGTTAAGTGACAAGTTTTCTCTATGGGAGAAAAAGAGAAGTCCCAAAAAAATTTCAAATTGTGGAACATATACCTATGAACATACATGATTTGGTTGACCAGAATGAAAAACTGTTGATACTGCATTTATTCCAGTGCAACCCACAAAACACAAGATCAGAAAATATGCACATTATGGAAAATTGGATATGGAATGGAATCAGTTTAAGGCTTTCTTACAGATATTACATCTAGCCTAGTACTGAATTTGAGTAGTTATAGAAGCTAAAACATGCAAGAAAAGAAGAATAAGTGGGTGGAAGCCTCAGCTTAAAGGAATGGGGAGAGAACAAGTAAAAAAAGGCATTTGGAAGAGCTTTCTAAAGGAACTTATGCTTTCATTATAAAAGCTGAACAAGTTGATGCGACAGTAATGTTGGCATTTGTGTAAGTAGGTATAGATGGGTCAAACTTCCTTTTGAAGCAAGATGAGTACATGGAAAATGTTTGGGTATGAAGCATCTGAAAAAACTGATTGCTAAGTGACATATATTGCATTATTTCTGGGGAAGAGGTTCAACATGTGCATAGTCATACTTGTTTGCCTTTATCCATTCCTGGCACTATCCCCAGCTTCAACGAGGTAGTGCCAGGAAAAACAGACAAAAAAGGCCACATTCATTCCAACTGTCTCTAGCTGTCATGTGTAATGCACAGAAACCACAGCTCCCTATCCACATCCAGACCCCAAAGACCTTTCCATGGTTTACCCCAGACGCTTCACATACTTGTTTGCGGTTTCCCATGTCAGCGAGGTAACATTAGGAACAGACAATGAAATTGCCTCATTCACCTACATCCATTTCCTAGCTGTCTTGTGTAATGCACTGAAACCACAACTACGACCAGGCCCCCCACAGACCTTTCAGTTGTACCACAGCTGCTTCATATGCCCTAGTTCAGTCCTTTAACAGTATGTCGCCTGCTGTATACCACTTTGTTCCAATTCATTCTATCCCATGCGCATCATATACTTTCCTGCATGTTCAGATCCCAATCACTTAAAAGTCTTTATCACTCCACCCATCCATCTCCAATTTGGTCTCCCCTTTCTTTTCCCTTCCACTTCTGACAAAAATATCCCCTATGTCAACAACATTCATTCAGTCATTCTCTCCATATGTCCAAACCATTTCAACACACCCTTGCCAGCTCTCTCAGCTCTTCTTAGTCACACCTCTCTTGCCCTCTTATTTTCTACTTGTTCAGCCCTCCTTACACCACATATTTTCCTTAAACACTTCATTTCCAACTTTCCATACGTTTTAATCCAAGGACCATGGAGGTGGAAGGATAGAGTTGAGAAGATTTTGAGCAATCGGTGCCTGAACATACAGGAGGGTGAGAGGCGTGCAAGGAATAGAGTGAATTGGAATGATGTGGTATGTATATATATATATATATATATATATATATATATATATATATATATATATATATATATATATATACTTTTCCAAAGTCCATGATCTCAATACAGTACTAAGTCTACAAGAAAGAAAAGCATTGCAATTATATAGTCACTCCTTGAAGACAGCTCACCAGGCAGTATGAGGCACCATGTGAAAACCAACTTTATGTGGAAAAGAATAATATATGTCAGGAACAGTAAAATATCACGCTTTCGCAACATAATTCTTTATTGATGATGAAGCCTGCCTTTTTAAAACTGCAATGATTTTGTTGTGTTTTCACAAGAACTAACAATAACAGGTGGCCGCCTACACCTACTGGCGTCTCCTCTCTACGTCACACCTGACCCACAACACACACACACTGCCACACTTCTAGATCCCGCCTATGCTGTGATCTCATCACAAAACATGCTTTCATATGTTCATAAGTAGTTTTCTCTTTCAGAAAAATGCCAGCAGACTGATTCCAGTCAGAGGGCTCACGATCTGCTAGTTCACAACAATCAAATGTGTATGGTTTTTATGGAATTTACCAATTCCTACAAATTCTCAATAGACATCTTCCATCAGCATGTGATATCTTAAAATATATGATGATATTGTGATGCTACCAAAATGTGTCATATGGTAAGCTCATACAATGTGGGGGATATGGAAAATGGCAATATAGAGTCAAACAATTATTTTCATGAAGTTTAAATGCTACAAAACTTCAAGAAAACTAATGGTCTACCCTCTTACTTTCATATCTTAGGTGCAGGCTGACGTAGTAAATGTAATTTGCTTTGTTAAATACACACAGGCAGCAGTATGATAATTGGCTTATATGCTTCCATGAGAAGACAGTTTTATTTGCCTAAAATACAGTATAGCAGCATTCTCATCGACTTATATAAGCCAACACAGAACAGCTTCCTGTTTAACAGTTGTAGTCACAACAAATCTAGCCCGGACCAAACCCTAAGGAGTCAACTAAGAATGAAATTTCCTTCTCTCAGGGATTTGGTGCAACCAATTCTTGGGCTCAATATACTGTCACTATAACTGTAAAAAAATCACACTAACCATTCACAACCCAACTAACATAGTACAATGCTTTTACATTTGTGTCGTGACTCCAAAGAATGAACCTTACAACCAGAGCAAGCAGTGTCCATCACCACTTATCACACCACAGGTACAAAGAGAGAAAGTGAGGCATCATACAGGGGCAAGTTGATATGGCGGATTGAAGAAGAGAGACAGAAGGCAAAAAACACATTAGTGCTTTTCATTCAATATGTAGATCTAGAAGAAGATAGATCATGTAGTTTTTGACTTAATCATTTTAGTCAATGATTATGTTCCCAAAAATATAATTCAACATGTAATATATTGCATTCTGATTGTTTACATATATACATGTTATACAAAACTCTATTAAATGCTTACATCAACTTACTCTCTGCATGAAGTCAGCACTTGAGAGACAGAAGGATACATGACACATTGACACTGCTCTTGAACACATTGCTTATGATTTAGGCCAAAATTTTCAAATCTGTTATATGTCCTTATTCATTTTCTGAGAGACTCAGGTATGCACCTCAGTGAAGCCTAATTTCATCTTTTCTAATGGTGAAAAAGACTGCAAATCAAGTCTGAGAGGCATAACTTCTCCACAGGTTAAAACTCATCCAGTCAACTCCAAGAAGCATAATTCACAAGCAATGGCATTACAACATACTTGAGGCTCCATACTATAGGTAGTAATCTAAAATTTTGAGCCTTTATTTCATAAATAAGGCCAATTCCTTTTCAGATATGAAAAGGAGTATGGAAATTTACTGTAACCCAGCACAAGGGCCGACAATCACTGACAATGACACTGTGGAAATAGTTTGTTTAGGATTAAATTCAATTATCACAAAATTACAACAAAGTCCAATGACACAGTACAGAACTAAGGCGCGACACATGTGTAGTATAGTACTTATGTCTTCCACACAACGGATAATTTCACAGCCGTATTCTGGGAACTATCTCTGGTCAGCCGCTTCATTTGGCTCAGTGCTCCCTGGGGTGTCAGGGTGAAGGTAATTAACAAAGTCTTAGTTAGACCTACTGGGAATGCCAAAGAAATATTGATTGGTTGACACTCCTAGACAGTCAACTGTGAGAAAATTTGAAGATTCTTCAGCAAAAACATAATGTTGCTACTGAGTTATGAAAA
>NC_092260.1:26014698-26149698 GCF_036320965.1 Panulirus ornatus | reverse complement strand
CGGGTGGCTGGAAATCCTCCCCTCTCATTTTTTTTGATTTTCCAAAAGAAGGAACAGAGAAGGGGGCCAGGTGAGGATATTCCCTTAAAGGTCCAGTCCTCTGTTCTCAACGCTACCTCGCTAACGCGGGAAATGGCGAATAGTTTAAAAGAAAAGAAAAAAAAAAATATATATATATATATATATATATATATATATATATATATATATATATATATATATATATATATATATGTATATATATATATATATATATATATATATATATATATATATATATATATATATATATATATATATATATATAAATATATATATACAAACCACATTCATATACATATATACATATATTATTCATACTAACTCGCCTTTATCCATTCCCAGTGCCACTACACCCCACTGGAAAAGTCTCCTTGAGGTTACAATACAAGTGAAGAGTCAACTTCAGCAAGGCTGTATCACTGGGAGTTGCTTCTCACTCCAAGTGAGTGCCCATTTCCCTGGAAGCACAGCCTCGGTCTACAGAAGCTTTTGGAAAGAGGTCTTGGGTAACACCAGGACTCTTTCTTAAAATGAGGACCTTGGGTTATCATAATAATAATAATAATAATAATAATATTAAAAGGTCAAGGTTACACAGCATATGAAAAGCCACTTATGGAGGGGCTGAATCATCAACAGTGTAATGTAGCCTTGAGCTGCAAGAGTCCCTGGAAAATGGGTCATGAATAACACCCGGACCTTTTCAGTGAGGGGCCCTGGGGCAGTTAAACATGACCTCTCATGAACCCTAGCAAGCAACATGAATGTCCTTACAAATCCAGATGACCTCATAACTACATCACAACATCTTACACCACTGTAGCAACAACAAAAATACAGCATCACTTTACACACACAACTGGAGCAATGGCTTACCCAGAACAGAACAGAATGTCTGCATCTCTAAAGAAGTCTTCAATCACAGTTTTATACTCAGACAGACAAATCCAGCTCACACTCTCCAGTCACCTTAAATTATAGTCACTCTAACTGAACAAGACACCAACCAATCTAGGCATCACACATAACAAACATTCACTCCCTAACACTATTAACATCAACTAAAAAGCAACACACAAACTAAAAGCCCTCAGAACACTAACTAGCACCAGATTTGGATAAGAAGAAGAATCCCATAACATCCTCTACAAACAATCCATGTGTTCCAACTTAAACTGTGGTTCATCTACCTGGTCTTCTACTCTCTCAAAAGCATATATATCAAAGCTGCAATAAATCCACAATACTGCACTCAGAACAATCAATGGTTGCTTAGCAACCACACAATGCCAACTCAGTAAAACAAAAATCATCCCAATACAGACCCACCTCCACATGCTTAATATTCAATTTTATGAAGCAGTTCTAGACTCCTCCCATCTAAACCATCCCATAACTAACTACCTACACCCAGGTATAAATTCAAAGCTTATCCCTGCCTCACAATACAGCTATCCCTACTCAAAGAAAACCCACACCCCCAAAACATATGACACTCCCAAATAAATACACTGAAATAACCCAAGCACTAAACAACCACCCTCTGAACTCAGTCTTAAACTCCAAATCATCAGACATACACCTACTGGAAGCCACACTTCCCAGACAAACATGATTAACACTTTTCTGTACATTACACATCCCTACAATACTAAAAATACTGTTTCAACATACCCCAAGACCCTTCATGACCAGGATGCAATTTGCACAACAAAGACAACAAGCACTTACTACTCAATTTCCCCAAACCCTCTGAACAGAGAAGCATGCACATCACTAAACATTACGATCTATGGTCCTGGCTGGTTCATATGGCTGGCTTCCTGAGAGATGCAGAAGCCTTATAAAGAAAGAAGGGACTCCTGGGGCAGGAAGTAAGAATCACTGGGAATACAGTCTCATGAAAGAACTTCTCACTCCAAAGATGTCTATGTTTCCCTGCTACTGGATGTAGTGCAGGTCCTTAAAAAAAAAAGAGAGCTGTGGTTTCAGTGCATTATACATGACAGCTAGAGACTGAGAGTGAACGAATGTGGCTGTTGTTGTCTTTTCCTAGTGCTACCTCACGCGTATGCAGGGGGAGGGGGTTGTCATTTCATGTGTGGCGGGGTGGCGACGGGAATGAATAAAGGCTGCAAGTATGAATTATGTACATGTGTATATATGTATATGTCTGTGTATGCATATATATATGTGTAAGTTGAAATGTATAGGTATGTATATGTGCGTGTGTGGACGTATATGTATATACATGTCTATGTGGGTGGGTATATATATATATATATATATATATATATATATATATATATATATATATATATATATATATATATATATATATATCCCTGGGGATAGGGGAGAAAGAATACTTCCCACGTATTCCCTGCGTGTCGTAGAAGGCGACTAAAAGGGGAGGGAGCGGGGGGCTGGAAATCCTCCCCTCTTGTTTTTTTTTTTTTAACTTTCCAAGAGAAGGAACAAAGAAGGGGGCCAGGTGAGGATATTCCCTCAGAGGCCCAGTCCTCTGTTCTTAATGCTACCTTGCTAATGCGGGAAATGGCGAATAGTTTGAAAGAAATATATATATATATATTATCTATACTTAATCGCTGTTTCCCAGGTCAGCGATGTAGTGCCAGGAAACAGACAAAGAATGGCGTATCCACTCATATACATAATATATATACATAAACACCCATACATGCACATATACATACACATACTTACACACACACACATAAACATATAAACACATGTACATATTCGTACTTGCTTGCCTTCGTCCATTCCTGGCACTACCCTGACCAACAGGAAACAACATCGCTAACCCCTGCTTCAGCGAAGTAGTGTCAGGAAAACAGACAAAACAGGCCACATTCATTTACACTCAGTTTCTAGCCATCGTGTGTAATGCACCGAAACCACAGTTCCCTATCCACATCCATGCCCCACAAACCTTTCCATCGTTCACCCCAGATGCTTCACATGCCCTGTTTCAGTCCAAAGCCAGCACATCAACCCCAGTATACATCATTCCAATTCACTCTATTCCTTGTACGCCTCTTACCCTTCTGTATGTTCAGGCCCTGATCACTCAAAATCTTTTTCACTCCATCCTTCCACCTCCAATTTGGTCTCCTGCTTCTCCTTGTTCCCTTTACCTCTGACACTTACTCTTTGTGAACCTTTCCTCACTCATTTTCTTCATAAGTCTAAACCATTTCAACACACCCTCTTCTGCTCTCTCAACCACACTTTTTTTTTATATTTTTACACCTCTCTTGCCCTTTCATTACTTACTTGATCAGACCACCTCACACCACATGTTGTCCTCAAACATTTCATTTCCAACACTTCCACCCTCCTCCACACAACTCTATCAATAGCCCATGCCATGCAACCATATTATATTGTTGGAACTACTATTCTTTTAAAAATACCTATTTTTGCTCTCTGAGATAATGTTCTCTCTTTCCACACATTCTTCATTGCTCCCAGAACCTTCGCCCCCTCTCCCACCCTGTGACTCACAAGTACATATTTACACTTGCTTGTCTTCATCCATTCCCAGCACCACCCTGCCCCACAGGAAACAGCATCGCTTGCTTGTGGTTTAGATGAGAATCTGAATTCATTTTGGTTGTACCATCAGAGTACAATCTAATCAAAGAACTTACTCCAAGGAGTCTATCCTTTCCCTGGTAGTAATTGCAGCACAGCCCTGAATCTGTAGGAGCCCCTGGAGAAGGGGCCCTGGGGTTATATAAGGAAATTATTTACATATCGAATGATATAGAAACAGTAACGTGTATCTTAAATGCACTTAAACACCATAGGAGCAAATACGGAAAATTTCAAAACCTTTTATAAATTACATTTTCATATAAAATTACTTTGTCTAAAGATGTATCATAATTAGAGAACAGAAGAGTAAGGTATCAGTGAGTATTTTCTCATCCAAAGGAGCCCATCTTACCCTGGAGATAGTGGAGAAAGTATACTGACTACATATCTCCTGCATGTTGTGAAAGGCAACTACTGGGTAGGGATAGGGGGTTGGAAATCCTCTCCAGTATTATCACTTTACAAAAGTAGGAATAGAGTTAGGAGCTGCACTCCTCCATTAATCTATTCAAAACTTAACCCAGCATTTAAACCTGCAATCATAAGAGTTCAATTAAATATATGAAAGAAGTATTGCTATCATGTCATAATAATGCTAGGCTCTACAATTAACCAATCAGATTGGTGCCATATTCCTCGAACCATCCTAATTATATTTCTACTACATTCATCAATAATTACTAATACATAATTCTTCCTCTTCTTGTATTATTGTTATCATCATCATTATTATCATTATAATCATCATTATATTCATATAACACTTCGACCCCTTCTCAAGAGGCTCCTGTAGGTTCAAAACTGTGCTATAATCAGAGGTAAAGAAATAAAGGATGCCTTTGAAGTGAGTTCCAAAGTGAGTTTGTAATGCAATGTTACAATCTCACCAAAGGTGACTTTTGGGGTATGAGTCTGAATGGAGATAACTTGGCGGAAGTGAAGTGTTTTAGATATCTGGGAATGGACATGGCAGCAAATGAAACCATGGGAGCTAAAGTAAGTTACAGGGTGGGGAAGGGGGCAAAGGTCCTGGAAACATTAAGGAATGTGCAGAAAGATAAGTCATCACCATGAAGGAGAAGAAGGGTAAGTTTGAAGGTACAGTAGTCCTGATGGCATTGTACAAATGTGGAACATAGGCTCTTGACGAGAATGTATGGAAGACTGAATGTGTTGGACATGGAATGTTTGAGAAAAATATATGGTATGAGAAGGGCTGATCAAATACAGAACGATACAGTAAGAGAAAGGTGTGGTAATAAGAAGAGTATGGCTGACAGAGCTGAAAATGGTGTTCTGAAATAGTCTGGACATATCAAAAGGATGAGTGAGAAGTTAAAAATTAGAGTATATGTATCGGAAGTGAAGGGAATAAGGAGGAAAAGATCAAATTGGGTATGGAAGGATGAAATGAAAAAGGTTTTGACTGCTCAGGGTCAAAGATGCAGGAGGGTGTAAGGCATCCACAGGATAGAGTGAACTGGAATGATATGTTATACAAGTAATGATGGTGCCAATGGACTGAACCAGGGCATATGAAATAGTATGTGGTAACCACAGAAAGGTTTGTAGGGCCTCGTTGTGGATAGAGGGTTGCAGGCAGAGCACATCACAAATGACAGCTATTGAGTTGTGAGTGAATGAAGCAATTTCTTCATCTGTTCTTGAGGTTACCTCATAACAAAATGGCAAATAAATATGAAAAAAATTATCATTACTGTCAATTATACAATCCCAGGGCCCCTTATAGAGGGGCTCTTGCAATTTCAAAGTTGTGATGCACCCAATAGCAAGGGACAAAGAAGTTATTTCATCAGGGCCCCTTAAAAAGCGGCTCTGGCAATTAAAGGTTGTGATGCACTAAATAGCAAGGGACAAAGAAGTTATTTCACAAGACTATGCTCTCTTTCATCAACTTATGATGAAACAGCCTCGCCAAAGGTGTCTCCATTCATACTGTAACTTCAAGCAGGCAGAGTCCAGCAACACACACACACACACACACACATATATATATATACATATATATATATATATATATATATATATATATATATATATATATATATATATATATATATATATATATATATATATATAAACACAACCTTTTTTAATCATAGAAACTCTTGTTGATGACAGTTTATAAGAAATTAAGTTATTAAATGGACATAAGGAGTGATTACAAAAACTTTTTTTCCCACTGGAAGCCCTATTGTCCAAAAGGGCTCAAAATTTCTTCATGATAATATTATGCAGAAATCAGAAAATTGAGGAAACTATTTACACTTTTCTTTCCAAAAGGAATGGATATCTTTTGTTACATCTCATCTATTTTCTAGATTTACAATCTCCTTAACTGTTACTGGTGTACTGATATGTCCCCTAAATCCACAAATATTTTTCAAGGCCCTTTATTGGTTATCACTGAAAATTCTTTATTCATTGTATTACTTTGTATAACTCATATACACTCACTGTGTTTTATATTTCATGTGTATACACCTTATAGTCTTATTAACTAGTCTATGTTCATTAAACGACTATAGAGAAATAAATTAAAATATGAGAATGGAATATGAAAAAGACCAATAATTACAATTACACGGCAAGAAACTAACATTAAAGAAAGTGAAGAAAAGAATGTGATGTCTACAAATAAAGTTATAAACTGGAGGTCCGAGATTGAGTGGCTGAGGTGATCTATTTGCTCTTACTATAGACTGTACCTTCAGTAACTGTAGATACTGTGAGTCAAACTCTTAAAATGATTACTGGAACACATTTATGTCTCCAAATTCACAATTTACATTAGTGACATGGTGACACTTAGAAAAAATATGTGTTCAAAGCAATACAAATGCAGCCATAGTTTTTGCATCTACACCCTAATTCACATATGGTCAAGAATCTATTTGCTTGATATTCTATCTTCTCAAAAATCCACCTGGCAGACAATCTACCTAGTAGGTATTCTAACTGGTAGATGATCTACACAAATGAAGACACTATCAATAGTATTCAAACATCTACTCACTCATTTTGCCACTAAACATCAGGTGGCTGAGAATGCAGACTTCATGGATCAACATGATGTTTTATCCAAATAATTCTGATTTTCCAAGGTAATTATCAATTTGCTATACGAGGGACATAGAGTGGGACAAAAACTCGTGTGTGTATTTACAGCATTCATTCTTATTATAATAGTCAACCTCGAAACATTCAGTTGTAGCCTCTCTGAAGTAACACAAACAAGGTCGAGCAAAATGACCTAAAATGCTTTAGTATAATTATTATTGTGCTAAATCCTTGTTCGTACCTTTGGAAATACATATTCAGTTACATAGAGCAAAAAATGGATTCTAAATGAAAATGTTTTTCTATTCCCATTTGCTGCTGCACATCTTGTCATGTGGCAAAAGCATGAGCAGCACTATGGAGGTCCCAAGAAGGCCCTCCTCTGGAAACACCTTGGTAAATGACTGTTGCGCTGCCTGGTATTGGTTTTGTGGTGGGAGTGGTGTAAGTGTGTATATGGTTGTGGCGTGGCTAGTGGTTGGTAAGTTGGGTAGTGGGAGAGATGAGGAAGTATAGTGGTCCCCAGAGTGTTAGCACTGGCAGGACCCATTCTGTGGCTGGGGGTTCTCCGTGAGTCGCGTGCCCTTGTTGGCATTTACCAGACTAGGGTCGGTGTCCAGGCTCTCCGACATCTTGTCACAGATGATGTCCACAAGCCGCTCAAACACAGCCTGCAAAGCATGCCTTAGATAGAGCCTCAACTAGAGCAAACATATAGAAAATTTTGTTTCTAATAACAGTTTCTCAAGATGGCTATTTATAAAATAAATGAAGGCATTATTCATGAGGTATAAGAATGTACAAAAATGCCCTTGAAACAACTTCAAGTCAATTCTTTTTCATTTAGTCAAGAATTATGGATAAAGTGAGGCTTATAACACTGGGTTCTAGAGTCATTAAATTCTTTCATCTGACTCATTTTCACCATATCAACCCTCACATGCACAGCTCTATCTTTCATGAATTGCTCTGACTTTTTTCAAGCTGTATCAAGAAATCTATATGAATGGGTTAAATATTTAGAATTTTTAATAATATGACCTGAAATATTGTTAAGTTGCTTATATTTGACTTTTAGTTCAAATAATGTGTTGATCACTCGTTTGTATCATGATATTCCTTGGGAAAAGCCTCCTTTAAAGTTATGCCTCCTCATAAGCATTAGCCAGAATCATTTAGAATTGCCTGGTCCACAATGCAGAGGTTACAACTATATTTTGGGCTGAAAAGCATTGTTGCTGAGGTCACCAACATCACAAAGGTAAAAATTTATATCAATCAATCTTATTGAACTGTCATTTCTTTGCATCATTAAATCTAATAAGAAATTGTTTAAATCTGCTGTAAAGCATACTCAATATGTATCAAACTGAAGCACACCATCACTTTGCTACACAGCAGTCACCTCCATTTAACATAAACTAACATGGTATAAATAAATGTCACACATGATCCCAGTGAGTGACAACCTCTTCTGCCACTCTGTAAGTAAACTGGAAACATCTGTACTATGTTTGTTTATATCATTTCAAAAAGTTTTTAAGACTGTCATGCACAGAGAGCCTGGGCCAGGTCCCTCATACAACAGAATCATCATTAAGCAGTGGGCTCCTTTCATATGCAGATTCATCATGGTCTCTAGACTGTGGTACCTACATCCTTAGGGCAACCAATGTGCCAAACTGTATTCATAATGAATATGGTGAAACAGTTTATTATATGATTATAGTCACAAGTCCCTTTCAATGTCTGAAGTTGTAATGAAAAAGGCACACCTAGCTGGATCCAAAGATATCCCCACAGATGAGATCTAAACTGGTGAGTCTCATGGCTACCCCTGGGTACACAAGTGAGCACATTCTTGGGATGGAAAACTTCTTCCCAAAGACACATTAGAGAAAAGATGAAAGAGCAGTATTCTACATGAACCTTCAACTGAACTCTGAACCATTTCCTACTAATGAGTATTCTGTTGTACTGACTGAGCTTTATATTTCATGGCCTCAAATAATGCAAATTCTTAATTGAAAGTGAATATCTGACTGTGATGTATAGAGAAAATTGTATATAGTTCATAGTTAGCTCCATCTAATGTGCACTACTTCCAGTTGTGAAACAATTCTAAGGTACAAAATTACTTACATCATAACCTCAAAAAAAAAAAAAAAAAGTAAAATCGATGTCTAATGTGAACTAATGATCTTTAGTAAAACATATGACATTACTGACACTGGATATCTGCAGATGTTTGTCTAATGAATTACTGATAGCAAGAGACAAAGCATTCAAAGAAGAGCAAAATGCAGATCCCGCAGCAGCTTTGACTGATATCCTGTACTCTTTTTCCCATCGAAGTCACAAATTTACCTTACCTATCTATGTGGCTCAACTGTTGCTCAAGATGCTTTTCTTTAGATCTGTGTGAGGATATGAAAAAAAAATTTTCTTTCCTCTTTTTCTTGGGCTTCAAGTTCACACTAGAAGCACACTGTGAGCCAGAGGTCAGGTCTGCCTTATTCCCTAGCTCCTAAGAAATTCCTAATAAACACTGCTATCATGACAGCAGCTGAGAGTATGCCACTTTTGATGCAATTAACCAATAGCTAAGAAGGTTACAATAAACCAAATACTAATCTTTAGTTACGATTCTGTGGATGACAAAATATTTACAGTGCTAGTAAGTAGTCCATTCTTATACTCACATAAACTGCAAGTTCATCACATAAATCCCTGATTTTGTCAGTATACACATAAAGCTCAAAGTGAGTAAGCACATCACTTCTCACACACCTGCTCCCCATCATTTCCCAACTCAAACACCTGCTTCTAATGTTTTTCAACTCAAGCAACTGCTATTTCCTCTTACACACCTGCTCTTCAACATTTTCTCTCACACTCCTGCTCCTACTGGTTTCTCTAACACACTCCCTCCAAAATATTCTCCATGTTGTACACCTGCTCTCCAACACACCTGCACTGTATTTCCTCTTACACAACTGCCCCCTGACATTTCTTCTCACACACTTGCTCCACAAAGTCTCCTTTCACACAACTACTCCCTAAAATTCCCTTCTGCACATGTTTTCTCCAACATTTTCTCTGGCACATGTTCTCTCTGACATTTCCTTTCACACACCTGCTCCCTAACACTGCCTCTCATACATCTGTTCCCCAACAATTCCTCTCACACAACTGCTCCCTAACATTTTCTTTCACGCACATGCTCCCTAATGTTTTCTTTCACACACCTGCTACTTACCATTTTGTCTCATAAACTTCCTCCCTAACATCTCTCCTTATATAACTCCTCCCTTACACTTCATCTCACACATCTCCCCTACATTTGCCTAAACTAACCTACTCTTCAACATTTTCTTTTATACACTTCCTCTCTAACATTTACTCTCACACACCTGCTCCCAGAATGTTTTCTTTCATACATCTACTTCCCAACATATCCTCTCACATACCTGCTCATCATTTCCTTTCATACATCTGCTCCCTAACATTTCCTCTCACACATCTTTCTAACATTTCTTCTCAAACACTTGTTCCCTGACATTTCCTCTCATACACCTACTTCCAAAATTTCCTTTAACAAACCTGCTCCCTAACATTTCCTCTTGCACACCTGCTCCTAAACATCTCCTCTCACACCATCTACCTAAAAATTACTCTCCCACAAAAGCTCCCTAACATTTGCTCTCACACACTAGCTCCCTAACATTTTCACTCACACAATTGCTTCCCATTTCCTCCAACAAACCTACTCTCTAACATTATCTTTCACACATCAGCTTCCCAACATTTTCTTTCAAACATCCGCTCCCTAGCATTTCAACTCACACAGCTACTCCCTAACATTATCTCTCATGCACCTGCTTCCCAGCATTTTCTTTAGCATACCTGCTCCTAACACTGCCCATAATATATCTGCTACCCAACATTTTCTCTAACACACTAGCTCCCCACAACTTCCTCTCCCTATCATTTGCCCTCCTGTATTACAGTTTTTGCAGTGAGTGGGTAAGTGTGTATGAAGGTAGGCAGGTAAGTAGGTAGACTGGTAGGTGGGTAGGTACACTACTTAACACTCAAATCCCCCCTCCCCTCCTCGTGACCTTAACAATAATGCTGCACCTTGCTGAACCCACATTCATGTTCTCTTAAACTACCTCCCTCGTCTCATTCTCCATGACTATTCCCCCCTCACTCCATAAACTCCTGTCTGTCACTCTTCCACAACCTCCTATCTATCACTGCCATATATCATATCGTCTATCACTCCCCTTAATCCTGTTATCTGTTACCCAAACACCCCCTGTCAACTACTTTCCCACAACCTTCTGTCAATCACTCCCCACATCACCTTATATGTCACTTCAGTATAGTCTCCTGTCTATCAATGCCCTGAACCTCCTGATTATCACCCTCACAACCTCTTATCAATCACTTCTCCACAACCTGCTATCTAATACTCCAATTATTTCCTGGCTGTCATCCCTACAACCTCCCATCTATCGATACTCCACAACTTCCCGTCTATCACTCCCTGTCTATCCAATACTCCCTCCTCACTAATCCCCTAGCTCTCTCCTGACCAGCCCTCTCCCCTAGCCTCCTCATGGCCAACCCCACAGTCTATGAATGACTCCCAGCCTTCTAACAAAGCCCTAGCCTCCTCCTGACTGACTCCAGCCTTCTCATGACCGACCTTAACATTGATATTCTCCTTGGCTGAGGTCTCGTAGAACTCGAGGCCAAGCTGGTCAGCAAGCTGTTTGCCCCTCTCGTAGGAGATGACTCGTTCATCCTCCATGTCGCACTTGTTGCCCACGAGGATGACTTGGGCATTGTCCCAAGAGTATGTCTTGATCTGCGTGCACCTGAAAGACAAGAGACATGTCACACATCAAGAGGATGTCAGGAAGGCATCAACAGGGAGTCTGGAAGGCACTAGGAAAAAGGCAACAAGTGGCTCTTGAAGACATCAAGAAGGTATCTGAAAGGCATCAATAAGGACAATGGAAGGCATCAAAACAGTGTCTGTAAGGTATGCATCAAGGTGTTTAAGAAGTGTCAAGATGGTGTCCGGAAGACATCAAAAGGGAAGAAATACAGCACATGCTCTTACAAAACAACTCATAATACAAAACTCTCAAAACATCAACTGTTATAACACACCAGATTTTACAACACAATCTCCACAAAATAACCACACAAACTAAAGCTTTAGGAACAAACTAGCACTTTAATACACCAATTCTCACAACTCACTAACCCTCACAAAACACCTACATTCACACAAACCAGCTTCTATAACCTAACTGCATTCACATTATAGAAACAGTATAAACAAAGAAGTTTTTACAACACATAGCTCTCAGAACATATAAACTCTCACAGTACAACAACTCTCAAAACATATAAACACTCACAAGACAACACCTCACTCTCACACTAGACACCAACTCTCACAACTCTCCAACTCTAACACAAACAAACTCTCACAACACAGTCAGTCACATCTCAGGCTTCTATCACCCTGAACACTAGGCACAGCAGTGTCAGGAGACCCGTTCAACCAAACCCATCCTGCGGTCTGCCCAGACCAGCAGCAATATACCGTAATGTCTCTTTTTACCACCTGACATTTACAACATATTCTGTCCACCTAAAGTTCATATGTCGCAGCCTTCCTGAGGGGCAGCCAATGGTGCAGTCCCTCTACTACTGCACTCAGATATGAGATTCTTTCTTCCTGTTTTTTAAGAGATGTGTAAGACCCTTCTAATCTATGACCTCCTGAGAGGTTATAAGAGGCTCAGATAATGGTTAAAACCTATCAAGTATGAATTTAAGGCTGGCTGGGTCAAAGTGTAGGGGAAAATTAAAGAAGGGTGGTGTCTTCAAAATGTACATTTGTCTCACACCAGTAACATAACACAGTCTCTCCCTCTCTTCATCATACAATTCTAACCACTCGTCATACATCTATCTCTCTCATGCCCATAATATACAGTCTCTCCCTCTGCTCATCACACATCTCTAACTACTCATCATACATCTCTCCCACACACACCCATAATATAATACAGTCTCTCCCATCATACATCTCTAACCACTCGTCATAAATCTCTCCCAACCTCTAAAGCATACAGTCCTACGTACTCGTACACCTCTCCTCTCTCCTCATCACAGTCTTCTCCCCTCATTATACACAACACCCTTTTATAGTGCCCTGCACTCCTCCCCTTGCCACAAATCTCTTTCTCCTCTCCCCTGACCAGGCAACCCCACCCCCTCCCCTTCTACCTGCCTTTCCACCTTCGCCCTTCAATCCCTCCAGGCACTGGGGAAGTCCACTCCTTCATGAGGTGAGGAGGTAGCCTGCAGAGCTAGGTGTTGGGCCACTGGAGACAAAGCACCCACTCGCTGACTCAGCACGCCACAAGCACACACGTTGCATCTAGATGGAGGGGGTTTAAAATGTGTAGAGAACTCAGTAGATGGAGAGGCCTCAGTAGAAAGAGGGAACTTAGAAGATGGGAGGGGCACAGAAAATGGAGGGAGCTCAGTTGATGGAATGGAGGGAGCCCAGTTGATGGGAGGGAGGGAGCTCAGTTGATGGAAGGGAGGGAGCCCAGTTGATGGAATGGAGAGAGCTCAGTGAGTAGAAGAGTCTTAGTAGATGGAAGGGGTAGAGTAGACAAAGGGTGATGCTGGCGACCACAGTATGCATCGCTCTCGCCAGTGTGACGCCAACAATATGTATGCACCTCTTCCTATTGTGACGCCAACCACCTCTCAAAACTGTATCTCTCAGTATCTGCAGTCATGCTTATGGGCCGTACCATCGTGGGATCAATTCCTCAATGCTCTTCTTACCATCAGTTTGCACGGCTTTCGGCCCATGTGTTAATTACTTAGCGATCACTTGAGTAAACTGAGCGGTAACTAGTATATAAGCTGATTACATCGTGATTAAGACCACGACTAATTGCTCTATAAGGTAATTACCCGGCAATCATCGTTTTACCCCTTGCTTTACTCGCCAGGAGGAGACAGAACAATAACACAGGACGTTTCTGACTTTCTTTTCTGTTACACGTTATTGTGGATTACGACCTGGCTCTCTTTTCTCGAGCTGCCACCCTAATGACGGCCTTGACCACTAAAGCACGACGAAACGAACCTTTGAGAACGACAGCGCAACCCTTCCAGGTCAGGTCAAAGGCCAGATGATCGCACCTAAGGGGTCACGCTGTCGTGCTCAAGGGTCGTAGAGTCATGATCGAAGGGTTAAACAACGGTTTAGGGGAGTGGCACCAAGATGCTAAACACTGTGCTCAGACCTGAAAAATGGTAGTGTGCACTGACACCAGATGTTGTAAGCAAGAAACAGAACACAAAAGTCTTTGTAAAACACACATACACACACACACACACACACACACACACACACACACACACACAAAACTGTTCCTGTTTACCACATCCAACCTCAAACACTCACGACCCCTTATGAGAGTGTCCTCACACAACCAAACCTGCCCTGTGAGTCCGTGAACTCCTCTACATACTCATAACGCATCCTTCACACGGGTCTTTCGGCACGGAAGCAGCCACCTCCCCCGGCTACCATCACTGTCTCCTCCCCTATACCATCTTCTCCCTAGGGAAGACAACGCAGGACATCCCTCAGCAATATCCGGGCGGGTCAGAAGCAAGGACAGGGTGGAGGGCCAGGTGGGTGGGTGGGTGGATGCTAGCATGCCGACCAACTCACTGACCCTAGGGCTGAACATCCACCCCGGAGGCGGGTTATATACATCACTAATATCTCTAAGATCTGCAGAGGCTTGGTCTCCTGGAGCCGGAATACATGACAACAGCACCTCCTGGGGCCGGTATACATGACAACAGCACCTCCTGGGGTATACATGACAACAGCACCTCCTGGGGCCGGTATACATGACCTCAATAGCGTCTCCGGGAACCGGTTATACATGACCTCAATGGTGGCTCTAGGAGTCTCCGGGGGGCCGATGTACATGACCTAAATAATGCCTCCTGGGGCAGGTATACATGGCCTCAATGATGGTCCCAGGAGCCTCTGGGAGCCGGTATACACGACCTCAATAAGCTATATTTTGAATACACTCGTTAGTGGTCCTCATTACAGTCCGGACATCAAAGGATGGAGCCAGACGAGCAGTCTGACTGGCTCATCAAACTGGAAATTCAGACAGTTCTCGTCCTTTTCAAGAGTATATTGGGTCGTTCACGGTGAGATGTATCCCGCACGACGTAATTCTTTCTCATGCATGAAATGATGCTTATTAAGGGATTCTAACCTGAAATGCGCATTTTTTTTTATTATTATTCATTTAGCACGTAGTGCATTTTCTTTCTTTTGTAAATCATACCGACGAAAACCGCTGACCTATCTGCGAAACTGTTGTTTTTCCCGTGTGGGGCATACTGTGAAATACGTCCACTCGAAGTCACTTACCTACTTCCTCGCCGTTCTTCCCTGTCATCAAGTGATGTCATAATGTGGGGAAGCAAACTGTTACAGTTATGAGGACTTGGCACAGGAAGCCACCACAGACCTGAACACGTTGGTAATAAAGTTGATCGGATATGTGGAAACTTCCAGACTCTGAACACTAATCTCTCTCTCTCTCTCTCTCTCTCTCTCTCTCTCTCTCTCTCTCTCTCTCTCTCTCTCTCTCTCTCTCTCACACACACACACACACACACACACACTCACTAACGGACGGCTCTTGGAACTTATTTTATGAACGTGTTTTCCTATGTAAAGAGTTTAAGTGCAAATGCATGTATACCGAAAATGCAACATACATAGGCATAGAGTCTAGCTGTCTGTCTCTGTGGCGCATATATGTCTAGTAACGCTAATGTACAGGAATATTCACACGTATATAAGTATGTAGGCACAAAGTTGTGCATTCAAGTTTGTGGGACAAGATAATGTAAACCATCATGATAGGATCTCACGTTGATACTCCGCAGGACACGCGGTGATCCCTGGAAATCCGGGTCGTGTGTCAAGGTCAACAGGAAGGACGGCAACAGATTACCCTTTGGGGGGAAGGGGGACATCCTTCATCACGGCGCCACAGCGAGACAGATACAACTCACAGACACAGCTCCACAACGTATCATTCACTGGTGCACTACCATGACATGCTGACCCCACTTTTTTTTTTTTTTTTTTTAGCGACACATGTTAGGCAGTGACATGTCGTCTCACTGCTGCGAGGTGATAATCATCGGGGGAAAAGCGATATATTACGGGAAAACGATCGTCCTCCGTCGCTGCACACGGGGGTAAATCTCCCTTCCGGTCAGTGGTCGGTAATGGAAAAGGCTTCAACACTCACCAGTCCAGGACACTGTATAAAGAACTGGCTAGCGGGAGAGTAACGCTACAGTACTCACCTGCCCTGCACAGCGCTGACGAACTGGCTAGTACTAACAGGATATGCTTCAAAACTCGAGAGTTCTTGGCCACTGTTGAAGGCCTAGTCACTGCAAGAGTAGAGGCCTCCACACTCACCAGTCCTGGACACTGTTGAAGGACTCCTCATTGGTGATGTCGTACATGAGGATGAAACCCATGGCGCCTCGGTAGTAAGCTGTAGTGATGGTCCTGTACCGCTCCTGCCCGGCCGTGTCCTGAGGAAGAAGATGCTACGTTAGTCATAGCCTTAAGGAACTGAAGGATAGAGGAAGGTGGGCTACAGGAGGTGTTGAGAGGTGGGGAACGCGAGGAAGTGCACACTCACAGCAGTCCTGAAATCTTCCAGTTTTAACATTACCCCCCCCCCCCCCATGAGTAAGACCTTAAGCAAGAGGATACGAACCCTGCCTTTGATGGCAGAAGGCCAGGCCATCATAACCACGAGTCGGGCCGTCGTGACGAGGGACTGTTATGTTGTACTCTAGGGTCGCCCCCTCGTGCTCGAGGGGATCAACAGGTGCCTACGAAGTTCCCAAAAGAAGGCAGTAAACAGCTGGCGACAGGTGGTTCAAGAACGCCACGGTTCGTACCGAACAGTAATGTGTTGGAAACTAAAGATAATACCGACAGAAGCACTCGTTATATAAATTTCTACAGGAGTAATACTTGCGCAGTGACGGTTGCCCCGCGTATCCCGTCCTGGTGCCAATCCCGGTCTCTGCCAAGCCCCTGAGCACCAGGTACACATTACCTGGCAGGAGGCATCCAGCCTTGTCATAATGAAGCTTGGTAATGGGCTGGGGGCCCGAGCTCAGGGTAAATACCTGTTTCGCACCAGGAAGTCAACAAATACTTTAGTAAGGTTGACACGGCAATAAGATCGACATCTGAGGGTCGACATCAACTAAAGTAAGGTTAACATGAACTACAATAACCTCAAAACTATGGGTCGACACTACGGTAAGGTCGAAATATGAAGTAAAGTCAACCCAATGCTCCAGCAGAGGTTGAGTTCAGCGTCTGTTGTCATGTTTCTCACATTCGAGAATTTGTTCAAAACTTACCAACACAAGTTTGAAGATAAGCCTCGGGACAAGGACTCAAAGAAGCTTCAAGAGCTTTCCTGGAAATTTTAATCACGTTCCAAGATGAACAAAAAGCAAAGTTAGACTATTCAAAATTCAAACACGGGCTTAAAAAATGAAAACAAAAAAGAAACAAGAATTATTTGCAACAACCTTTAAAGAAACTGCCGGAGTTGTCTGAGAACCAGGGGCGTCAGGAACAAGGCTATAATAATGACCAGTTTAAACACACCGCCTCAGTGACGGAAGGAATGTTACGTACACAACACCGACCGCGGACCTGCTGCTGACACTGACGGAGGAGAACCTCCAGTCAGTGGGCAGCCAGGCAGGGAGATACAGCCAGGAGACCAGCACGAAGACTTAAGAGAGAAGATATCATTCAAATTAGAAGGGAAGTAGAATACTAAAACATACGAGGAAGAGAAAGAGGAGGAGTGGTATAGGACGAAGAAACGTGAAAGAAGCAATGAAGGGGAGAGGGAAGGAAGCGCAGGTGAAGTGGTATTAGGAGACGGTAAGCGAAACCCCAATCACTCCATCCTAACTGGCCCGAATGACGTCATCACATTACAGGAATGAGGCACAAACAAGTAACTTTTTAGACACCGCTAACTGGTAATTAAGATGATGTGACGATGGCACAGTAAAGAACTAATTAGCGCCAAAATAAGCATTAAAATGGGACTTCCACGTGATGAGAACAGGAGGCGTGGCTAATTTTCCTCAATTTGCTCGGCTCAGGAAATGAGTAGAAGTTTAATTTCACCGGAGCCAGGAAAAGTGGGGCGCACACCCAAAGTGGGACTCATCGTTCATTAATGACTGGTTAATGCCTTGTTCCTGCAGAGATGATCATTGTCACTCGGGGCCATCCACACTCTTATATAATCTAACTTGCTAAACAGGTTGGCTGTTTGAGGCTAGGCCAGTTGGGTTGGATGTGAGAAGCTACGCTAGTCTAGTTATGTGTTAAAGCTAGGCTAGTCGGTCGGATGGGGAGTGGGGGCTGTCAATGTCGTGAGATCTACAAAGTGGACACTTATAATAACTTATACACTTATGACTAGAACAATTTCTAACAACGAGCATACGCTGACCTAAAAGGCAATCTCTTATCTCGTAATCGAGAAAAACAAACTTTTCCCATCTATCTTAATTTCAGTAAAGTAAGCCTGTCATATAAGAAGAGGATTTATGTATGCTGGAAATTATATGCATTAACATATTCTCGTGTGGCGAAGCATTAAATCACGATTAGAACGGAATGTTAATTTTTTTTTAATATTAATCTCTTGAGCACACGACAATCCTGTTTGTTAAGCCAGGCCTCCGATTTGACCCTAATGGGCCATGTCAAAAGTTACGCCATGGGTCGTAACGTCTTACTTAGGTATCACTACTTCGTGCTCAAGGGTTGCAACGTCGTGCTCAAGGATTGTCAAGTCGTGCTCAAGGATCGTCAAGTCGTGCTCAAGGATCGTAATATCTATATTCTAGGATCGTACAGTCGTTCTAAAAGACAGTAATTTGCACTGTGACTGTAACGCCGCGCCCATGGACGTAATGTCGTGCTCAAGGATAGCGAAGTCGTACTCAGGGGCTTTGCATTCCTGGCTTGTGGCGAAACTATTTTTCTTTTCCTTTGTAAGTCACTGAAACAGAACTGCACTGACTACTGAAGTAAAACTCATAGATCAAACCCAACTGTAGACGAAAAGTAATTACATCGTAACAATAATTCTATATGGTGAATTACTAAGGTATTTGAGATTCATTACAATCAAAAGTTATTTTAGAGGTGGTTAATTACGTTTTTTTGACATAATTTACAAAAATGACACCGTCATCCTTTGCAAAAGTTATCCAGATATAGAAATAAAACCGTGGGAACGCGTCACAATCGTCATTAATTGGAAACAAAAAACTGAGGCGCGTGGAACTTGCCACTGGTCGCCAGGCACTTGGGCGGCTGCGCCAAATCAACGTGAGCAGGTGAACATATGGTGATGCTGTCGGCTTAACCGAAATGTCTGTTTCTTTATGGAAGTGTATTTACTGGGAAAGTTACTAAGCTGTTAAGGGAGATGTTGTGAAGGTCATTTACTCAAATGGGTTATTATGGTTCCATGTCTAAATCTTAGCCAAGTCCAACAGAATCATTGCATATTACCATATGTAACCAAACATCAGTAACGTAATTCTATTTCGTATGATCATCACAAAAATCTATTCTAAACGCCAATGTTTCTTAAGCAGTAAGTATGAAAACCAAATAATGAGAATTCATGTGATACTCTGCAGATCTGATAATACTCTAAAACATCTAAAGGTACAAAATTTGATGTTTTTACACTTATCAAGAATGCTGATAGAAATACAACCAAACACATATTTGCTGCGACGTACATGTAGCTGGGGTAGCAGAGAGGGAAGGGACCCCCTTAGTCCTGACCGTTATATTGCAGTCTTCAGAAAGAAGACGCTATCCCAGACACCCTAAATTTTCAAATTTCTCCGGGGGCATGCCCCCGAGCCCCCTAAAGCTCTTGATCTTGGGGATTTTAAACGGCGGAGGGAGAGACCCCCCCCCCTCCCCATAAGAGACTTAGGGCCGGCCACCAAAACGCTAGGGCAGACCCTGGGTAAAAGTATGGGAATACATCAGTAAGGGAACATTATGGGAAAACTGTAGATAGGTATATCAGGAAAAAAAAAATCACGAAAAAAAAAGTTAGGAATATCAGAATGAAAGCATCTTCGGGAAAACTGGGACAGCATGATCCCACAACATCGGATCGAAACCATCACAATTTGGCAAGTTTTACATTTAACGTCGGTGACATGAGTCGCGCCGAACTGAGCTACTTTTGTTCCACCGACACTAATTTCAACTCGTTATCGTTAAAACCAATCATGATTCTGTACGTATCGAACGAGGAAAAAACCTATACGATAATCATCACAATCAGCAACTTGATTACATGGCTAGACTCGGCACCGTCAACCGTTGGAGACGTTACTGATGAGCGATGAGCTGGGACAAACTGGTAACCAGCAGTTGATGCATATTTTGAATTAAATGTACAACGTTTAGTTATGAGCTATAGTTTGTCAACGGATTACACTAAGAAAATGCTGACCGCTCTCGCTGAAAACGCGGATTGAGTTATTACGTCTCTTGCCCCGCCTCTCAATTCATTCCCACATACCCTCCTATCCCCCACTCTCATTTCCACAGTTATCCACACGATCCTAATTTCATTAACCAATTACGCTGTCTAGTAGGCTGCAAATTACAGTAATATTGAATTAATTACACTCACTAAAACTGGCAGTTGGTGATTAAGATCGACTTTCAGATATGTTTTGCGAGTGAAAGATAAACGACTATCCGTAATATGCACTTTGATGAATATAATGGAAATAACGGAAGGGGGGTAGGTAGGTATAATAATGTCTGACGATCGAGAGCCAAGTAAGCAGTGTACAAAAGCAATAAAAGGAGGAGAAAGATTGGGTTTCCAGGCACTAGCACTGAATACAGAAATACATCCTCACTTTGCAATTTACTGTTCTGTTCTGGTCGCCTCACCATTAAAATGATAAAATGGGTCTGAAATTCCTATGACAGCCATATAAATTGCCCTAAACTGCCCTTGACAGGAGGAGTTGGTCTACAACGCAATTTGAAATAATCAAAGGCTTTAAAAAAGTTTTTTTTTATCATAAACTAGGATTGTTAATACGTGTAACGACCTGCCTATAATATCAGTCATGCGCAAAACCATAAATACAAGGTTTGACAAACACGTCGCTTCAAGTTCACACCTGACTATATTTGAGCTTCCGTAGTTATGGATTTTACGGGCATTTCTCCACGTAATTATCAATTTGGTTTTCTTCTCTCTAATCAAACAAAGTTTTTGCCCTTTCTCCTGTTTTGAAAGACAGCCGCAACTGGTTCCAGTGGCAATACTTTGTTTATCCTTCATGAGGTGTGTTATATATATACCCTCTGCATCATTTATGTTTCATTTTTTCTGTACCAAAGGATAACTCAGCCTAGATATAATTCATACTTATGACCGTAGAAATATGAAATACTGAACCCTTCATCGTTCGCCATACGGTAAGAGAATTAATCATTCACGACTCCGCCCATCAAGTATTCACTATAGTGGAGGAAACTTGTTTTCCAGTGGGTAAATTCCTCGCGGTGGTGGCACAACTCGTGGCTCAGCGGTGCGTCACAACCAACAACACAAGAACCAATTTTCGTATTTGTGAATCTCACAACCATCGAATACTGGATTTCTATGCGAGACTCCAGACTACATATATCAAACATACATTGGACAATTACGACACATTAAGCACTGAATATGATTTAAAGGATGATTATTACCAAACGTTCCACTCACATGAAACCATTTGCAACTGGGTGTTTCCCTGATGAGTATCAGTGACGAATATCGCTGATGATCAACGATGATGAGTCTGGTGGGTGGGGAGACGTCATCAATCAAGGAGTATTGGATGTGCTGACAGGTGGCCTGTGCTGCCGAATATTGGGTCAAAGGTCAGGGGTGAAGGAGGGCATCACGAGAGGCCTGATATATATATAACCCTGCGTCCTCACGACACAACCTTTGGCGGCCATGGGTGTTGTTATTGTCGCTATCATTATCATTATGAGTGAATTATAAAGTGGCTATTGGTGACGTCACCGTGAGTCTTGTTAACCCACGATGGCACGACCTGTGAGCACGACGATACGACCCTTGCGTGGGACGACCCAGCCTCTGTCTGACCTGAGTCCAAAGCGTTATGTCGAAGTGCCTGGCCACCATTCATCACCACCAAGGGGCATATCACGCACCGTCGGGCCATGGACCAGGGGTTGCATGATTGTCCTGAATGGTCGCAACGTCATATCTAACTGACAAAACTGGCTGACGTCACACAATGGAGATCATTTGTACGGCCATCGGCGCTTACATGATGCCATCAGGGTGAGGGGTGGGGGTTGGAAGGAGGGGAGGACGAGCTACCAACATTCTCCCATATATATCGAGGCAAAGGTCTTTGTCCTCTATAAGCGATTACGTAAATCAGCGGCAATTTCAGGTACACTGCTACCTCATCATGGGTATCATTAACTTCATTAGATGAAATTCAGATATTAATGGTATTATTCATGTTATCTGGAGTTGTGATATCATTTTTTCTCTAATATTTGATGTGGTTATTATCATCATATTATTATCATTATCATAATGATCATATGTTGTACAGGTTATCTCTCCATTATCTGATGTGTAAGTGTTGATACATATGTTACAGCCACTCTAAGCGAGTTATGTATCACATGAGGTGCTGCAAGATGGCTATGTGTCACATGAGAGAAGTGCTACAGGATGGATGTGTCACATGAGAGAAGTGCTACAGGATGGATGTGTCACATGAGAGAAGTGCTACAGGATGGATGTGTCACATGAGAGAAGTGCTACAGGATGGATGTGTCACATGAGAGACGTGTTACAGGATGGATGTGTCACATGAGAGAAGTGCCACAGGATGGATATGTCACACACGAGGAGTGCTACAGGATGGATGTGTCACATGAGAGAAGTGCCACAGGATGGATGTCACACACGAGGAGTGCTACAGGATGGATGTGTCACACGAGGAGTGCTACAGGATGGATGTGTCACACGAGGAGTGCTACAGGATGGATGTGTCAGACGAGGAGTGCTACATGATGGATGTGTCACATGAGAGAAGTGCCACAGGATGGATGTCACACACGAGGAGTGCTACAGGATAGATGTGTCACACGAGGAGTGCTACAGGATGGATGTGTCAGACGAGGAGTGCTACATGATGGATGTGTCACAGGAGGAGTGCAACCATTGTCTTATACTCTGTATATGAGGTGTCACTGTAACTACGTCTATGAGTTACAAAGCCACCACTGTGAGTTACCTGCACTTTATAGTATGTCGAGTGTTGCTAATGTGTCCGTTATGGTGTGAGTTGCTCCTACTGTTTGTTACTCATCCGTTCTCTTAGCCCAAGACCAAAACGGTACGACCCTTGACCACGATGTTATAACCCCTGAGCGCAACGATACGACCCTTGACCGCGACAACCCTGAGCTCGACTGTACGACCTCTGACCTCGACGGTACGACCCTTTGGGAATAATGGGATATGACCTTTGGCCTGACCCCTCACGGGTCAGGTTACAAAGCCAGATCATGACACCCGAAGGGGTCGTACCGTCCTGCTCAAGAGTCATATCTTCGTGGTGGAGTCGTACCGTCGTGGTCAAGGGGGAGAAGCAGGTTGGGCCCATCGCCGCCTATGTAAAACAGTGTGACGTTATCTGGTAACAAAAAATCTGAAAACGCCGTCTGACAAACGGCAAAAAAATGGGAGAATATTTTCCATGGATTCTAAACTCGTAAAATCTGGGTTGGTAATGAACGGTTCTGACAGCTTTTTTTTTTTTTTTTATAATTACATGATGGCAAAAGAGAAACTTTTCATGTGCACTACAGTGGATGGGGGGAAAAAATCTATAAATGGATTATACGGGACTTTACGGTTCGGATACAGAGGAATGGTTGTAAATACAATGTTTAAAGCCAGGGATACTGCAAATATGCACGAAACAAACACACACAACATATGGACTCACGTCCACACAAATTCTAACAGAATTTCGCATCTAATTACACTGCGATCAAAGGTCTGCCTTCACTGTTAACAGAGCAAGACACATGCTTGGAGGCCGGCACATGGCTGTGATCATACTACAGGCGTGCAACACAACACTTGGAGAACACATGGCAGGAAGGGAGAGCACGTGCAGAGAGCGAACCTGGCGAGCCGAGGAAGAACAGCTGTTAAAACTCTTTGATTCTAAAGAGCCAACCATATCATCACACTGGAAGAAGGAAGACGTACCAGGTAGGAACTGTCGAGACTTGAGACCCACTGTGGAGAGAGAGAGAGAGAGAGAGAGAGAGAGAGAGAGAGAGAGAGAGAGAGAGAGAGAGAGAGAGAGAGAGAGAGAGTCCTAACGTAGTTCAGACTCAGTGAGAAGAACAAAGCAAGCTTGGTGTGGAGTGGTCCGGAGGGGGGTCCACCTCCTCCCCCACGTGGACACGTCCCACCACCCATCATCTGTACCGTGCCAGGTCCTGCTTGGCGTCAGCATGTTGTTCTCTGACATGCGTCCGTGTGCGGCAATCGCACTTCACCGTCCAAACGTGATCACTTTGCACCATGCGTCCACCCGAGGCCACAAGCATGGAGGTGCACATGCATATACATAACAGAGGGAGTCTTCTTATACAGACGTTAGGGGCGAGTGATGTGAGGCCAAGGTGTGTGCTGCAGTCCAGTAAAATCTCTACGTACCACACAGAAGAGCAGGATGAGAACTGCGAAATAAAATACGTCCCGTAAAAAGAGAGAGAAAAAAAATATAGCAATTCATTTTCACTCCCTTGAAATTATTTTTCTTTTCTTTTTCTTTTTTTTTGAGCGCCACCGACTGTGGGTTTGCTTTCACAGCCAAGTGTGTGTTGCAAGTGGGTGACCACTCATGTTCCCAGAACGGCTCTCGCGACAGGAGAGGCAGCCAGGGTCAAGGAAGCATGATTCTAATGGAGGAGAGGCAGTCAGGGGTCTGAGAGTCGCGGTTCTAGGACAGAAGAGAAGGTCAGGGTATAAGAATCATGATTCTACAACAGGAGAGGCAGTCAGGGTCAGGGAATCGTGATTCTAATACAGGAAAGGCAGTCACGGTCAGGGAATCATGATTCTAATACAGGAGAGGCAGTCATGGTCAGGGTATAGTGATTCTAGTACAGGAGAGGCAGTCAAAGGCGCTGAATCATAAATCTGATCACAGAAGAGCCAGTTTGTTCCAAGGAATCATAACTAATATAGGAGAGGCTCATGGCATCATGACTTGATACACAAGAGGCAGTTTAGCTTTCGAGAATCATGGTAAGATACATGGCATTACTCGGCACCAAGTCGGCGTATGAACCTTCTTTCGCAGCCCGAAATACAGTCAAACGCTGCGCGCTGCGACATCACCAGCATACATATAATACATCCTAATACACTGTCACTTGTATAAGCATATCCATCGGTCCAATACAGTAGGCTGAGCTACCGCCTGCTCCCAGCGTATTTCAGCGTACAACATCATCCTCGACGACACAGTGAAAGGTCACTAGAAGTCAGGATAGAGTATAGAACGAGAGCACTCAGGCCAGGGGAGCACTCCAGGACCGTTCCCCTAACCAAGTTTGGGTCACACTGGTGTGAGACCCCTCACGGCAGATGGGAAATGAGAGAAGTTAACAGACTAAGGCCGCCGGGGGACGGCATAACCTCACATGGCCCTTGGCCAGGTGAGCTGAGAGGTGATCCGTGACGCCATGCACTTGTCCTGATGCATAGTAAACATCCACAGGACACACTTCCAGCCACGATCATCTGCCATCATACGGTACTCGTCTGCCATCAAGTGAATCTATCGGTTCAAAGTCTGATCTACCCCCCATCACTTGGATATCATTATGATCTACTCCCCATCACTTGGATATCATTATGATCTACTCCCCATCACTTGGATATCATTATGATCTACTCCCCATCACTTGGATATCATTATGATCTACCCCCCATCACTTGGATATCATTATGATCTACCCCCCATCACTTGGATACCATTATGATCTACACCCCATCACTTGGATATCATTATGATCTACCCCCCATCACTTGGATATCATTATGATCTACCCCCCATCACTTGGATACCATTATGATCTACCCCCATCACTTGGATATCATTATGATCTACCCCCCATCACTTGGATATCATTATGATCTACTCCCCATCACTTGGATATCATTATGATCTACTCCCCATCACTTGGATATCATTATGATCTACCCCCCATCACTTGGATATCATTATGATCTACCCCCCATCACTTGGATACCATTATGATCTACCCCCCATCACTTGGATATCATTATGATCTACCCCCCATCACTTGGATACCATTATGATCTACCCCCCATCACTTGGATATCATTATGATCTACCCCCCATCACTTGGATATCATTATGATCTACCCCCCATCACTTGGATATCATTATGATCTACTCCCCATCACTTGGATATCATTATGATCTACTCCCCATCACTTGGATATCATTATGATCTACCCCCCATCACTTGGATATCATTATGATCTACCCCCCATCACTTGGATATCATTATGATCTACCCCCCATCACTTGGATATCATTATGATCTACCCCCCATCACTTGGATATCATTATGATCTACTCCCCATCACTTGGATATCATTATGATCTACCCCCCATCACTTGGATATCATTATGATCTACCCCCATCACTTGGATATCATTATGATCTACCTCCATTACTTAGTTATCATTATATTATTATATCATTATATCATTATATTATCATCTGTCCTCCCATACTTCAGTTATCTAAAGCCGCTTTATCTTTGTGGTGGTGGGTCGCCTGCAGAAACCTTTGTACGGCGGTGCACGAGAGAGAGAGAGAGAGAGAGAGAGAGAGAGAGAGAGAGAGAGAGAGAGAGAGAGAGAGAGAGAGAGAGAGAGAGAGAGAGAGAGAGAGAGAGAATATGCAACTGTGGTTCCACCCACAAGTTTTCGCGGTCTAACTCGCGACTTCTGGAGTGTCGTGACGTGCTTTCATGGCAGAGGTATAGCGAGTTAAGGAGGACTCCACCACACTCCTGGCGAACCTGGGGGCGTGGTGGTGGTGAGGGTGTGGGCGAGACTGGGCGGAGTGCAGTGGAGGCCATGGACACGAAATTCAAGTCTATGAAGAAGGAGGCGGAGGTGGAGTGCAGGAAGTGGTTGAGCCAGCGGAGAGATGAGTGTGGGGAGGACGCGGTCTGCGAGAAGAACCAGGGGCAGTGGAGGCAGGCAAGTCAGGAGAGCACCAAGTAGAGAGGTAAGATCCTGGTAGTTGGTGGGAAGTCTCAGGGAAGATCTATCCAGACGGCCTCCTGTGTCAAGGCCAGGGAGATCAGCACGATGGTGTGTGTGTGTGTGTGTGTGTGTGTGTGTGTGTGTGTGTGTGTGTGTGTGTGTGTGTGTGTGTGTGTGCGCGCGCAAGCGCGCTCCTGGGGACAGGAGGCCAGGCTCGAGGATTCTCGTGAATAGATTAAACAGGACTTTGTTGGGTGATAGAGTTAACCCCATAATCCGCTTCAGGGTTGGAGGGACTGATGTCCTGCAAGGCAGGAGAGGAGTAAGGAGTTCTTGGGTGAGGGACAGAGAAGCTGTAGGAGGAGAGAGCGAGGGATCCTAGCAGCGTTGCATGTAACTCTACGCCAAGGAGGGCGGCTGGAAATGAACGGGGCCGTCCAGGGAGAGTGGCATTAATTGCTGGCAGGACGAGTATTGCAAGGTGAATGGAAAACCATTAATTGAAAATCGGGACGGTTTCTATGGCAGGTAATGATAGGGTTGGGGGTGGAACTGTCCACGTCTGGGGTTGCCGCGGTAGCCTGGCCATTTGAAAGGCTAGGGGCTGGGGTGACCTTAAACCACTGAGTCTGACAGTACAGTCCTTGCTTACGAAGACGTGACCTTTGATCTGACTTCTAAAGGTCAGGTGGAAGGCCAGGATATGACACCCCAAGGGTCGTGCCATCCTGCTCAGGGGTCGCATCGTGCCATCGTGTTCAACAGGGTAACCAACTACATGGTAAAGGTATAGATATGGGTAAGCCGAAGTTTAAACACAATTGCGACGATCGAATAAGCGAAATAGATAATATGTTTGCCCAGTCATCAGCACTGGTGTTTGATATAAAATGGATGGGAGACAGTATGTACATGTGGGAACAAAGATTAGTCTAGAATCACAAATCTAAACATGGATCAGTACAGAATCACAAGTCTCAGCCAATCATCAGACAGAAAACATCAGATCATTTCATATACACGAAATAACAAAGGAGGGGCAACAGTCTTTAAGAGATAATTGAGTGTAGTGTCACACATCAAACCCCAAGGAAATACAGGGACTATACGACAAGAACTGAACAAAAGTTAAAGAAAACTACATACAGGAGTAATCTACATAGGTCTCAACATCTACGTGGGACTGACAGTAAACATCTAAGAATCGATGAATGCGTCTAGATAGCTTCAAATTTGTACGCTACGGAATCTTAGCTCTAGGGAAAACGGGTTAGAAAATATAAACGATACATAAAAATCTCACACAGGCGACGAAACCTAAGCAATAACTCGGAACTTCAGGGATTCCTAAAAGTTATTCCAAGTTCTTTTTAAAGTAATGTATTTCAGAGTCGAGCCCCAGGAGGCAATATTCTCGCTTCACTTTTCGTAAAGACAAGTCAGCCTTACTGGGAACGTGAAGGTCAAGTGTGAAGTATGTAGCGGTGACAACCACCACGTTGGAAAGGTTAATGGTATTTTCACAGCCTGATTTCGTATATGCCAACTGTACCGGGTTAAGGCACTGACATTTCTCAGGGAAAGCACAGCGTCTCGGGGCTCAGGTAAAGCAGGTGTACATACACGTCACCTGACAGTAATGGGGGCGAAGGGGACGAGGTGATCTGCGAGGAACCACACCAAAAACCCCTTCCCTCATTAAGGAGGGAAGGGAGGTGCGTGTGTCCATCTTGATTTACACAACATCACTAATTGGGGATTATAAACCACTAAGGACGGTCTCACAAAGCAACAGTAATGAAATACGTTCATCGATATTTTGCAACCCAGCTCCACGCATCATACTACCTTAAGAGACGAAATTACCTCAATTAGCGATGACAGGAGAATAATGAGGTAATGGAACTTTCAGCCAAGAAAAAAAAGAACTCAAAAAACTGAAATGGGATAATTTCACCTTAATCTCCTGACTCATTGAACTAGAGTGGTAAAGAAAGATATAAGCCAAAAAGAAAATGGGAATTATAAGATCCGAGTTGCAGATGAAGGGAAAGTTGGGACCAAAAAATTAGATTCTTTTTGATGTACAGAACTTAAGACCCAACATAACATCTGGCCTTTCTGATCTGATTTAGCGCTGCTCACTGAAATAGGCGAAATGAAATGAACAATACTCTAAATGAACAATTTACATCCAGTTTTTTACACGGTAAGAATTACTCAAATTGCCTGACGTTATGAACATTTTCATATGATGTAAAATAAATCAAGTATAGTTACATTGCAAAGCAAAGAATGTTAGGAAGCCAAAGCCCTAGGTCGTCTGGGCTCGATGGAACATCTGCAAGGATCTTTGACCAACGTAAAGCGGCACTTCAGTCGTTCCTGGTGACTCTGTCCAAGAAATCGGTGACAAGACTTAAAGGCTGGCAGGAGCCTATATCGCTCACCCGGCTTCAAAATGAAACAAACATACGGTCGTCATTAACGGGGTGGGATCCACTAATTAGCGGAGTGCCTCAGGGCGACGGTCCTGTGCTGGGGCCAGCCACCACAGTCAACCATACTGTATATATCCACCACGACCTTAACACTGGTGTAGTGAAGTGGCCGAGGACACATGAACGGGACAGACTGCTAACTCTGTTGATGACGTACCAAGACGACTGCCAAGAGATCTTAACAGGCGATCAACGTGGAGTGTGAGAATAACTAATGCAGTACCGCGGTGACGAGTGTGAAGTTATGGTAACATGTACGCTTGGTAAAATCTCAGTGACGTAAACTAATCGAGAGATGAGAAAACATTTCTAAGTAGTTATCCAGGGATGTTTAAAGTCATGAGAACCTTGGACTGATTTACAGAATAAAACTAAGAGGATATTTGGGTTCACATCTCGTAGCGTTTGAAACAAAAAAGTTGGGATAATGTTCAAGCTAACCTAAGGTATTATAATGTATCTATGCCCAAGGTGATATTGCAGCTACACTCCAGGTAATATTGCTGTATTTACGACTAGCATTCGTTAAGCTCCACTACATGATACGGGGATAATTTTGGTCACCACGTAGCAGGTAAAAAAAATCCTTGACCACATACTGACAAGCATGAAAAATTAATACTAGGCATCAGAAAGCTCTAACATGAAGGCAGATCGAGAAAACTAGACTTGCATTCTCTCTCTCTCACGAAAGAGCCAGATTGATAGCAATACGATAAAGGTATTCAACAAAGGCATATTCTGGGAGACATAAACCAAGTACCGCACTACAATACCAACTGAAGAGATAACTCGTGATAATCAAATCAAACTAGAAACTGCAGTTAAAAAATTACATGAGCATAAGATGATAAGGTAAAATGCAGATGAATGGGAGAAGTTGCCAGTTAAGGTCATAAATACGAACACGTTGGGAACTTTGAAACATCATACATAAATATTACATGAGGCACCGCCACGTATGGGCCAGAGGGTGGCATGAAGTTTCGTTTATCCTTATGTTCAAAATGACAAAGGAGAGAACATCAGAGTACTACACAAAACCAGGATCCCAGATAATCATGAAAGACAAAGCCCCTTAGAGCTTCTCGTCTTGTCTCTTAATGTTCTGTCGAGAGAAGAAAAAAAAAAAACAAGAGTATGATGCCATATTTGTGATATTACGTTGCAGGGGAAGGGACTGTTCCTCACCATGAGGCGTGTGTCTACATTATCTTTTCCGAAAAATGTAATCAATCTTTTTCCGTCACGTAATTTGTGATATTCTTTGCCTGGAGGCTGTCGGACACTGTGGGATTGTGGTCTGTTGTGTAACTGGGATGTGACAGCTTCTGTCCACCCATGCTACCACCACGTCAGGTGAACACGCAATGGATCAGAGCCAGCTTTCTCTTCCTAGCAACATGCTGTCTTTCCTTCCCTTCTTCTCCTTCGTCTATCACCCTCTTCTTTCTTCCTCCCTCACCCACTTCACCTGAACATTTCGCTCAGCTTCTCAGTGTTGTTTCCCTCTCCCGCCTCCTGTATTAATTAAAAGCCTTTCAATCCAGCACCTACTCTCCCCTGACGCTCACTCACTCTCACCCGGAGATAAGCCCACTAAGGCAGGAGTGGACTAGAGGGTTCCGGGTATGATCTCAGTGCAGCAGGTGGAAGGGGTCGAGTAATCTCCACTCCACCTGTCTTGAGTCATGATGAACCCTGGTGGAGGGTGGGGAACGAGGCGCCAGACACGGAAGGGACGCCACGGCTGATGTGCCCTGGTCATCAGCGGCGCACGTAAGGGTTGTGAAACATCGGAGGTACAGCAGATCACCGCCATACCTCTCTGTCCGCCCAGTATTAAGCCCGCGTTCGCACGCTATCGTATCTGTGTCTGCCATCCTCTGCCGAGCTGCAGTTTATCTCTTATCACGTCTCTTTACGTCTCCTGCAACTGCCTCACGTTATACATCATCCTATATCCCTCCTTCCGTTATCTTGACGTCACACTATCGCCCTTATCAACCCTTCTCTTGTCTACCTAACCCTACCGTCATCTCTCTCTCTCTCTTTTTTTTCTCTTCTTCTCTCTCTCTCTCTCTCTCTCTCTCTCTCTCTGTATATATATATATATATATATATATATATATATATATATATATATATATATATATATATATATATATGGGCCACTGCACCACGTATCTCTCTGATGCCTGCACCTTGTCCCCATCCCTCAAACTGTCGGTGCTCATCCGGGAGGGAGGAGGGAGCCACTCACACCACGGGAACCACTCCGTCACCCATGGACAGGCGGAGGTGGATGCTTCGGGGCCGAACTTCTTGCTGGACCCTCACACGCCTAGATGCGAGGCGCGTCAGACACAACACAGACCATAAATAGCATGCCAAATCAACACCCTCCACGTCAACTTAAGTGATAAGTACACGCGCGTAATGGAGCCAAGTGAATCATATGTTAATCTTCAGTTCGCCTCCCTCGGCCAGCCTGGAAGGAAACCTCTTGAAGCACCGTTCATAGTGATGCTCTCAAATGTCGGCCCGTGACCCGATATCACCTCGCTAACAAGTATGATGATGGAACACCTTCAGGAATACAAGTATGACCGCAAAACACCTTCAGGAAACACGAAGGTGAAACACAAGTATGATGGTGGAGCACCTTCAGAAATACAAGTAAGACCGCAAAACACCTTCAGGAACACACGTATGATGGTGGAACACCTTCAGGAATACAGACACATGACCTTTATACAGCGTGAGCCACACTGGAACATATTTCAAAACATGTGATTTTACTCCTAAATCTCTCCCGAGTGTGCCTCTTGTTACCATAATGCAACGCTACATAATTCTGGCCCAGAGATACATACTATGCGCCAAGGACTTTTCCCTAGAGTCAACAGCTGATGAATAAATGATTTACGGCAGTAAATATTGAATTATGATACCGTTTGGTCAGTGTATATACTCGAGGTTATTTGCATTCATGAAGATTATCCGATTATCCAATTCAGTTTATTCTTTTTCGTATTCTTACTAGTAAAATGTGGCTCCATCTTTCTCCCAGGCATGAACTTCCTGATTTACAGCAGCTGTGCTGTAAATCGGAAAGCCATTTCTTGCAACGCGTACGTGCGAAATTATCGTACGCCACGGTTTGACCCCTCCCATTCACGGGTAAAACTATCATACCTCCGTTGTCACTATACAGTCACGGGACTCACGAATTTACACCGTCGCTCGTTCAAATTTCAGTCGTTTCATATGTGGATATTTAAATACAACACGATGGAAACGTTATTAGACTAACATGAGATAAAGCCAGGCGAGCCCGGCCGTAAATAACGGCCGGAATAATGAATGGACGTTGGTGGAGGCGGCCCGCCATCGACCGGCCGCTGTGTGACCCGATCCCACCACCTCCGGCCTCAGCACACACACACACACACACACACACACTCTGCATACTACCTCACCAGCGTGTGTGTGTGTGTGTGTGTGTGTGTGTGTGTGTGTGTGAAACCAAGACTATATCTAGTTCCCTTTTGAAACACTGATGTTATATGATGGGACGATATGAAATGAAAGCGTAATATTAAACACACCAGGGACGCGGCTATGACAATAGCTAGAGAGAGAGAGAGAGAGAGAGAGAGAGAGAGAGAGAGAGAGAGAGAGAGAGAGAGAGAGAGAGAGAGAGAGAGGAACCTACATAAAATAATATCGAGTGTAGTGCGCACATGGGGTGAATAAGGTGGTAATATGTATGAGCTACTCTTGGGGACGCCGCGTACAGCACTGACTGACCGCTCCACGCAACGTGTTACCGCCGACATTGTCCTTGGTGTGCTCGTGGGCTCCACTGTAGTGTTTATGGGATGAGAGCATTTTGAATCATATAAGACCTGAGAGTCTAAGTACCACACACACAACACACACACACACACACACACACACACACACACACACACACACACACAAGTGGGGCTCCTCGAGTGTAAAACTCCCCATCCAGTACCAAATAGGCAATTTAACACACACACACACACACACACACACACACACACACACACACACACACACACACACACACACTTCTATAACGATATCTCAATTATTTCCATTCAAGGGTGGCTGTAAACATGGATCCCTCCCCTTTATTTCCCCTCGACCCTGCCAGTACCTGAACACCAGTGCGATACACAAATAACAATAGACGGAACGGTAATGAACCGACGCGTGCAATTCCAGTGTAGCCCCACTTCCAGGTCTATATCTATCGCTTGGCCTCCCGTACTGGCCTGGGGGCAGTGGGATAAAGACCTGTCGAAGGCTAGCACAGACGAACTGAGAATATGACCCAGGGTGTTAGTGGGGGAAAGAATGGTCTACGGTTGACAAAGAAAGCCTGAGGAACGGAACCTGGGGGCAGTGGGGTAAGGACTGGTGCATGAGTGGCACAGAGAGCCTGTAGCACACACAGAGCTAGGAAGAATCCCTAACAGTAAACAGGAACTAAGTAATGGGAGAGGAAACAGGAACCAGGAGTGTCGACTGGTGTTAAGTGGGCGGGTCATGGCTGGAGCAACGATGATGGGGAATCGCTTCCTAGAGAAGGTTCAACTCCATGTCCAGCGTCCACGTAGTGAGTGTCGGGTGCAAACCCGTACGAGGGGCAGGACCTACACCACCGTGGCAGTAAAAAAAAAATAAAAGTTCGAGAGCAGTTCATCATAGTCTCCTAAGAGGGACACCACATAAGAGGTACTGGCTCTCAGTAACTAAGGTCTCCCGGCCAGAAGCAACGCGCTATCACAAAATATACGAAGCACGAAATCCCTGACTCTGGCGAGGAGTTTTACATATAACATAAATTAAATCTTTTTTTAATCAAGCTTTCTTCACGTGACTTTAAAGTATGAGATATATATTTTCTCCTTGATTATATGCACTCAACAATTCTTTAACAGATTACTTTATACATTTTAGAACATGTTTCTTAAACGAATGAGACGTAAGACCCGTTATTATTACTTGCGAGACAAACATTAACTATTGTGAGGAGCCTCATAGTTTTTAAACATGCGTTCCTTTCTTTACATATGTATTAGTCACAATATCCTTCTTATAAACTGTCTGCACTGACCCATTTTTTTACTGCGCGCGCACACACACAGACACACACACACACACACACACACACACACATATATATATATATATATATATATATATATATTATGTAGTCTTCGTCTTACTTTCAGGGGCAATGTTTCAAGCCTGCTTCATGAAAGCGTCACAGTAGGGCCATCAGCCAAGTACTCAGCTACTGTGTGAGCCGCAACTCCCTCCCTCAGACAGACAGTCTCCCGGCAAATGGCGCCAAGCTCGCCGGGGATTTTTATGCAGAGCAACATTCAGTATACAGAGTGAGACAAGAGATGCTGAGCAACCCTCAGTATACAGATGCTGAGGAAAAACTTTTGGGCACTGGAGTTACTGCAGAGGTTGGGGCAACAAGATCAACTACAGCGTCAATGAGGATTTGGGTCGCTCACGCCCTCACAGCTCCTGTCCGTACGAGGGATGGGGTGGCGTGGGGTGATGCCGCCTCCATGACTGACTTCCCCTACAGCCACCACTCCCACGAACCCTCCCAGTCTTTACCCTCGTCTCTGGTAACACTGTTGCCTCAGGCAAATTCATTTTCATCTTAAAAAAAAAACAAAAATGGGGACAAAACTAAGACGAGAAAAGGGTGTATGAAAAAAAACTGGAGTTTTTGATATATATATATATATATATATATATATATATATATATATATATATATATATATATATATCAAAAACTCCAGTGATAGACTCAAGTCTCTACCAAAATCAAACCTAAAATTAGATGGGGGGAAAAAGAGGAAAAGGGAGAGCTAGATATAAAATGGAAACATAGAAAAAAAAAAACGGCGTTCACTGTATGTAAGGAATACGTTTCATTTGTAACCCGGAAGCTTTGTTTGGTTGAGACATGGCCAGACATGCTGTGTGTAGAATGGCTCCATGTGTGTGTGTGTGTGTGTGTGTGTGTGTGTGAGCGTGTTACTCCCGGTCAGGACACATATGTACTGGAAGAAGAACGGCACGCCGCGTAAATGTCATCCGTGTTCAGCAGGAGGGGAGGCGATAACCCAAGCATGCACGTACAGGGAGGGTGTGCACCGCACTGAACGGTAGTCTCGCCTGCGCCAACGTCGTCTGTCTGAGGCTCTCGTCACAGAGCTGGCTTATGGCCAGCATGAACACCTCTCAAAGACAACATCAAGCCAGCTAAGAACACTTCGCACTAGCAACAAACACACACGAAGACGACCGTAGGAGGCGCAAGTGTTGTCTACAGTCCCGCCATCACTGAACTATAGGGAAGAAAAAAGTAAATAAACTCATTAAGGCGCCAAAATTATATATTACGGTATCTGCATCTGTCAAATACATATTTCTAATTTGAACTCCTCATCATTCAGCAATCTTGAGCTACAGCACTTGCAAAACACTTACACTTTCCTAATTAATATGCAAATTAATGCTCGTACCTTCCTTTAAATCTAATTAGTTCGTCACCTGCACACGGCGTAGCTTTGGTGTAAGCAAGAAGTTCCTCTCACGTAATGCTAGCAAGAACTGCTCCACAAACAGACAGACAGACGCAAGGAGGAGGAGGGTGTGAAGACACAACGTCCAGTATATAGTACGTGTCGTGGCGAGACACAATGTAGCTAAGGGAGGGACGATGCTGTCTGGCCGAACAAAGAGTCTCTATGTCTAGACCGTCAACCCCTCCCTCCTTCCCTACCTCCTCCCCCTACCCATCTTCAGCCTCCCTTCATCCCCCTCCCTCTTCGCAAGGAAGAAGCACGAGGGGGTGCTTCTCCCTCTACCTATATCCTTCCCTTAACTTGAGGGTCGCGGGGGCCAGAAGGCAGCCCTTCGCCCACAGATATTGTCAATAACTGTTTTGTGACTCCTGTTTCTTACAGCAGGGTACACACACAGGAGCCAAAAATTGGGTTATTGACAATATCTGTAGCAAGGCGAGGGTCTGCGTTCTGGCTCCCAAGACACCCCAGAGAGAGAGAGAGAGAGAGAGAGAGAGAGAGAGAGAGAGAGAGAGAGAGAGAGAGAGAGAGAAGGGGGGGGGATGAACACTGTGCTGAGCAAGGAAGATGGTGCCACGAAACCTTCAATACTTTGCTATCATAACCGTAAAACGCTTCTCCCTTAAGCAGCCTCCCAGGACAGACAGACCTTCATCAGGGTCAGCCGAGAGCAGTCCTTAAGGACAACCCTTCCACCAGGCAGCCCTGCAGAGGGTACAGTTCTTCACCAGGGTCAGCCTGGAGCAGTCCAGCAAGCCAGCACTCTACAAGGACCCGGCATGACCACCACCAGACCCCACTCTGATGCCTCCGTCAGCTCGTAAGTATTGTTGTAATACGACCACTTTGCCGCTGATGCGGTGGAGGGGTCAATATGTCACTTGGTGGAGCTTCCAGCCAAGCTATCATCACCCAGCACGTGAGGTGTGGCTTCCATGTACATCGACCTAACACAATCTATCATATCATTATGCCAACGATGCAAGCACACTTTTCAACGAGAAATTTTCCTCTCAAGTCCTTACACTATGTAGACCTATTTCACACAGTCACAAAGATTCTTTTGCGTTTATGTTAAGGGCTCCGGTCACAGGCAAAAAGGCCCTCGTCGAGGCCAGGCCCGCAAGAAAAGGGGGTTCAAGAGGTACAGCAACAGTGAGAGACGACCACCGAGTCTAAGAGTTCTTGAGGATAACTAAACCATTAACTTTTAAAAACGAGTGCGTCGTAGGCGTTTGGGAAGACATGAGAAGATACAGTGCTCCAAAGCTTAGTGGTGTGGGGAAAGAAACAGAAATCATAACTACTCATCCATGTGCCGTGGCGGTTTGCTGGGCACTGCCTGGTCTAGCTACTGGTGGTGGCAGAGCCAATTAGTTTCTCGGGGATAGAGACCAAAAGTAATATCCACAGGAGAGGTAAAAGAAAAGCCAAATTCACAGCGCAGGACAAGTGGGTCGAGTTTTGAAGTCATACTGAAAGACGTGATAGGTCAGTATATATAGTAAATATTACATATGACATCGATCAAGAGAACCTGAATCATATCAACCATTAATATGAAATCCTGCCCTTAAAACACCTACCATTTCCATGCTCAATTTCCACTTAGAATTCTTTTTAAAGGAAAATCTTTACGGTAAATGATATCAAAATTTGCAGCAAACAAATATCTTTCATGATAAGGAACTCAGGCCGCCCACCACACCAGACCTTCTTCAGGAAAGTCATCTTGACATTTTGAATCACCTGTAACCAACAGTTTCATGTTCACAAAAAGTAAATCAAAACATTCAGGTTTAGAGTCTATAACAACAGAGAATGTTCAAAGAGATGTGGCCCCACGAGTGTAAAACTCCTTCCCTCTACTCCACAAATACATGTTTACAAATCAGTGATTCCACACACACACACACACACACACACACACACACACACACACACACAGCAGTCGTCCAGGAAAGCATCATCCTTCTGACGCAGGAGAGCTGAAGTGATGCCCGCAACCAACCATCTTCCACCCTCCGTGGCAGGACTGCTTGTCTAACTTTCCGTCTCATTAAAACTAAGTTACAGGACTGGACTTCGTCCGTTTTCCTTCCTTCGCCACACACACACACACACACACACACACACACACACACACACACACACACACACACACCTATCATTTTCTTATGTCTTTCCACCTTTCTTTCTTTGCACGTCCTGTCTTTCACATTTAAATCGTACTAGTTATTTTCAGCTGTCTCTTTCTACTGCTTCTATGTCCATGCCTCTTGATTATAACACCTGCCTTTGCCATAAAGACACACAAATACAAACATACATACGGACGTAAAAAAACATACAGCCACACAAACACAGTAAGAAAGACCGAGAGACATATGGCTGATATCCTTAAGCTGGCATCTGCCGGCGGCGCCAGGGAAGGCCAGACCAGGGACTCTGCAGTATAATAACACAAATGCCTCAGTAATTGGGGGGTTAGGAACGAGGCTGTGCGAGAAGTAAGCGGTTTGTGAGCTATTACTGCACCCCTGGAGCCGGGTCTGTACCAGGGAATGGCAGGGAGGGGAGATGAACATGTCCTGCAGCCTCCACAGGCACACCTCCCCTTATGAAGGGATTTTCATTACCCTCTCTAATGGGGCTTAAAAAATATATATAATGTTCATTGCAGTATTCAGCAAAATATACGTCGCTATCCTCTACAAGGTGGAGCTTCCCAGAGAGTGTGCTGAGCTCCTAGGAAGCTCTACCACACACACACACACACACACACACACACACACACACACACACACACACACACACACATATTCAACATACACCCTCCAAGCACCTAGGACCTGTTTCCAGGCCCCTTATCCCTCCCCCTCCATCATATATGTTATATTTTCACCCCTTCACCAGTCAGGTTTCTTTAAACGAATTTCCCATGCTTATTAATCAGAGTCTCCATGTATTTCAAGTTTGCTTAAGGCCGGGGTCCCCAAGTTAAAGCAAAGGCCTCCGTGTTTTGCACAGCGTTCCTCCCTCTCCCCAACACCCCTCTCCTAGGCCCCGCAAGCACCCACCGTATCGGCTGCTGAAGAGAAATTTTCAGTTTTACCCCCAAATCGAACGCGGCGCAGGGCTCCCCGTGAATTACGTCGCGCGGTCGAGTTTCGAGAATTACCAACCGGTGATGTAAACAGCGAGGAGTTTGTCCGAGAAGCTTGAGCACCCGGCGCGGGGAGGCGTGTTTGAGCGAGGCTTGGGTGGTGTTCCCCGGGCACGCTCAGGTCGTCCACCACAACGCCATCTGTGTCAAGCTCATACTATAACGGACGGTGAAACATCAGGTACACCTGCACTACCTTACGAAGAAAAAGAAAGAGAAAAAAAAGAGAGACTACAGAAAAAAAGTTTCAAAATCTCTTTCGATATCGAAGGCTCAGATATATCAGTAGCAGCGAGGTTTAATTCAAGGGACCTGTATAACGAGGTACACAATAGTTAAACCCTTCTGGCGCAACGGTACATCCCCCTGGGATGATGGATCACGGGTTGTATCATCGTGCTCAAGGGTTTTTCCGTCATACTAAAGGTAATGACATTCCGTCGTGCTCAAGGGTCCTTCGTCGTGCTAAAGGTCGCTCCGTCTTGCTTAAGGGTCGTAGCGTCGTGCTCAAGATGATAAGAACCATTAGAATTCCTATTGTTCTAACGGAGACCTCCCTGTGATGTGCTGAGATACAATGTGCGGCCAACACATTAGCCGAGAACAATGTTCAGCGCAGCCGAGCTGAAGGAGGAACCCCATATTTTGTGCCGGGCTGAAGGAGGAACTGGGTCAGCCGGTGCGAAGTAGGTCGTGTTGTGGGCTGGTGAGATACGAGGGGCAGCCTGGGCGAGGCAGGCCAGGAAATTAAAAAGATTCAGGCAGGCCTATTTCCAAAAATAAGCCAAGGCAATTTTTTCTTTTGCTTCTGCGCGGCTATCCAGATGACGGGCGCTGTCTTGTTGATGATAAGGCTGTCTTAATGGTGATGGAAGCTGTCTTACTGGTGATGGGGGCTGTCGTGCAGGTGATGATGACCGTCTTGGTGATGGGGTCCGTCTTGCTGGTGATTGTGGCTGCTTTGTTGGTGATGGAGGCTATCTAGTCTGTAAATGGGACTGTCTTGTTGGGGATGGAGGCAACCTTGTTGGTGATGAGGCTGTCTTGTTGGTGATGGAGACAACCTTGTTGGTGATGGGGCTATTTTCTTGATGTGCATTGGAGAAAGGCAGGGAGAGAAGTGGGTGGATGCGGGTGTGTGGTGTCGGGAGGTGGTTAGTGTGCCGGGCGAGGGTCGTTAATCAGGTTAATGAGGCACATACATTCCAGAGAAGTTATTAGCCAAGTGGACGGTCTTAAATGAATATTGATTTATCTATTAGCTCATTCTTGGTGGGGTGCTTGAGACACGTCCTCCTCCCACACACCCACTTGGTGGGAGGCCCCGGGCACGTTCTTAATGACATGCGGGACATGGATAACGGGACACTTGGAGTATGGGTGGCGGACACGTGGGAAACAGATGGCATGCACCCCTCTCCAACAACCTTCTGAGTACTGTTAAAAAGGATGACGGCCGTGGATTCTTGCCCTGTAGAAGCGCGGCGGAGCGTTAACAGTCTGACTAACGAGCAAAAATAAAGCTGCACTAATGTTCAATGGCTGCAACACGGGGAATACAAGAAGAGTGTGATTACTGAATAACAGTACAGCTGCATCACTGTTCAATGAGCACAATAGCAAGAACAAAGCGACACTCCAGCAGTACCCTGATCAGAGGACCACAGCCGAGCAAGAGCAGATGCAGCAGCAGCTGCTGCAGAGCAGAGGCGAGCAGAATCGCTGGGTCCGCTGGACCTGACCCCCTCGCATACTGACACCCACGTCAACGAGAGGAAGATAAAAATATCAACGAACCAAGACCACAACTTAAACCCTGGAGTGCCAGGGGTGTAGGTTGGTGGGGCGGAGGGGAGATCTTAATGTGGGGGAGTGGGGAGAAGGAGGGCGTGCTGGTGGAAGAGCTCTCGAGATGACTTGGGAGGGGAAGAGGGTGAAGGGTGCTCAAGTGTGACAAGGCCAGGGGGAGGTGGGGTGGGGCAGGATCAATGGAAAGAAACAGAAAGAAATTCCATAAAGTAAGAAACTTCAATCCGAAGAAACTTCAGTCCGAGCGGTCTTTATGTCAGTTAATGTTCTGGTAACACTTAAGTCTTCGGGAGGTAAACGTTTTGGCCTCTCGTCTGTGATGGGGGAGGCAAGAACCAGGGACACAACAAGGGAGAGGCACCAGCTGTCTCAACATCATCCCCATTGTGTCTTATCGCACTTGCTGGCCATCGACGGCTGGTAAATCACGAAAGCTCTTCAACACGGCAGTACGACCCTCGAGCGGGGCGGTACGACTCCTGAGCACGACGGTGCAACCCTTTGACAATAACAGTGTGAGCCTCTTAACGCTGAGCCTTCAGGATAAGGTCAGTAGGTCAGGCCATCACATCCTCCCGTCGTGCTCAAGAGGTCACCTCTTCACTGGCTCAAAACATTCGAGCTATTGTGGACCCTGCCTGGTACCAGGAACGGTCAGCCATGACTCTTTATTGTCTCCCTCTTTCTCCTTACCTCACTCCCTGACTCTCACTCTTTCTCTTATTTCTCCCACCCTTGCTCTTAACTTCTTTCCGGTTCCGTCTCCTTCTCCTCCCCTTTGCCTCGTCCCTCGCCACTCCGTCCCCAAAAACATTCCAATAAAATCTCTAAATCCTCCCACGGGAGTCTTCGTAAGTCGACAATAATGATCCCAGACCGCAAACACAAGGCTGAAGTAAAGGGAACGCCAAGCGAGAACAAAGACAACATGTCCCTCGCTCCTTACATATGTCACTGTATTGTTTTCCCCACACGGACGACACACTGGTGAGAAGCCAGCCATGCCAGTAATTAGAACACAACACAGAGGTAATCGACAGTTCATGACCAGTCTAGTACCACAGTGCGTAACTCCCACCACCCCACTCCCATGAAAGAGGGGAACTGAACTATATACTTCGATGTTTGACAGTTAACTCAACTGTGTCATTCAAGAATAAATCTTACGGGGTTCTCCCAATAGACGACGATTGTTTCAAGAGTCTATCCTAATATATCTAATGAAAACAGCTCATAAAGTGAACCAGAAATGCTGAACTATCCAACGGAGAACTCTGCTACTTCAGGATCAGTAGTGGAGCCAAATGAGCTGACTATCATGCAAGTGGTGACAAGTGAGACTGTACACTGTTTGTCATGATAACTGTCATGTTCATGATCGTGTCATGGATAGTGTTAAACTGACTGTCATGCTTCACGAATATCTAAAGTTATTAATGAAAGTTTAGTGTTCAGTTCAGCAATAATGTCCACGAATGTATGCTGGGTAAACAGCTATGTCTACAAATGACTGTTTAGAGAAGCAGTTATGTCTACTAATGAATACTAGGGAAGATGCAGTTATGTCCACTAATGAATACTAGGGAAGATGCAGTTATGTCCACTAATGAATACAAGGGAAGATGCAGTTATGTCCACTAATGAATACAAGGGAAGATGCAGTTATGTCCACTAATGAATACTAGGAAGATGCAGTTATGTCCACTAATGAATACTAGGGAAGATGCAGTTATGTCCACTAATGAATACAAGGGAAGATGCAGTTATGTCCACTAATGAATACTAGGGAAGATGCAATTATGTCCACTAATGAATACAAGGGAAGATGCAGTTATGTCCACTAATGAATACTAGGGAAGATGCAGTTATGTCCACTAATGAATACAAGGGAAGATGCAATTATGTCCACTAATGAATACTAGGGAAGATGCAGTTATGTCCACTAATGAACGTTAGGGAAGCACATCCACATATTAACGCTGGGGAAGTACCTACGTATGTCCACTAGTGAATGATGGGGAAGCACCTGTGTCCACTATTGAATGTTGGGGAAGCAGTTATGCTCACTAATGTATGCTGGGGAAGCAGAAAAGTCCACTAGAAGGCAAAAATGATGAACTTTAAAGCCATAGTGGCTTAGTGTTTTCTTTCGGTGTGATTCTACTTTATGCCTGACCCCGAGAAAAACTCCCCATTCCTGTGGCTGCAGTATTTTCAGGAGGACGTTCCTCCGGCCTCGTCCACGTCACTTCCAAACTGCTCTGTCCTCTCCTTCGCCGTTGCTCCGCGTAATGGATGGAGCATCCCTCTCCAATATCCTCCACGTGAGTGCCAGTGTTCCTCCTCCCCGCGTGCCTGCTGTGTAAGAGGGGGGCAGTGTATGGCTGACGAGAAGGGCACCAGTGACAGCCACACGCAACGAACACACGGTGATTCTCTCTCTCTCTCTCTCTCTCTCTCTCTCTCTCTCTCTCTCTCTCTCTCTCTCTCTCTCTCTCTCTCTCTCTCCCTACGGCAAAAGGTTTAAACACATTTGTATCCACCCTCACAAACGCGGCTCTTCCAGTCTTCACGAACGGTTCATTATTGACGGCATTGAATCAATTCGGCGACTTATATATTATTGTCGTCCCTCCCGCACCGTTGTGCTCAAGAGATCATTCCTTGTTCCCTGAGTTGCAAAGTTTGTTTATAAAGAGTTTCTTCCCGGAGCGAGTGCCGTGGTAGGATTCCCTGACTTCCTGAGAAAGAGAGAGAGAAAAAGAAAAAGAAAGCTTCACGCAAGCAATTCTGTTTCAGACACTAATTCATTTAGCAAATTCCGTCCTTGTTTTTCCATGATCAGGGAAAATCAGAGACAGATAGACAGACAGACAGATAGATAGATAGATAGATATATATATATATATATATACAGAGAGAGAGAGAGAGAGAGAGAGAGAGAGAGAGAGAGAGAGAGAGAGAGAGAGAGAGAGAGAGAGAGAGAGAGAGAGAGAGAGTGAAAAGAACGGCCTCTCCCAGACCCGGACACACGCGCCAGATGAACCCCACAATGAAGGAAGGAAAACAGCTGGGAGGCCCCGCGGGCCTCATGTTGACCTCAGACCGGCAGCGGATGGCAGTGCTCCTCCATTACTGGTTTGAGTCTCCGGCTGGCCAACTGACACGAGGGCAAGTCAGGATACACAAGTGTTCATACACACACACACACACACACACACACACACACACATAAACGTACAGTTACACAAACATGTACGAATAGTTGCACAAACAGAAAGACACGCATAAGAACATTTGAAAACATACACACACACACACACAAAAAAGAAAAAAAATATGATAAAAAATAAGAGCATACATAAAGACGCAAAGGAGAACGCACTTTTCTCCCCTCTCTGAACTCCTTCACAACAGATACGCTATTTCTGCCCGACTTAGGGTCATCTGACCTCAGTCTGATCACTATCCCTTCAAACTAGGCACGTCTGCTCTCTCTCTCTCTCTCTCTCTCTCTCTCTCTCTCTCTCTCTCTCTCTCTCTCTCTCTCTCTCTCGGAACACCAACTTTGGCACTCTGGGGGAGTTTAGTAGTATTCCTTGCGCAGCTTTAACAAAGACTTCCCTTTAAGACCAGTACTGCTTCACCGTTAGGAACTCTCTACAGCTGTGCTGACCCAGTAGCGGGGATCATCTTGGACTGGAATGAATCCTTCGTTCCTTCTTCAGCTAACCTGCATCCTCTCGACTGTAGTTTGATCGCTCTTGTTGTGATACTTGCGGCATCAGGGACAATGCGTGTCAGGCCATAAAACTCCTTCCCTTCTTGATTTTAATTTACGCTTTCATTTGCGCTCGGAATCAAGAACGATTTCATCACGACAAATGTGCGCTGACATGACTTCTTCTTTGCCTAATAAATCTCTCCGGTTCTTAACCAAAACCATCTCCAAGCATCTTTGTAATTCAACCTTTTCTCCTCTTTGTCCTTCCTGATCAATCTGTTTCTACCTCTCCACCGGAAAAAGCAACTCTCTCTGGCCTCTCAAGTTTCTTCTAACTCTGAGAGATTCCATATCTCAGCCTGTTCCTCTACCCTCAACTAAATCTATACCTTGTCCAGTCTTTCCCTCGCGCAAGGTCCTCCGAGTTCTTTCAGATCCACTGGTGGGTAAGGCCTATGGGCCGGTGGGCGTACATTTATACCTCTTAAAGGAGTGTGCCTCTGAGCTATCCTTCTCACCAATTCCTCCGCCTGTGTTAAAAAAAAAAAAAACCCACATCTCCTCTTCTCCCCAGAAGCAAAACCTTAGTTCGGTCCATCCCAAGAGATAAGAGACAGTGCTAAACCTTAACACGCCTATTCATTCTCACCTCTAATGTCTCTGGTCTTTAAAACTTCGTTAAGTCTCACTTTGTTTTTTCGTTTTTCTGAGCACAATAAGAGTCCCATTATTCCCTACTTCCATGTCAACAACACGGCCTCTGCGAACGCAAGGTCTGCTACAGAACTTCTCTCCCATGTGGCCCACCTGTGGTCCTGCTCTCATAAGGATTCAGGTGAATCTTAGGGTGAATCGACATCTCAGGATCGTTAGTCGTGGTGTGACCCAAGTTTTTTGTTTACTGAATTTCCTTCGAGCGTTCACGATTTCCTTTGCAGCCAGAGCCTCTGTTGCAGCAGTCGTTGACGGAGCGACGTTCCCCTGCTATAATGATGTTCCTCACGGTTCTTCTGTTCCACTGCCTTGCCCTCTTTCGCTTCTCTCCATTCATGATCTTTTCCTTTCAGTCTCTAACTTCATTTACCCTTACATCAATGATTCCGCTCGACGTTCTTCAATTGATTTTGCCTCCCCTTCTCATTCTGAAACTCCTCTCTCTCTCTCTCTCTCTCTCTCTCTCTCTCTCTCTCTCTCTCTCTCTCTCTCTCTCTCTCAATTCTGCCCTATGCAACATCTACGAATGCATATTCCCCGGGGATATGTATTTTCTGAAGAATGCCGTCTTCGGTTCCTTCTACTTGCTGCCATGCATAATCTATGAAAAAGTCTTTTTGCTCCGCTAGATTGTACACTCTAAATTCTTTCAACCTCGAAAGCCACACCTTGTGTACAAATCTCCCGATGTTGCTTGTAAAATGTTTCTAAATTCTCTCCACATTCTCTTTCTGGTGTCCCTATATTACCACAGCATGAAAATTGCCTTTCACACATACCGCACATTTACACCATCAGCTTTCTGACATCTTCAATGGTCAGCTTTGGAACGAAGTGAAGGAAGAGGGAGAAAGATGAGAGAGGAGGTGCTGGCTGCACCACTGGGCAGGGAGAGGCCGACACCAATCATTTTTTTAAATCTGAGATCGGTAGGTTGACAGCAACGACTTGTTGAGCTGGGGTGAGAGAGAGGGTGTGGGGACCGGTGAGGGAGGGAGGCTGCTGGGAGTTGTTGAGGAAGGGAGGGTGTGGGGAGTTGTGAGGGAGGGAGGCTGCCGGGAGTTGTTGAGGGAGGGAGGGTGTAGGGAGTTGGGAGGGAGGGAGGGTGTGGGGAGCTGTGAGGGAGGGAGGGTGTGGGTGAGTGGTGGTGGGGGGAGGAGCAGAGAAGGTGGCAGTGGAGGCAGTGAGGGAGAGAGAGAGGGAGGAAGTTGTGTGAGCAGCGTCGAACGGAGGGTGTGAGGGTAGTGGAGGAGGAAGGGTGTTAGGGAGGGTAAGTCTAGGTGGAAGAGAAGGTGGATGGGAGAATTATGGAGGCCACGAGAAAAGGGAGGGTGTGGGAGGTCATACATGAAATGTAGGTGTGTTTGTAAGACCTCTAGATGGTCTGTCAAAATACGAGGCGGGTGTAAAAACCCCACACAATATTTACGTTCATTACGACAAACCGGATGGAAAGTCCCATGCGCAACCATCAAGACTGGGCTGCCTCAGGAGAGATTATTCAGTTACAGTGAAGTACAGAGATGTAAAGTCTTGTGTAATTTATGAAGAATTTGTATTTCCCAGCAAGTCTACGGTGTAGTAGTATAACTGACAAAGTGTGTGTGTGTGTGTGTGTGTGTGTGTGTGTGTGTGTGTGTGTGTGTGTGTGTGTGTGTGTGTGTGTGTCTGTCTGTCTGTCTGTCTGTCTGTCTGTGGGGAGAGAGAGAGAGAGAGAGAGAGAGAGAGAGAGAGAGAGAGAGAGAGAGAGAGAGAGAGAGAGAGAGAGAGAGAACTGATATACACAAAAACTCAAGAGATGAGATAGAACTCTCTCTCTCTCTCTCTCTCTCTCTCTCTCTCTCTCTCTCTCTCTCTCTCTCTCTCTCTCTCTCAGCTGCGGGCCTGTGTCCACACAACCGCTAGTATCAATAGGACGGAGGCACTAAAGGCAGTAATCAGATTACCGAGTCGCAGCAGATTAAACACGATTGCAGACGCGTCCATTTGACTACTTTTGCGACAAATGAATACGTAAAGACAGTGAATTGGCAAGACAGGATCACTTTGTTCTGATTATGGTTAATTCTCGAGGGTGTGTGTGTGTGTGTGTGTGTGTGTGTGTGTGTGTGTGTGTGTGTGTGTGTGTGTGTGTGTGTGTGTGTGTGTGTGTGTGTGTGTGTGTGTGTGTGTGTGTGTGTGTGTGTGTGTGTATCCGTGTGTGTGTGTGTGTGTGTGTGTGTGTGTGTGTGTGTGTGTGTGTGTGTGTGTGTGTGTGTGTACCGTAAAGGGTAGGAGTTTTACACTCGTGGGGCCCCAGTCTCCTGACCATTCTCCATCATACAACCTCTTAAATCTAAGTATGCTGTCTGCATTAACCATATCGTCAGTCAATCATTTCCAATCTTCCACCTTTCTTATACTATAAAAGTAATTCTTACATCCTTATTGACAAGTTTCTTACTTAATTTCATGCTGTGTCCTCTGGATGCCCTATCCTAACATCTCACGAAGGAGACACACAATCACACAGAGCTGAGCCACAACAGAAAAGAATTCTCTTGAGTCGTACGTGTCATATATATATATATATATATATATATATATATATATATATATATATATATATGACAGACAGTAAGTCAGGCACACCAGCAGAGAACCAAACACACCAACAATCAGACAGACTCACCCACAAACAACCGAAAACGTCCCCAGGCATCCAAACATCACACACAGCGACATATCCACATATAGCCAGACACGTCGGTATCGAGCCAAACATATCCAAAAATAGCCAGACATGACCATATACAGCCAGACAGTCCACATACAGCCAGACACGTTCAGATAACAACCAAACACACTAAAAGATGCAGACAGGCCACACATACAGCCAGACATATCCACATACAGCCGTGCCCTCCACATGCAGCCTAGAAAATAATCCTCCTCCAGGGAATCAGGTATTCTATGTGATGACTCAAGAATCCTGAACTCGGGGAAATAAGTTTCCTCGGCAAAAATATTTTGTGTTGAGGGTCTGCTGCCAAGAAGTCACCCCTCTGGCGAGGATGGCGGAGCATCTCCGGAGTGTTTCATCCTCTCGACTCCAAGGCACACAGGTTGCGACGCACGAGGCTTTCATTTCATGTTTAGCTGGAGAGCAAACGTGCGCTCTCCTCCGGAAGGCTCCTCCTCAAACGAAAAGCAAAATAGAAGATGTCCGCCTTCTCTCCCATGACTTTTTTTTCTTTTATATCTCATTAATATACATGCCGAAATTTTTACATCTTCTCATCCATGACTTGGGAAATCTTAAGGGTGTTGCTGGGTGTGGCGGGCCTGTATACAACATATATTGCAGTAACAAAAGAAGCAAGAAAAGCGATTGTCTCGAGTGCAGCATCACATCTGATCCTCATTCCGTCCTCAGGAACAACAAGCGTCCGAAAATACCAAGAGGTGGTCGGTCAGATGTCTCGGGTAAACATAAGGAAAATACTGATTCAAGTAAACAGACTGTCATTATTCTCGTGCATACACATCTGTCGTTTACCTGCTTCATGTCAACAAACGTCCATCAGCCAAACCAAACCACCAAACGTCCACCAGGTGATTCTATACAAGCAAATACCCATCAGCGAACCCAAACCAACAAACCTCCATCATCTGACCCACGTAAACAAAGGCCCATCAGCTGATCCCAAACCAACGAACATCCATCAGCTGACCCATATAAACAAATGCCCATCAGCTGACCCACATCACCAAACAACTATCAACAGTTTCCACTAAAAGGAACACTGAATATCTACCTAGACGGTGCGTGTTGTATCCCTTAAGACCAACTCCTGCCATAGTATAGAGTATACGTTCAGTCGCTCCCCACAGCCTCCCACCAACCAACCACACGTGGACTGCGCTCTCACCAAACTCTACCCTCAACATATTTCAGTCCACAGGCCCCCTGTACGATCCATCCATAAACATCTCCCAACCGATAATCCACCCTTCTGTACCTCCTCCACTCCCTGCCCTCCCATCTTTATCCCACCGTCCCTTCCCCCCTCCAACCTCCCCCTACCATGCCCCTCTCCCAACACGTCTCCTCCCCTCTCCACCCTTCCAGTGAACTCTTAATATGTAAATCCATGCTTGGTATATACTGGTGTGTGTGTGTGTGTGTGTGTGTGTGTGTGTGTGTGTGTGTGTGTGCTGCACCTCCCGTGCCCCAGCCTCATCATAGTCTTCTCCAGGCCTCGTCTTCAAGGCGCTCTTCTGTGACTCCTCACCGTCCCTCCCACACTCACGCCTCCATATTCTCTTTCATCCTTCTTTCTCATCTTTTTCCATATTCCATTTCTTCTCTTCACCCTCTTCAGTCTTCTATCATCCAAGTTTTATCGTTGCATTTTCTCCTCCCCAATACTCGTTTCTTATCAATTTCTTTTCTGTCCATTTATATTCCTCCTCTCACCCTCCAATACCATCAAAATTCTTCACACATTTTCAATCATAAATTTATTTTAAGTGTTATATTCTTGGCATTTACTTTCCTTCCTCATAGCCTGCCACATCTCCCTCACTCCACACACCACCATCCAGCTCCCTCCTCATAGCCTGCCACATCTACCTCCCTTCACACACCACCACCCAGCTCCCTCCTCATAGCCTGCCACATCTACCTCCCTCCACACACCACCACCCAGCTCCCTCCTCACAGCCTGCCACATATCCCTTCCTCCACACACCACCACCACCACCACCACCACCCAGCTCCCTCACGTTTATTTCTTTATGCAACAACGCAGTTACCAGCACTTTTCTTGTGGAGTCTCTCCTCTCTCTCTCTCTCTCTCTCTCTCTCTCTCTCTCTCTCTCTCTCTCTCTCTCTCTCTCTCTCTCTCACACACACACACACACACACACACACACACACACACACACACTTCAAGAAAAACTGACCATTTGCTTTAATGGTATGCAATCCACCGGAAAGATCTGATGAACTGGACCAAACAAAACACTCCGCGGATAATAATGAGGGAACCACATGGGCAGGATGGTGCAGGAAAGGCAAGAGGAAAAGTGATGGAAATTTTTCTTTACTCCAGGAGGATTTCAGCCACAGGAAAGCCCGACTGACAAGGCCTGGGTCCACACAGGAGGACGGGGGAACATGGAGGCATGATTAATAAGGCACTTCCACTACCAACATGTCACCGGATAGTTTCAGAAGGCGCTGATGCTCCATCTATTCGCCTCTCACTAACAAGATATAAAGAATCCAGCCGTGATGGCCAGCATGGCGAAAGCGATCACGCAGTGCTTGATTCTGCGTAAGTGTTAAGTCATAGTACATCAGAGAATCAGAGAGAAATAACCTTACAGCGCTATTCAGTTTATACGAGAATATGAACCGTGATGTGGTGTGCTGCAGCAGATGAAATAACGCCACACGAAGTCCTGTAAGACCAATAATGTGGAAGAGAGAGAGCGAGAGAGAGAGAGAGAGAGAGAGAGAGAGAGAGAGAGAGAGAGAGAGAGAGAGAGAGAGAGAGAGAGAGAATGAGGGGGTGGGAGTCTTAATATAATAGATGTCGTCAACGGGCCAGGAAAGACAGAAATGTACCATGAAAGATATATAAGAAATATCTGATCATTCCAATTCGAACACATCAATCCGTTTTCCCTTCCTGCCTCATTCTATTGCTCGTTCTCTTTCCTGTGATGAACGTACTTCCTCTCTCAGGTCGAACCCGTTCATCATCTCGGAAATGAATAACAGAAACCTGGTTAAACTGGACAGCGCAACGAACGGCGCACTTTCTCCCTACATCTCTTTCCAAGTGTCGCCCGCTTCCCTGTGTTCCATCTTGAAATACCAATGTTCAACCCCATAATAATATAAACATGGGCCTTTCCAAATCCCTCACTCTGTGCTGGCAACCCCACGTAATCAACATATCTACTTCCTAAAAGAGCTGCTTCATATCCACAGAGGGTTTTCATTCGCCCTCGTATGATGTGCTGTTCAAAAACTCTAGAGTGGTTCTTCGTCCATCCCTCCATTAGCGAGAGTGGCATCAAGAACCTTCCGTCCCATTAATTCCCCATACATCAACTCCCTCGAGTCGTCCATTTCTGTCTCCCCAGTTGCTGATGCTTCCTACATTGTTCTGCAGCCATCAATATGGCTACTGCTCTCTAGAAATGTCTAGAGGTATGTGTCCTTCCCATCAGGGATGGGACACGAAGCATGCCAGCGACTGGCTGCTGCTTCCCACAGTTTCTGTATTAAGACTAGCCACACGAGGACTGACCACTGTCACACCCTCTTCTTCCCTGGAACAGATATACCGTGGTATTCCTTTCCCTCTCATGTTTTTCCCTCAACCAATAACTTTTCCATCTTTAAGAGCCGGGTCTACAAACACCTGCAGAACCCTGATAATATTTCTTAATTCTTTTCCTCTCGCCATTTTTACTTTTCACCCGAGATGGCCTTGACTGGGGCACCTCTTACCCCTGCCACGTCAGTCAGTAAGAAATAAACACACACACACACACACACACACACACACACCACATCAGCACACCCAGGGCCACCTCAGCGCCGACGGCAAGGGAAGTTCACCTTTACCAGCTCACCTGTGGCCTTCATCACTTCCCTGTACTGTCAGTCTCACTCCTATATTCTTCAGTGTGGCTCAGGATCTGCGGCTCTTAACTTTTCTGTACAGCTGGTCGGAAGTCCCGTTGCCAATTAGTATTTTATCTTTTTATAGTTTCTTACAGTTTCTACTGTTCAGATATGGTTTCGTACACACACACAAACACACACACACACACACACACACACACACACACACACACACACACACACAGATCATCTTCCCTGCCATTGATGACCACTCACCTCTCCCTACCAATGATGACCCTATATACATCACTCTCCCTTACCGCTGATGACTGACTCCACATTCCACTCTCCGTGCCAATGATGAACACATCCCACTCTCACTACCATGATGACTCCACATTCCACTTTCCCCGCCAGTGATTACTCCACACTCCGTTCAACACTTGGTCACACACGATGGTACGACCCTTTAACACTACATTACGACCCTTGGGTACAATGGCCTGGCCTTTGAACTGACCCTCAAGGGCTACGATAAAAGTCAAGTCGAAAATCACATCCAAAGACCGTACCGTCGTGCTCAAGGGTTGTACCGTCGTCCAAGGGCCGTACCGTCGTGCTCAAAGGGGTGACCATGGACAGGAACCTACATAAGGAGATAAAGACCTAAATTCCCCCGCTGTACACATAACCTCTGCCTTATACGTGGATATCCAATCGATCTATAATTCCCAAAAGGCCATTAATCCTCCCCAGTGGCCAAGAACGACTTCCAGTGGTCTCCTCTCCACCGCAGAAGCGACAGTGGTGACCCTCTGGTATTCCACCATCACTACCACTGTTCCTGGTAACTACGGCATCAACGCCGCCCGCAATATATTCTAACTATGCTGAATCTGTGCCGTGTGCGGCCATTACTCCTGGGAATGGATCCCTGCCTCGCTTGTCCTATCTCGAGCTGAGCTGCGATGGCGCCGGGGGCGTACAGTGCTGGAATCATGGTCGTACAGCACGACCACAAGGAACAAGAACACTCCAGGTAACATAACTGCTCCAGACGACCACAAGGAACAAGAACACTCCAGGTAACATAACTGCTCCCAAACGACCACAAGGAACAAGAACACTCCAGGTAACAGAGCTGCTCCAGACGACCATTAGGAACAAGAACACTCCATGTACCACAGCTGCTACCGAAGGATCAAGAGGAAGAAGAACAGAAATACAGAATCCAAACTGACTGACTCATGGGCGCGCTCGAGTACGTCGTCCAAGAAATGAGGCAGATGAGGAAGAAGTCCCCACATGGCTGCAGAGGCGAAGATTAATCAATTAATCAATGGATGATAAGATAATGTCTTGGTCTAGAGATTTTGTGCTGAAAGACTAAGGAAATTATGGATAGCCATCTCCATATATTCTACGAAATTGCCTTCCAATCTCACGAGAGAGAGAGAGAGAGAGAGAGAGAGAGAGAGAGAGAGAGAGAGAGAGAGAGAGAGAGAGAGAGAGAGAGAGAGAGAGAGAGACTGAGGGCGCTGCATCACAATAAAAGGAGGTGAAAGTGTGAGTGACATCAAGAAAGGACGTGGTGGTGAGAAAGACGTCACAGAGGGTTCTGGAAGCACAAGTGACTCGCGAGGGAATCTAGGAGCACGAGTGACGTCATGGAAAGATCTGGTAGCACGGATGACGTCACATGAGAATCTGAAGTGTAAGACCTGGAAGAACGAGTGATGTCAGATAGCGCTGGAAATATAAGGTGACGTCGCGGAGGAAGTCACGGGAATATAGCAGCATAGGTGACGTCAAAGAGGAATCTGGAAGTACAATTGACGTTACAGCGGTATCTGCGAGCATAGACGACGTCATGGACTTAGTGACCTCACGAAAAGAACCTGGAAACACGAGTGACATCACAGAGCATTCTACCATGACCAGTGACATCATTAAGGGTCCTGGAAGCATGAGAGACATCACCGAGGGATCTCCAAGAATGAGTAAAGTCATCCAGGGATCTGGGGAAATGTCAGACGTCATGTGGAGCTTCGACAAACATGGTAAGATGGCTCCATATTCTCCCTGTTTAGTGATGCTGTAGCCTAGCTGTCGCTTGAGGCTCCGCCTGCTACAACTCCGTCACTCAATGACAGCCCTCCACCCAAGCGAAACTCCGCCTGCTATCACTCCGCCACCCAATGAAAGCCCTCTATCCACACGAAGCTCCGCCTACTGTCACTCCGCCACCCAATGAAAGCCGTCCACCCACATGAAGCGCCACTTGCCAATAAGAGCCATCCGCCCACTGCTACCCTACCACCTACTATCACCGCCAAACCCACTAGTGACATGCTCTCTCCCCACCTACTGCCACAGAGTCAACTGGTGACCACAAACACCCATTTCCAGCCTACTACCTACCACCAGGCCTCGCCAAACCGTACAGCGTCTGTCTGGCAGGCCAGCCAGACTAACTCAAAGAACCTGTGCCAGCGAGGATCAAAAGATGGGCAACCATCAGCAGAGCTGCCGCTCCTGCACATAAGGCTTGAGGCATCTCGACCTTCCAGCATGTGCTGAAGACTGGCCTGCCCCACCTGAGGCGTCGTTCCTCCACAGGTGGTGCAGAGCAACTCACTTGCTAGCCAGGAGGCTGGCCAACTCAAATCCAGTTCTTTTTAGTCAAACCACCCAATACGTGAGCGGACAGACTGGATAACGTATGAAGGAAAGGTTCCCCCCTAAGCAAGATGGAGTAAGATGAATGAGGCTATACACTGGAGAAAATATGCATGAATCTGGGCAGGAAAGGAGAATTAGTTAAGAGAGAAAATCCTACTCTATAAGTTTATTGAAGGAAAAGAGTATTTCCTAAGCATGGCTTGGCTGTATCATGATATCAAGAAAACATGCACATCCGTATTCCTTGTATAATCGTGTTACGCTGCCCACTGTTAGACCGTACTGACCTACAACTGTCGTATGTAAGACCACAATGACCCTGCCAGCTAATGTGCCGAAAGGAGTGGTGGGTGGGGAGGGAGATAAGCCTTCTGCTTTACTATCCTGTCTCTATCTAAAGTGGTGTGTGGTAAGGAGCCTTCTGCTTTACTATCCTGTCTCTATCTAAAGTGGTGTGTGGTAAGGAGCCTTCTGCTTTACTATCCTGTCTCTATCTAAAGTGGTGTGTGGTAAGGAGCCTTCTGCTTTACTATCCTGTCTCTATCTAAAGTGGTGTGTGGTAAGGAGCCTTCTGCTTTACTATCCTGTCTCTATCTAAAGTGGTGGGTGGTAAGGAGCCTTCTGCTTTACTATCCTGTCTCTATCTAAAGTGGTGTGTGGTAAGGAGCCTTCTGCTTTACTATCCTGTCTCTATCTAAAGTGGTGTGTGGTAAGGAGCCTTCTGCTTTACTATCCTGTCTCTATCTAAAGTGGTGGGTGGTAAGGAGCCTTCTGCTTTACTATCCTGTCTCTATTTATACACATTAAGAATGCAGGGTGCTATTACTGTCCTCCAGCAAGGAATCTCGTCACAGACCATCGGGTCTTCCGCATAACATGTCCCTCCCATGTACGTAGTCTACAACTACCCGTACCCCTTCATACGGAGACCCGCCGGAGGGGCTCCATATCCACCTGACCAGCCCCCCACCCCCTCGTTCTAACTCACCCGTCCACTTACTGCTTGGTATTCATCGCTGATTCAGCCGCTGCCTGCGTTTATGACTCATCCTCCAAGGACTGGTATTCATCATTAACTGAACTCTGGCTTGTGATATTCTTTCATTAATACTATATCAATCTTTAGTTCGTCCGCCTAAGACTGTGTATCAAATAATTCAGAATCCCCCCCCCCCCCCCACACCACCTCTCTCCTGTCTTTGTCTCTGACTGTTTACTCTTTCTCTGTAACACTCGCCCTGTCTTGACAATTTTCTTTTTCTAAGCCTAAGTTCTCTCTCTCTCTCTCTCTCTCTCTCTCTCTCTCTCTCTCTCTCTCTCTCTCTCTCTCTCTGCTCGTGTGGGTACCTGGCTACAGAGGCCGGCCAGCCTGGGACGTCCTCCTCCCCACTCGGGCTCCGGCCTCCCCCCTGCCTCAGGACACGGCTCCAGAGCTCCATATTCTAGCACCCTCAATCTCTGCCAACCCCAGCCTTCCTAAACACACACACACACACACACACACACACACACACACACACACACCTCATCCCCTGGGGCGGCACCAGTGGAGCCCCGTGGCTCCGGGGTGTTTACACGGCTTCTGAATCGATACCAGACTTCGGGTGCGTAATAAGTCTCTGGCTTGAGTCAGTCCGATATCAACATCAATTATATTTCCCCGTCCAGAGCTCCTCAGAGTCACGCTCGTTCAGTCTCACACACCGACACTCCACGGATGGTATGAACTGCCCCTGGTATGTGCCGTGCAGGGCACCAAGTTTCTCTCGAACTCGGGTGTTTACACAAGCCGATGGTTTATTTGTGGATATACTCTTTTTTCCTACGCTGTGGCTCTCTTAAGATGCTTGTGGTCTGCGCTAGATCGATATAGCACAGTTGTTCCGGCTTGGTGGGGGCAGCGGCGGCGGGGCAGCGGATCCAACGATCCACGGGCGTGGTGGTGCTGCTCCAGCTCTGATGGCTGCTAGCCTTGCCGCTCCCTTGGCTAAACACAAGGAAGATCATAACACTCTGACACTGCCAATATCCTCTTCGTCCGCTGAGCATCAGGATGAAGGCCCAAGGTCTTGTGTGGAGTGGATCCTTACAGATCGACTCAGAACCAGAATGTAAGCACATGTGGTAAGAAGAGCCCGCCCTCAGAACCATCTGCTGACCTACAGGTAGGTACTGGCTGCTGGCCCGGGGAGGCCGGGGTTCGCAGCTGAGCATAGGTCATCCATATGAATGGCCAGAGACGAGCGAACTGACAGACTGATTTACATGTAACCTGATTAAATAGTCTCAACCTGACCTTCGTCGCCCCGTCACCCACCGGACGGCTGACCTCCCTCGCCCGTCACCCACCGGACGGCTGACCTCCCTCACCCGTCACCCAACGGACGGCTGACCTCCCTCGCCCGTCACCCACCGGACGGCTGACCTCCCTCGCCCGTCACCCACCGGACGGCTGACCTCCCTCGCCCGTCACCTCGACACAATGTGCCAGCCCTTGCTGTCATATCCAGCTGATACAAAGACATTTTTTGTCCCGCATGTTTTTCCCAGGCTGGCCCAAAACACACGTATTGTGTCCACACCAGCCAACACAATGTCCAGGACCTGGAATTTTATATCTGTTCATAGAGAACTTAATAATTACTTCCTGAAAAGTTTCAGATCCTCTGTGTGTGTGTGTGTGTGTGTGTGTGTGTGTGTGTGTGTGTGTGTGTGTGTGTGTGTGTGTGTGTGCGAGCGTAAAATATGGGAGAAATAAAGTTCGCTGAATCGGAATTCGGAAGATACTCCGAAATTCTTCGTCTGAGGCTGTCAACACCATGGAAATGACAAATCGACCCTTGGGTGCAGCGGTACGAACCTTGGGTACGGTGGCACGACCCTTGGGTACGGCGGTGCGACCCTTGGGTACGGCGGTACGACCCTTGGGTACGACGGCAAGATCCTTGGGTATGATGGCCTGATTTTTTACCCTTGTCCTTATGAGGCACGTTAAACGCCACGTCGTCACACACAGGGGCCGTGTCGACGTACCTAAGGGTCGAACTGCCGCCCAAGGGTCGTTGGGTAAAACTGCCTTGCTTAAAGGTCGTAGTTTCGTGTGCAAGGGATATACACAACTTGACAGGCAAGTCAGTGCGATGTGGTAATGAAATGTGGCGCTCAACGACCCTAGACTTACACGATGACAGGTCGTCCTGAGCCTGAACGCCCGCCCGCCCGCATGATAACCATGGAAGGGCATCTCACACTATGTAGATTATATATATATATATATATATATATATATATATATATATATATATATATATATATATATATATATCATTTTGTCCTGCAATATCCTTAAACTCGAAATCAATTCAAAACTCATCAGAAAAAAAAAATAAGTGCAAATCAATCATGAATTCATCCATTCCTTCAACGTAATTGACCACATGACCATTATATACATAATGACTAACTTAAGCCATGAGTGATGACACGCGATTGGATGAAAGTCAACAGGTTATGGATGATCACAGCTGGGGGATTGCACCTGTCCCACTCAGGTGTGTCGTGATACCTGCTTCTACAGGGCAAAGCCGTCTCCATAACATCTTTTGCTTTTGACAAGTTCATCGAGAAATGTATGATTCTCAATTATGCCTTCTGTCTTCCTTCCAATGTCTACTGTACTCACACCTGGCTCTTTTACACCTTATATCTTTTTCCCTGACCTCCACCCAACATGAGCATCACCTCATCTTTCCCTGACCTCCACCCAGCATTACGCACCACCCCATCTTTCCCTGACCTCCACCCAATATTACGCACCACCCCATCTTTCCCTGACCTCCACCCACCGTTAACACCTTACCAAATGCCTCCCTCATTATGAACTTCGAGGAACCTCTTGTGCCACCGCTCCATTCGCACACTCTGGGACTTCATTATCTCAGCTAACGTCCCTAAAGTAGCTGTTCATGTCTACGCTTCACTCCCTTTCTCTTGGCAGTTTCCGTTTCTCTGTCCCTCTTCCCTTCCTACTTCCCATATACTGTTCTCGAAATCGTAAATGCGTGATCGTTTCTATCCAAAAAGGGGTTACCACAGTTAAATTGCTTATGTTCTAAGGGAACTGTACATGGAAATGAGGTTTGGTGTAGAGCATCATCCTCTCTGATTCTTACGTATTTACAGATTTACTGGTAAAGGTTAAGCTCTCCTAGACGCAATATCAAGAAATTATACTTCTATGCTTCAGTTTCCCCTGTGAGGGCGGATCCAGATGTTCCCACTCTGGGCAAGTGTGTGTGTGTGTGTGTGTGTGTGTGTGTGTGTGTGTGTGTGTGTGTGTGTGTGTGTGTGTGTGTGTGTGTGCGTGTGTAATTACCCATTTGTACAGAAAGGGGAGAGAATTTTACATTCGTGGGGCCCCACCAGCTTTATCATTATCATAACTTTTGCGTATTGTGTGAGGGTGTGTGTGTGTGTGTGTGTGTGTGTGTGTGTGTGTGTGTGTGTGTGTGTGTGTGTGTGTGAGTGTGTGTGTGGGTGGGTGTGACGAGCAGTCATCAGTACCTGGGCCTACAGTACAGCTTTAAAGGCGATCATTCTACACGAGTTCAGATGTTATTTCTGTCAGTACAGCGGGTAGGGGAGAGAGAGAGAGAGAGAGAGAGAGAGAGAGAGAGAGAGAGAGAGAGAGAGAGAGAGAGAGAGAGAGAGAGAGAGAGAGAGAGAGAGAGGACCAACGTGTCAGCCACAGACTAGACTATATGAAAAAATGAAATAAAATCAGTTGTATCAAGCAAACACCTCATTAGAGAAGCTCCGGGGTTCTCAAGACCGCAGATACCCACTCAACTCTCATTCCTGCCACAGGAAATGACAATAACAGAAAGCTGGGGAGCGCTGCTGGTGTGGCCGGCAGCCTCCTTAGCTAACCCCAAGTTGAGAGGAGTGGCAACTGACGGAGCCGCCACAGAAAGTGGATTAAAAGCTAAATCCGTTCTCAGAGAACTGGTCAATATATATATATATATATATATATATATATATATATATATATATATATATATATATATATATATATATATATTCCTCACTGCCTTTCAGAATGAAGTGTACATCATCATCCGGGGATCTATCATATTCTGATGAATTATAATTCATTCTGAAATAATCTCTTTAATATTATTCAGTCCGTCTCGAAGTGCTCCTCAGCCCCTGAGTAATCAGTGTGAAATTACCTGATTAAGAAGGCATTACACCTCTTCTCTCGACTGTTTAATTAAAACAGTTCAAAGTTCCCCACCTGGACGGGCGATTGTGCTCGCTCAGGGGCACCGTTTGTGGGCGGGAAGTGTGTTACGCTCGCTCGGGGTCCCCTTGGGGTGGGGTGGGGGTGGGGGGAGGAGGTACGTATCAGTCGGTTGCTCTCCGGGGGTCGGCCTAATTGATGGCTAACCATACGGCAAAAGGTAAGTGAAAAATTAATACTAGCTTAGTATCATACCAGTTGACAGGGCGAGTAAATAAATCTGAAAAACTGAGTATAAGCTTGGTAAAATGTAAGTAGGACTTACAGGGGGGTAAATTTTTCCTCTAGAGTAAATAGTAAACTCGCCTCCCGTCCTTCTCAATTATTAATAATTCACAGCACTTAGCCTGCGTCTCTGGCAACTTAATGTGTATGTATATGTAAGTCATCCATATATGTATGGCGCTATTTCAAACTGCCCCCCTACCCTTTCAACACACACTGTCGCCAGAGCCCTTGGCTATGAGAACTGTAAAGGAGAAAACTGTGTTCTGACAAGCATCGGAATCGCATTTAAGTACATTAAGTACATGGATAAGGAAATATTCGGCAAGCTGTCCACATTCCATTTTAAGCCAAAACTACAGTATATTTCTCGTTTGGTTACCGCTCCTAAAGAAGCAGAGAGAACTAACAGAGAAGGTCCAGAAGAAGAGAGCAAAGATGGTACCAGAACTATGCGAGCCAAGTTACAGTGAGATGTTAGAAAACGGAAATTTGTCCACCATGGAAGAGAAGGGTAAAAGGTGATTTGATCACATGTAGGTTTTTAAACCAATTTGATGATGCAGACTGCGAACAGTTCTTCCAAAGAGACAAATATACAACAACCAGAGCCATAATCAGAAAACAAAAACGAAATGTGTTAGAAACCATGCCATGCAGTGATGCATGATACAACGGCCTACACATGAAACAAACAGAAATATGAAACTGGCAATGCGGACAACATAACGTAGTCTAAAAAGTTGTATGACTGCGGGAAAAAGCTCAAGTCAAGGGTCGCCATGAGTGTAGTAGAACTCCCTCCCCCGACCCCGTACCGTGTAAATAGGTAATTACACCCGAGGAATTACCGAACCTGCTACCCACCTCACCTGAGTTGCCATCGAGATACACATTCCACACATTCTAAACAATCAGAAACACATTAAAACCTGGCCATCACATCTGTTATATTGTCTCGCACTTTACTATTCACAACCAGACGCGCCCTACCACGCTCTTTTATATATGTACATTTGAGTGATTGCACAGCTTGTCTTTTCATAACTAGTAATGTTTCCGAGTCCCACCACAGGCAACACTAATGTAAGTTGCCAAGTCCCTCCGGCCGCACACGACAGCCGCTGACGCTGCAGAAACAGCGAGCCCTGGCAGGGTGGGTCCAGTGGTACTCCTCTCCCCAGGCAGGGTGAGTCTAGAAGTATTTCTCTCCTCTGGCAGGGTGGGACCACCAGTATTCCTCTCCCCAGGGCAGGGTGGGTCCAGTAGTATTCCTCTCCCCAGGCAGGGTGGGTCCAGCAGTATTCCTCTCCCCTGGCAGGGTGGGTTCAGTGGTATTCCTCTCCCTTGGCAGGGAGTCCAGTAGTATTCCTCTCCCCAGGCAGGGTGGGTCCAGCAGTGTTCCTCTCACTTGGCAGGGTGGGTCCAGTGGTATCCCTCTCCCCTGGCAGGGTGGGTCCAGCAGTGTTCCTCTCACTTGGCAGGGTGGGTCCAGTGGTATCCCTCTCCCCAGGCAGGGTGGGTCCAGTGGTATCCCTCTCCCCAGGCAGGGTGGGTCCAGTGGTATCCCTCTCCCCAGGCAGGGCGGGTCCAGTAGTATTCCTCTCCCCTGGCAGGTTGAGTACCAGCACTCCACTCCCAACCACACACCGCCCGTCACGTACAGGTGAGACCCTGTACAATATCCGCCCCAGCGAGTGAGATAATCAATTTCAGGCTTCAGAAGGACAGCTGTTATCTCGCCGCTGGATATCACAAGATAAGACTGTGGCTATCACAAGATAAGACAATGCTTTTAAAAATAGGGAAAATAATATAAAAAAAAAACTCAACTAATCCATTATTTGTCAAAACCTGGAGAGAGAGAGAGAGAGAGAGAGAGAGAGAGAGAGAGAGAGAGAGAGAGAGAGAGAGAGAGAGAGAGAGAGAGCCTGTAAATGTAACCCTCGACAGAAGACAAGTTCTCCACTACAAACACGAAAAAAGAACAATTCAACACGAGACTATGACCTGCAGGGGAATGTGAGGTTTGTTACGCTGTGACTTGGGGGGGAAGTAAACTGTAATCCCGCGCTATGGCCGCATGGCTGGATCAGCTGACGCCAGGTACACAAACCGCACGCTACACGCCACACCCCAGCAGACACATGTACACTCTGGCCACACCGTCAACGCCAACGCCGTCTGGCTCTGTTTCTTATATCTTCGTCCTCGTATGGGACTGTCTCGTTCCTCCTGCCACCTCTGTGCTCAATCCATCTCTCACGGAGCTTTCCTTTATGTCTCTATCTTTCTGTCCCCATCCGAGTGCCCTTCCTCCCCTCCCCATTCCTCTCCCGCTAGCCAGCGAGCCAGCTCATGGCGGTTGTGTTGGTGGTGAGGCGGCCAACAGATGCGGAATAATCGATGTGGCGTTTGGCGTGATAGGCGCCAGAGGATCAGCCTCACCAAGGGAACACCCCCCCCCCCCCCCCCAGCGTCGTCCAGTCTCTCTAAGGCGACAGCTGTTCCCACCACCGCCTTTACCCTGGCGTGTCTTGGGAGTCGCACGACCCAACCCTGTTACATTCGGTCCACTGCTCTCTTCTGCTGTGTGATTATAGTACTTATGCGTCGCGCGGAAACTCTTACATTCGACCATGCCCCCGGCTCTTAACATTACATGAGTCCCATGTCATTACTCTAAGACAGGAACCTATAAATCGACCTGCCCGGAGGGGAGGACGAATAGCCGGTATTGACTGTGGGCCGACTGACCAGCACAAGAGTCGAGCCCTCGCGCTTGAATCATGGTCAGCGACGCTGATGAGAATAATGGGGACGCATGGAGAGAGAGAGAGAGAGAGAGAGAGAGAGAGAGAGAGAGAGAGAGAGAGAGAGAGAGAGAGAGAGAGAGAGAGAGGGGGGGGGGGGATGGAAAAGATATAAAGAAAGACATGTGTAGGTTGGAAGAAATATATCGGACAGATACACAGTTAGATATATAAATTCTAGATACACTGAAAGATATATATATATATATATATATATATATATATATATATATATATATATATATATACGATCTAAAACAGAAAACAAAATCGTACGGAGGAAAGAGAATGAAAAAAAACATACAAAAAAGGGCGATTACAAAAGGTGATAGAGCCGTGTCTGCAACTCACTGCTGAGAGATTCTCGACCTTACAAGCTGCCCAGTACCTCCTCTGCTGGAGTGGGGGTAAGGCAAATATTTACCACGGATGTGAGTGCCTTTTGCTCTGTGAAAGTCATTTATTTCCTCTAAAAATCCCCGGATTAATTTGGGTTAATGGAAAAACACAGACGATAATTCTCTTATGGCTGCCGCAATTCCAGTCGAAAATCTATTCAACACGATTTTTTTTTCTGTATGAGTTTCTGAATTGTGGACGTGTGTTTTCCGACCAAATGTCCCGGTGGTCTTTAAACCCCTTGAACACGAGGGTTCGAGACCCTTGGGCACAACAGGGAAGGTCCTTGAGCACGATGAAGGCGCCCCACTCACTGGGCATGGCGTCCCAGCCAGTTTAAAAGCAAGCCATCGTACCCAAGGGGTCGTACCGTCGCGCTCAAGGGTCGTACCGTCGTGTTCGAGGGGCGTACCTCCATGCACAAGGGTCGTACCGGCGTGATCAAGGGTCGTGCCGGCGTGATCAAGGGTCGCACCGGCGTGATCAAGGGTCGCACCGGCGTGATCAAGGGTCGTAAGGTCGTGCTCATGGGTAGTAACACAGTGCTCAAGGGTCGCTCCACGTGATCAAGGGTCGTAACCATGCTCAGCGGGTCGTCCCAAAATGCATGTTGACTGAAAGTCTCAAAATACCGTTTATTTAACGAGGTTAAGACGTGAGGACGTTTGAGTGGCATGCCTCCTACAAAGCCGAGAGAGAGAGAGAGAGAGAGAGAGAGAGAGAGAGAGAGAGAGAGAGAGAGAGAGAGAGAGAGAGAGAGAGAGAGAGAGAGAGAGAGAGAGAGAGAGAGAGAGAAGCGTGTGGAGAACGCTTACTGAAGGTGAAGAAATTACTTAAGCATTCGGCGGTACCAGTGGCGTAGTTGGGGGTGGGGTGGGGGAGGTCAAGAGTCTCCTGGGAACAGAAACAAAGGCGTGGGAATTCTGAGAGCGTGGCAGGTTTCAAAGAAGTCTGGGAATTTTGGGTGGCGCGTGAGAATATTTCAGGAGCCCAGTCCCTGGCCTCCTGAGTTTTACAAGGAGACTGAGTGAGACTCATGCGAGGAATAATCACTGCAGCAACATGTGACTGCAACTTGCATCTGCAAGTCATGAGAACGCATGCAATGTGGGCCATTTGGGAAACATATGCCATGACTATGCTGTGAATTACCCTGGACAACAAGTCTGTATCTAATGATGAAGAAGAAAACATATATAAATTTCCTCCCTGCGGATCTTGAGCGACAGAACCGATATATATATATATATATATATATATATATATATATATATATAATAAAAATTCCAACACACACTTCTCCAAAAATACATTTATCACAAATATCTTCCAGAGCCGCCACCCCCAAAGAACGGCTGAGCATCCCCTACAACAGGCGGTGAGAAGGTGATTTACCATAATAAGGTGACTGACGAAGAGAATCTGAATTCGTCTGGTGCCTTGAGTTAGGGCTGTGTTCTTGCCCCGATGGCTGCCGACACATTATCATGTATAAGATGGTTTACGGATTCATGTGAGGGAGGGGGGGTTTCTGGGATGTGTTCTCGAAAGAGGAAAAAATATCGCTTCGTCTTAGAATATTAAGGGGAAGATGGTGGACGTTTGCAAAGAACGAGTTGACGGATATGCGTCGTGCAGCAAATCGTGAACAAATGTCCCCAGTTTTCTTCTTAATGTCGTACGACGAAGCTCTAGTTTCTTTTGCTTCACTTCAAGACAAAAATCCCACGAACAGCCAGCCGACCTGAATCCATGTCCCTGCTTATACCTAATACTCCGCCAGCCTCGACTCAGACAATCAACCCTCATTCACATCACCAGACGAACTCAAAGTCCTTCTTCATTCGTCATTACATCATGGTACATAAAGCTTTTTAATCTAGTTATACATCCTCACCCACGCTCACCCGAACGTCTCCTTCCAGTCCGGTCCTCCTCTTGCGGAACATTTCCCTGGGGGTCCTTGAGCCGTGATGAATTCCCCCATGGGATGACCATCTGCAGATATGTTATATTATGCTAACGAAACCCTATTACTCGGCTTTTGCTGCGGTCCTTCCAGCCACGGAGGCCATTCCGTCAGATAACATCTTCCTCGTCCACCGCCCGGGAAACCCACTTCGTCCTTTGTCGCGCGGGAGCCTGTGCCTCATTCAGAAACCACTGCGGACCTTCGCGTCAAAGTGTTCCATTCCCTCGGATGAAGGGTTCCCTGAAATCCGTCTTTCTCCTCTCTCAATCTTTTCTATCATTCCATTTCCACTGTGGCTTGAGGCAGTTGATTAGACCAGACCTTTTTCTTCCGCCACTACCACAACCACCTCTTCACCGTCATGACAGGAACGGTTGGCTAATCACACTAAGAGACCGACGAGTCACTGTATGGGGAGGGTCTTCAAGTAAGGCGTGTGCCACTATACTGAGGCTTGGGTGGTGTCCCCTATAGGCTGCGTTCCCGGGTGTTCCAACCAAGATAGGTCATGGATGTCACCAACCACCCACTGCTGTTCCCAATGTTCCAGCCTTGAAGCGTCTTGGATAGACCCAACCATCCTCCTCCCTTCCTACTCGGACACATGGCTTACTCTTCTGATAGACGCACATTCATGCATTTGTAGCTTTTCATTCACCCCATTTATGATCAGCATTATCTTTAGTGATGGTGACTTTCAACAACAAATATTTATGTATATATATATATATATATATATATATATATATATATGGTTAGTAATGGAGTTTGAGTAACAAAAGTGCAACAGCTGTTACCGATATAACATATTACCACCTTAGTGTATATAATTTCTTGTGTCACTCTACGTGGTAATGCAGCTGATGCATAACGTCATAAAACAATTCACGTCCAGCTAAACCTCTTCAAAAAAAACTAACAGACAAGCAGCCAGCTTCTCCTGGCCAAAAGTCACCAGGAGAGGCACCAGTTGAAACGGGTTCTTCTCAAGAGAGAGACAGCCATATGGACGCGGTACGTCACCAGATATCCTCAACTAATTTCCCACGAGGGGTCTACCCTGGCAGACTTTGTTAACACCTTGAGCACGACGGGGTGACCCTTGAGCACGACGTTAAGGCCATCATTCCCAAGGCCGTCCCGTCAGTGATCAAGAGAGCTGTGCTGCGGCGTCAGCTTCCTGGGGAGTCTGACACCACTCCTTTTTGTCCCTCACAGATCCATCATCGTTCACTTCTTCCACAGTGACTATCCTCCCGCCGCGCCGCCTCTCCTTGGTCCTTATCCTCCTCTCCATCCCAGCTCTTCCCTTTCTGTCCACATACCATGAATCCTCTCTCTCTCTCTCTCTCTCTCTCTCTCTCTCTCTCTCTCTCTCTCTCTCTCTCTCTCTCTCTCTCTCTCCACCCTGCCTCAGCACACAACCCTCGATCGTCAGAGCGGAGGGCACGCCTCGGGGACTCCATGGATTTCCGTTCGCGCTGTTCAGGGATGGAGCGAGTGCGCCGGCCGGCCATGCGGTGGTCACCATCCGCCAGTGTGTACATATGCGGTTACCGCTCCCTCACACGAACCAGTTTATTCATGTGGCCGAGAAAGTGGGAAGATGACGTCCCGGTGTGAGGTGTCGGCAGGTAAGTGCCTAGTGCGGGTCATGCCTTACCAACAGCCCTTTCTCTCCTCCTCTTCGAGAGACAATAATTCTCAAGTATATCCAATATACTCGTATCATGGGAACCGATCTGAACCAAGTACACATTTTTCCATTCCACAGCCAAATGGCAAAGCCAATGACAGCAAACGGTCCCTCTATTCACCAAATTTAAGAAGAGATGGAGTCACACGAACGTCAAATAAAAAATGTAGAAGCTACAACAGTGAATCGTCAATGGTCCGAAAATAAAGGTGGATTTCTATACGGAATGGAACATGAAAACACAGTATGAATTGTTTACCAGCGACTTGCTTGCTCTTGGAAATTATTTTCAAGCAAAAAAAAAAAAAAAAAAAATAAAATAAACGACTAAAATTCATAACTGTTCTCAAAGATCAAACGAACAATAAAACGACTACTCCGAGGCCAGAGGGTCAACGTGGGGCCAACGAGGACGGTGCCATCACAACAAACGCATCAACAGTTCACTTCACACACACACACACACACACACACACACACACACACACACACACACACACACAAGTAAAACAAGATGTAAGAAGAAAGTCACAACACCATTTCAAGCTCTCTCAGGGTGAAGAACAAGTCTCCAGTTAGATCGTGTACACTCCCGTTGGGCCATGCATTCTCCGATTAGATCATACATACTCGTGTTAACTTGTCTGTTAAGATAACCGTCTTTCCCCACTGTAACAACCATGGTCATATTGCGATGACATCACAGGATAACATCTCATGAGAGGTCGTAATAATACGCCGGGGAAGATTGTGAAATACATGACTGAAGGATGACTGGGTAGTGTTCAACTGTCCGCAGCCTTCTGTTGGCTCAGTGTGGTGACGCCCAGAGGAGCCATGGTTGGTGGCATCGCCCATCTGCTCCACAGATCCTGTTACAGATGATATAAGGATGCCTTCCCTTGGAGGGACATGACCACAGCTGCTACGCGGCCTGGGAACTACCTCGCCTCCTCCAAAGATTCCACTACCGATGATATAAGGATACCACAGGAGCCGAACGGTCTCGTGCACCCTGACACTGCAGGCCATCACTGCCTTTAACTTAGCACTCACGATCCAGCCATATCCACTCCACAGATTCTAGGCTCAAGCAATAGCTATCAATAATGTGTCCAGGCTTTTCTTTTCTATCCGTGATACATGTACGCAATCTGTAAGCCTGGGTGAAGAATACGAAAGAAAAACATTTCGTGATCTAAACTGACAGGAAAAATTTGAACTGCCACGGCAGCACCGGCAAGTGACTGGAGAAGTCAGTATATAATCAAACACACACGACTCCTGGGGACATCACCCACACACTCAGCAGTCTGGGAACCGCCCACGTACATATACTGAGAATCCAGACGTCTCATCATTTGTCTAAAACGCCTCAGGAACTCCGCTTCCGACTCGTTCTTTTCTAACTGGAGGGCAAGTCAGCTTGGATCTAAAATGTTTAGGTTGTGACCTTCTGCTGGATATTTATTATCCTCCACCGGGTCCACCACTCCACTCGTTACATCTGGAGTCTGTTGGTTGAGGATTCTAACGCCGCTCTTGACACGGGGCCTAGATACACACACGGGCAACTGGTAGGATGGGCAAGGACGCGCTGCTTCCTCCTGCTCTACCTTGGTTTGGTCAGCTTATCTCACCGATGATGAGGGAAAGGCTCATCTGCCTCTCCTTCCATGCATACAGCTCCTGTCCTTAGTAAGATACCCAAAACAAGGTCTCGAGCTCCCATTCAGAAGAACATCCACTTGCAGCTGCAGCTGGGTTAAAACTGTGGACCGTCTGCCGCAACCAGGGTTCGAGTCGCAGTAATATGCGCTTATTACCTCACTACAGTACACTTAACACAGATATCCTTATATAACCTAGGAAATAATTCAGGATTTTCTTTCTCCTTTTCGCGAAGTTTTCTAACTAACTGATGCGAGTGTTGCAGCCAAGATTACCATCAAAATGTACACAAAAGAATTCATATAAAATCTGATGAAAGGAGATCTAGTTGTTCTCAACATTCGTCGTAGTGTTCCGACGACGGAGAAATATAACTCCTCCCCAGTTCTGTTCTGCCTCCACCTTCTCCAAGAGGAAAAAACAATGTCTCTCCTTCCTATTACAAGTGTGACATCCTCTCGATGACAGATGCGACCACCTCACCGTTCTGTCACACGTGAGGCGTCCTCTACAGTACAGGTGTGACCTAACTGTTACAAGTGTAGCATACTCTCCGACATATGTGACATCCTCAGCGTTACAGGTGTTACTTCCTTTCTGGTACAGGCGTTACATCCTCTTCGGTGCATCGGCGTGCTTCACCAAGTCTGGACACGTTCGAGAGGAGTAAAAGCAGCAGTTTTACTAAGAAGTAAGGCAGACCTTGGATTACAGAGGACGATGTCTTAAAACGGATACTGCCAGTGTTAGGAACAGGCCAGGAGTGGCTCTCAGACGGTGACCTCTTCAGAGAACACGATCGTTCACGCTACGGTCATCCACAATGAAGCTAGGGAAGTGGATGGGCTGGATGGTATGTTTCGTCCACATCATTACCCATAAAAGAAAGTCGTAGAAGTCAACTGCTTTGACCATCTGATTATATAATCGACTCTCCTTGTTTTACATCCTCGTTTTTCCTCTATGCAGCAAAGTTGGCTTGTAGGAGGGAGGGAGGGTGTTCTGCTCAAAAGCCCTGCATTTTCCCCCGACGTTCAAAAATGCCTTTCAGAAGTCTGTTTGTAGTCAGGCAAAGAGCTCTGTGTCTTGACCTGCCTGCAGGATCTTGGCCACAGTAGCCCTCAAGGTCTCGGGTATTGATTTTGCTGGGTGACCTTGGTATCTACGTCTTCCCCTTGGTGTATATTTAGACTGTCGATCCTTCTCTATATAGTCCCAAGTCTCTTGTGTCATTAGTGCATTTAGATGCATGGGAGGACAGATTAGGAAGGCAGGAACACCCTGCATCCCAAGTGATGGAGCTCTTACCTTGCCTGCAGCAGGGAACAATGATACTTCGACTACAGTCCGGCTGGCTGCCCGGCCATTTACACGGGCCGGAGTACCATCCTTCAGGACAAGACACACGTCTGCAGTGTCGGGGTAATCTTTCGAACCCGTTTATCATTAAGACTCATTCTAATCTTTTCGATGGAAGGAACGCAATAATCTTTTATTGCTGCAGGATGACTGTGCTGAAGCGAATTCATCATCCAGAGCGAAATGGTGACAAAACAGCTGATGGAACTAATGGCTGGGCCCTTGTTAGCACGTCCACTCAACTAGAGAAAATCTAAGGAATTCAAAACCATTTCTACTTGAGGTAAAAAGTGTATATATATATATATATATATATATATATATATATATATATATATATATATATATATATATATATATATATATATATATATGTGGCAAATGCTAGCCTTGGGCTCCTCTCCATGTCTCTCAGTTTCATTACACGTTACAGCCTTCCACTGTGCTATTTATATAACCTTCGTGGAAACAAGTAAAGGTCAGCAAAAACGGGCAAAGCGAATTAATATTTATCATTGTTTATGAAAACACCCGTAGCAGTTCTGGTGTACTGTGATGATGCTGAATGCTATGTTCAATATTGATATGAAGCGGCCACTGTGCTTGAAGCGGCCACTATGCTTTAGATTTATTCATCCCAAGATTTAGGAAGTAAGGATGTAGGAAGACCGCATGACCCGGTGAGGCGTCTCCTGGCTACAGCTCAGCACGTTAATCACCTGGTCCTCATCGCCATCATCAAACTAACTCGGGATTCAGAGAACCAGACTCAAGAGCTTGGGGCACTGATGCCTCGGGCTTCTAGGAGCCGTACCTCCTACGTTTACAACATCCTAGAAGTTGTGAAGATCAAAGAAAAAAAAAAAGCGGACGGACAGTGCCTCAAAAGCCAACCACAAGTTTGTTAGGAAGTTTGTATTTCCCAGAACCGCCAGCAACAGCTGTATTCTCCGTGTCTTCCCCGGGCGACCGACCGTACTTGTGGAAAACTGGGCAGCAATGGCATCTTGAGCTTCGAGTCCTTGGACGACCTCGTTTACAGACTCGCGGTCATGTCTTCCCTGCACGAGACTATTCAAGCGCTGGGATTCATGCTCACGGGAACGGAAGGAACATCACAAGAGAAGGACGTCGTCATCTTCAGGTGGCTCTCAACCTACGACGGTGATCAGATCTCGACAAGAACCTCGATGCTAGTCAGTCTCTCCACAACTTCCACACCTCGCGTACTGGCATCAACACCCCTCCCGCATTATGGGACTCCCGTGCCAGTCCACACAATCCAGCTGAGACCGCGCTGGAAGGTCTATTTCCAGGCACAACACTCTAACCCTTACGACAGAATCAGACAGCGAGAGGTCATGTACGCTATCGCGGAAAAGCCCTTATCCCGGAAGGTTCACACGCCCCTATCACGCAATTGCTTTGCTGCAGGTAAGAAGAGGCTCGGGCACTCATACAGCGATAACACCCACTATATGGCAGGAGGGAACGCTGTAGAGCATGAGCTGAAGTCTTCCGCGGGATCCTTTCCACCATTACCAACACCGCTTGACTAGCGTAATACCCAACATCACGAAGCCGGAGCATTATTCCACATACTGACGCTGACTTCTTGAACACGACAGCACAACCTTTGGGTATGATGACCTAGTCTTCCACCTGACCCATGAACGGGCTCAGCAACGCACCGTCGTGCTTCAAGGGGTGAGTGCTCTTTCCAATGCATCGTCTTACGTGTGTGTGATTACCTTTTTTTTAGACGTCGTCTAAGTCCACCCAACTTAAGCCCTGTACATGGGCATCAACCTACACCTCCGGCCAGGCAATACACCAAGGTCTAGCATCTATGTATAGGACAGGTAAAGTGTCTGTAGTAATCCTTAGCCCGGTCTACGAACTGGCATTGCCCGTAGCCTAACTGGCAGACATCTTGAGGGTTGAGTCAAAAGGGAAAAAGCATTGCTAGTCAACAGAGAGGAGTTACCAGTCAATCACGACTCCACCACCAGTTAGTCGTCACCCTAGTACAGGTCCTGGCACCTAGTGTTCAGAGATCTTCCCCTTATGCGCATCGTTACACTTGTATCACAGTGCATAACACCAGCACCCGACACCCTGCGGTCCAACACCCACACCTTAAGGAAGAGGCGACTCTTACGGTTCTGAAAGTCGAACTGTAAACAGTGACCGAGAGGAATCATCACGGGCACTCTTGAGGCTGAGGAACCGGAAGGATAGGAACCCCCTTTAATTTCAAGGACTCCTGGCTGACGACAATGTACTTCCTGAGGAGACCTAAGAGCTGAGACGACCCCGGCCGACACAGCTTCCCTGTGTCTGTACCACACACACACACACACACACACACACACACACACACACACACACCATTGATCCCAGCCGTTGCGGTGCGGCGCGGGAGAGCCATAGAGAGGTAAACGAGCCAGTCGCCGGGGCTAACAGGTTGTCGATCGATTTTCGCGTGTCGAGGGTAAGGTTAGGGGCGGCCAGGGAACCGCTGCCTGGAGGAAATTGAACAGATACGGGCAGGTGGACGCGAGCTCACAGCCAAGGGAGACCACAGAGTGAGAGCTACGTCTCTGCGTGATGGAAAAACGGAACTATCCACAACGGAGAGCGGTAAAGAGAGTACTACCCAGAGCAGAAATAGTTGAAGGTTGGGTCATTCAACGCACTTTTACAACAACGGCGGTGCTAGAGCGTCGTTCTGCCAGTAATCATACCCTGGCATTCTCAAGAGAGAATGTACAAATACGAAGGCGTGGCTGCTGGCACTGACCTGAAGATGGATCCATATATCTGGATAACGCAACCTTAAGACCCCTTCACTGTGTTGCCTCGCGCACGAGCTAGCGCCTCTCACGACGCATTCCAACCATCCACTCTGCTCACCTGACGCATGGCCAGTGAAAGGGGAGGAGTACCTTAGGTGTTATAGAACACTAGGGTCCAAGGGCCATATATGCAATGAAAGCATGTATGGTCTTGGAATTATTTCGTACAACTGAAGGCGTTCAAGATTATTAGACTGGCGGCTATGACTTGACGTTGGTGGTCTTAAATGTCCCTAGAAATAGATAAACCTAGAGCCTACATGATCAACCAACCAGACCAGATGTTTCCTACACACGCGATAGCACAAACGCCTCCTTTTCATTGACAACAAAAATTAGATATCAAGTTCAAATACGGGAAAGGAAAGAAATACGAATGGAACTTTTACCCGGATCAAATTTTACTGCAAATTCCCGGAAAGATACTGTCACGTGCGCTACGTGTAATTGGGAAGCGTTCTCGACCCAACTTGGATTCAGCAGGAAGCCTTACTGAACCTCACATTATTTTACTTCAGGTTCATGGACAAGCAAATGTAGTATACGTGCATATGAGAGAATTAATCGGTACTTCATATATATACTCTAGTAAATCCTTCTAGTAATGTTACTAATATGCAAAATAACAAGATAACAATACTGCTTCAATTTTCCACAAGTCGCCGTACTTCATCGACTTGATTCGTTCCCTACGAATTATATATACACACATTTTTTCTTTTGTAACTTGCCTGAATAATATTGCTTTTGCTGTTGTTTCCTCGCTGGCCACCATGTCACACAGGAACGAAAATACTGGAGATTGTGGGAGAAGGGTCGGGAGGAGGCGGGGTAGTAAGGATTAAAGGGAGAGGATAATTAAGGAGTCGAGAATCAAAAGTATCCTCGAAGCCAGGGACGTGTGTGTCTTCCTCACACAACCCTCGTCCAGCACACTACACTGAACACAACAACTCTTTACAGTCCATCAGGCCTTAGTGATACTTTCCAGCCCGGCCTGGAGAACAATCGGTTAGCATACGAAGTCAGGACACTGCAAGTGGCCTATTGGCCACTGGAAGTCGTTGGACTACCTGCCCAAACGGTACCTTTAAGACCCCCAAAGACCTCAATTCTAACCTCCGACGGTTGACTATGGCTAGAGTACTCACCCAGATCTGCAGCTTGACTCTCTTGTCGTTCCTGAAGACGGTCTTGACCTTGAAGTCTATGCCTACGGTGCTCACGAAGGCCGAGGTGAAGGAGTCGTCGGCGTAGCGGAAGAGGAAGGAGGTTTTGCCCACCGACGAGTTGCCGATGATGAGGAGTTTGAACATGTAGTCGAAGTTTTGGTCGGCGGCATCTTTCTGCCAGCGGTTGTCTTGTGACACTGCCATCTGTGGGAGAGAAATGAAACCTTCTGACACTGCCATCTGTAGGAGAGATATGAAACTTTCTGACACTGCCATCAGTGGCAGGGTAATGAAACCCGCTGACATACCCTTCTGTGGGAGTAATTAGTTAATCATATTTTGGCGCCATATGTCGTGTGAAAAATAGGACTACTTTTGACAGTGCCATCTTCTTGGCAAAATATGAAACCGTGGCAGCTGGATGCTGAGGTCTGGCATACTGTCATGGAGCAAATCTTGGGAGAGAATCGTACGATTCGGCCACATCCTCACGAACCTGGGATTAAACACACGGAGAGATTTATGAATGGCCGCAGATAAGGTGGAGAGGTGGACTGGTGACAGGTTTAATGAGGGGAGGAAAGTTTTAATGAGTCGTGCACCACCCCAACCTCAACCTCCCCATCCCCAAGGCCGAAGGGAGAAGAGGTGTGGTGGTGTACCACCTGAAAGACATCACCTAAATAACCTTCTCCAGCAAGGACGGCTCAGCCTGCAAGATATTTTGAGAGAGAGAGAGAGAGAGAGAGAGAGAGAGAGAGAGAGAGAGAGAGAGAGAGAGAGAGAGAGAGAGAGAGAGAGAGAGAGAGAGAGAGAGAGAGAGAGAGAGAGAGAGAGAGAGAGAGAGAGAGAGAGAGAGAGAGAGAGAGAGAGAGAGAGAGAGAGAGAGAGAGAGAGAGAATGTCTCGAGGAATGAAAACATTCTTTCGCTATAAACCCTACCTTACCTCACTAACCCCCCCCCCCCCCCCCCCGGCCTCAAGGAACCACCCCTTCTGCTTCTGTGGGAGTTCTCAAGGGCCCCCACCTCCACCAGGCGGGACCAGAGCTCAAGAAGGGAGGTAGCGGTCGTCTCTGCAGGGTGGGTGCTGGAAGACTGAAAGACGTGTTTTTTTCTTCTTCTGTTTTCTAAAGCAATGACGTTGGTGGTGGTGGTGGTGTTTTAAACGCACCAGAGAAAGTGAGATGCGTTTTAGACAATCTGCAGTTCACCAGTAAAGTCAAAGACAAAGGTCCGGGCGGACGCTCCCGTGTTGACCGTCTTCAGAGAGTGAAGGAATTCAAGGAATTCATATGTTTCCTGAATATGTGATCAACATGAGAGCGCTTAGGTCTTCGTCTTTTACTCTCCAAGTAGTAACCTACATATATATATATATATATATATATATATATATATATATATATATATATATATATATATATATATGCCTGGCTGTGTCAACGCTGAGAACGTTCGTCCCCCCCCCCCCCCCCGGCCATCCAAGTCATCCATTACTTTCATCTAATTAACAAACTGCACATATTTCCACTTCACTTTCTTGCTTGAGGGGGAGGAGATCTCTCCCTCGAACTCGGCCAAGCCAGGACCTTAAGTTAAACTCTTCCCTTATTAAAATTTTCTCTCAAACTTCGATAATTTATCACATAACAGAGAGAACTCCAGTTATAAACTCAAGAGAAAAGTTGCCAACTTTATAATTACCCTTATGGGAGGGAGGCGTGGGTCCTCCACCATGCAATGCAGTAAGATCTGCATGGCTCTACTTCCTGTTCCTGTACGTTGCATCTTAATTAAATGACGTAATAAAGGAGTCCTACTGTACATGTTATAATATAAGCAAAGAATAAAAAAAAAGTGAAATCATATAGTGCCATAAAAGCCAAAACGATTCTCAAGTCACGACGGATAACTTACATAATCATGAACAAATTGGAATTTGAAGAGGTTGGCTGGGTGTCTGGGATTTAAGGCCTATCAATCGCCAGGGTCATTAAGGCCGTCAACGTAAGCTACATCCACCAGCCGAAAAATCTTTAACACCTTCGGGCACGGCGCAGAGGGTAAGGGGGGAAGGGACAGAGATGGGAGGGTGAGGGAAGGTGGAGGGAGGGATGGGGAAGGCCAGGGAGAAGAGAGTGAGGGAAGGTGGAGGGAGGGATGGGGAAGGCCAGGGAGAAGAGAGTGAGAGAGGCTGACATGTTGAAAGATCTGTGTTGCTGGCCACTGTCTCTCACTGTTTACACTACACTCTGAGCGTCTCACTCTGTTCGTACGTCTGTTCGACTCTCTCTCCCTCTGTCTGTATGTCTGTCTAACTATCTCTCCCTGTATGTATGACTCTCTTTCCCTCTGTCTGTATATGCGTCTGACTATCTCCCTCCCTCTCAGTGGACGTCTGCCAGTCTGTCTCTCCCTGCTTGCCTGTTTGCGCGTGTGTTGGCCTCTGTCTGTAAGCCTGTCTCTCCCTCCCGTACTTGTAAGACTGAATCTGTCTATTCCTTCATCAGAAAATCTGTCTGTCTCTCCTTCCGTCTGTAGGTGTGTCTGTCTCTCCTTCCGTCTGTAGGTGTGTCTGTCTCTCCCTCTGTCTTCCACCCAGCCGCCAGACACCAATCCAAGCCCCATACGCCACAAACCGCTGCTCCATCAAACTTCATCCAATAAATTCAAAGTTTGAAAGTAAAAATTCATATACCAATTTATTTGTGTGTGTGTGTGTGTGTGTGTGTGTGTGTGTGTGTGTGTGTGTGTGTGTGTGTGTGTGTTAGTGGTCACAACAACTATCATCATCCCATCCACTGGTCTCCTATGGGTCGCTGCTGCTGCGAGCGGTTACTGGGTGACTTACGCCCTCGTCGACGTGCTAATCAAAGGGCATCAGTAACAACGATCTAATTAGAAATGGCAAGCGGGCTGGCTGGAGGGTCGGGAGAACGTGCTGGGAGTGAGGCCTGGGAAGATATGGGACGGGAGAGTGGGCACGAGGAGGGAAGATCATTCTTACCTCCTACGCAGCTGCTCCCATACACGGTGATGGGCTAGGTGAGGATGGGGGAGGAGGGGACTCAAGAGAAGATGGGGCCAAGTGGGAAAAGAGGACTCAGGATGGATGGGGCTATGCAGCCTCCACACACGGTGATGGGCTGGCTGGGGAAGGTGGACTCAGGATGGATGGGGCTACGCAGCCTCCACACACGGTGATGGGCTGGCTGGGGAAGGTGGACTCAGGATGGATGTGCGCCTCTGGTGCCCCTTATTTCCATTGCAACAAAATGACTCGGTGAATAAAGCCAACACGCGCTGAACATCATGGCTGCTCGCTCAGCCTCAGCCTTGCCACACTGAAACACACCAACCGTCAATCTTGGAAGGATAACATACGCCAACGTGACAGAAGATGGCCCCCAGGACGCAAGCCGTAAACTCTGAACGTTTATTGTCTTTTTTTTTTTTGTTTTTTACGGTGCGTACGGGGAAAATAAAAGGGAACTAGACATCTGCATATCGTGCCATGATACCCGTGTTGGTCCGTTGTATTGATTCGCACCATCACTTACAGGAACTTCAAAGACATGACTGCATAATCTAACTGGTGACTGAAACCTAAAGACATATTCTGATCGGTAACTAGAACCTAAAGATAGATCTAACCTGTGACTGGAACCTAAAGATATAATCTAACTGGTGACTGGAACCTAAAGACAGATCTAACCTGTAACTGGAACCTAAAGATATAATCTAACTGGTGACTGGAACCTAAAGACAGATCTAACCTGTGACTGGAACCTAAAGATATAATCTAACTGGTGACAGGAACCTAAAGACAGATCTAACTGATGACTGGAACCTAAAGATATAATCTAAATGGTGACTGGGACCTAAAGACAAATCTAACTGATGACTGGAACCTAAAGATATAATCTAACTGGTGACTGGAACCTAAAGACAGATCTAACTGATGACTGGAACCTAAAGATATAATCTAACTGGTGACTGGAACCTAAAGACAGATCTAACTGATGACTGGAACCTAAAGATATAATCTAACTGGTGACTGGAACCTAAAGACAGATCTAACTGATGACTGGAACCTAAAGATATAATCTAACTGGTGACTGGAACCTAAAGATATAATCTAACTGGTGACTGGAACCTAAAGACAGATCTAACTGATGACTGGAACCTAAAGATATAATCTAACTGGTGACTGGAACCTAAAGACAGATCTAACTGATGACTGGAACCTAAAGATATAATCTAACTGGTGACTGGAACCTAAAGATATAATCTAACTGGTGACTGGAACCTAAAGACAGATCTAACTGATGACTGGAACCTAAAGATATAATCTAACTGGTGACTGGAACCTAAAGACAGATCTAACTGATGACTGGAACCTAAAGATATAATCTAACTGGTGACTGGAACCTAAAGACAGATCTAACTGATGACTGGAACCTAAAGATATAATCTAACTGGTGACTGGAACCTAAAGACAGATCTAACTGATGACTGGAACCTAAAGATATAATCTAACTGGTGACTGGAACCTAAAGACAGATCTAACTGATGACTGGAACCTAAAGATATAATCTAACTGGTGACTGGAACCTAAAGATATAATCTAACTGGTGACTGGAACCTAAAGACAGATCTAACTGATGACTGGAACCTAAAGATATAATCTAACTGGTGACTGGAACCTAAAGACAGATCTAACTGATGACTGGAACCTAAAGATATAATCTAACTGGTGACTGGAACCTAAAGATATAATCTAACTGGTGACTGGAACCTAAAGACAGATCTAACCTGTGACTGGAACCTAAAGATATAATCTAACTGGTGACAGGAACCTAAAGACAGATCTAACTGATGACTGGAACCTAAAGATATAATCTAACTGGTGACAGGAACCTAAAGACAGATCTAACTGATGACTGGAACCTAAAGATATAATCTAACTGGTGACTGGAACCTAAAGACAGATCTAACTGATGACTGGAACCTAAAGATATAATCTAACTGGTGACTGGAACCTAAAGACAGATCTAACTGATGACTGGAACCTAAAGATATAATCTAACTGGTGACTGGAACCTAAAGACAGATCTAACTGATGACTGGAACCTAAGAACTGGAAAGGATTACCCATTACATGATGATGAAAGGGTGATTCCGGCAGCAACTTCAAACATGCATGACTTCTTACCATAAAGTCCACCCAGAAGAAATCCTCAGACGTAAAATTTACGACCGTAAGTCAAGAGCGGATGCCGGAGAAAAATACTCAGAAAACAGGCATCGCAAAACTGAAGTTTGGGTGGGGAAACTTCATGCGCCACCACTCCTGTCATACTGGCCGCGCATCCGTGAGCTGGTGTGACTCATGACGTGCATCAGTTGGCATCACTCCTGACATGCATAGTTGTTCTGACGCTTGGCTGACGTGTATCAGCTGACATCACACCTGACGTGCATCAGTAGTTCTGACGCTTAGCTGACATGTATCAGCTGACATCACACCTGACGTGCATCAGTTGTTCTGACGCTTAGCTGACGTGTATCAGCTGGCATCACACCTGACGTGCATCAGTTATTCTGACGCTTAGGTGACGTGCATCAGCTGGTATCAATGCATCAGATCCTACCGCGAGGAGCAGTCATACAACATTGCAGATCCACAGTGCCAGTACCTACCAGGGGCTAAGAGAGAGAGAGAGAGAGAGAGAGAGAGAGAGAGAGAGAGAGAGAGAGAGAGAGAGAGAGAGAGAGAGAGGATATATATATATATATATATATATATATATATATATATATATATATATATATATATACTGGTAGCGTGACGAGCGGCATCTTCAAATCACGAGGGATGAAAAACGGAGACAAAGACGTTTGAACGTGTTCTACGTAGGCCGTCCAGATGATCATTAGCAGACCCCTAGTATCCGCCCGGCACGGCCATCTTCCCCACGCAACACCCAGTAACCACATACTTGACGGTACGACCCTTGAACACGGACGGTACGCCCTCCCTCTTGAGTACGACGCTACGACCCTTGACTTGAGTACGCTGGCCCCACCCTTAAAGGTGGGGTCAGGCCCAAGTCAAAGGCCGGGTTATCATTCCCAAGAACCGTAGTGTCGCGCTCCAGGGCCGCCGAGTTGTGCCCAAGGGTTTAATTAATTTCTATCCCACAAAAGTAAGTTCTAGGACTTGTAAGGATGGGATGAGACGTGTTGGCACGGCAGCAGAGGGGAAGGAGACAATTGACCGTGAGGAAGGCCGCACTAGAACTCGACAAAATGGTTAAGGCTGTACCACCAAGGGAGTTGGAATGGCAGACCTGGTAAGACCCCAAGCTCTGGGGCCCCCTGATGATCCTGCATTCACTTTCTTAAATGCTAATCTTAACTACTCACAACTCTAATGTCTGGCTGTGAGAACAGATGATCTTGCAGCGTGGGCCACCAGCCTCAATCAGTGTTCATCTTAGTGCAGTCCCTTCCCCCACCTCTCTCTCTCTCTCTCTCTCTCTCTCTCTCTCTCTCTCTCTCTCTCCCTCTCTCTCTTCCACACCTTGCCCATATCCCCTAGCGTCTGCCCCAACATACCCGCCGCCCCCACCAAGTCCCGCGTGTTTATCCCATGTCCCCAGGTCTAGGGATGGGTTCGCCCCGAGCTTGGCCCCCCACTAACTGTGTTGTCTGAGCATTAGCGAGTCTTGTAGCGGTGGGGCCGCCAGCTCGGGAACCCTCGCCACTGGTCCAACAAGGGATACTAAGGCAGCAGAAATTTTGCATATTGTCTTCCAAAGGAGAGAGAGAGAGAGAGAGAGAGAGAGAGAGAGAGAGAGAGAGAGAGAGAGAGAGAGAGAGAGAGAGAGAGAGAGAGAGAGAGACCTTCTCCATCACTACCCTCCCTCCATCATCACCCTTACTCCATCACTACCCTCCCTCTATCGTTATCCTTGCTCCATCACTACACTCCGTCCATCATCATCCTTACTCCATCACTACCCTCCCTCTATCGTCATCCTTGCTCCACCAGTACCCTCCCTCCATCATCACCCTTACTCCATCACTACCCTCCCTCTATCGTCATCCTTGCTCCATCAGTACTCTCCCTCCATCATCATCCTTGCTCCATCACTACCCTCCCTCCATCATCATCCTTCCTCCATCACCACCCTGACTAAATCACTAACCTTGCTCCATTAGCACTCCTTATGAACTCTTGTAACAGTACCAAATGTTATATTGTTACTCGTTCCTCGAGTCATTCGTTCAAGATTTCATTGGCCGAATTCCATCACATCTTCAGCTGCCCATTCATATCATCATGTATGAGTATTAAGCATTTCTCTGTTGATCATCTAATCCTACAATCTAACGTCACCCGCAGAACGTCTCACTACACTTGCCTTTATCCTTGTCTGAGTTTGATATATAATCAGAAAGAGGACTGAAGATAATGCCATTCCCTGTGGCACACTTAATAAAAACATGTCAATTAGACACACTCCATTCTCTCTGTCTGTCAAAAACTCTTTTGGATCTGCCCACGCACTGTACCTTTCATATTTTGCTTTGGTTTTCTCTAATGAAATTCTGTCATTTTATTCAGTGCGTCGGCAAAGTCAATAAAACCGCTATCCTTCCTCATTCCTGGCATTACAGTTTCATATATGTCACTGTAGCGAGCAAGCAAGTGAGTCTTGTGAGTTTCTGAACTTTTACTTACTACAAGTTAATGCTGGCCTTTGTCTCATGTTCATCAGGGTGTTTCAACTTTCCTCAAATACTCTCAAGACTCTTATGATACATATGACCCCCGCACTCACCGGTATATACTGCATCAACTGTAACTGCAGGAGAGCTGTGCCAGAGGCTGCAGGACTGCTGTGCCAGAGGCTGCAGGACTGCTGTGCCAGAGGCTGCAGGACTGTTGCGTCAGAGGCTGCGGGCGAGCTGGACTCAGGGTGTGCAGGAGAGCTGCACCAGAGGGTACAAGAGGAACACGTATCTCCTGCAGCAGGGTAAACAGAGAAGCAAGTCCAGCCTCTGGCAAATAACATGAGAAAGTGAACTAATTTTTTTTTCCTTTTGGTTCCCTGAGGACGCTTGGAGGAACAGTTCCATGCGTGGTGAGGCAAGCGTGTGCCTTGCAAGAGCAGACCTTGATATTAAGGAATAAATTACTATCTCTTCTCACTGGAGTGCTCCTATTACTTCCGAAATACGAGACAAATTAAGAGTAAGTTTCTCTACATCTCTGATATCATTCTACACCGCGCCTTTAGCTTAAAGCACAGATGTATGGAAACACGACACGCAATGTTTCTTGTGTCATACACTGGCACCACTGAAGAAGATGGCTGTGTCGTAAGCTGACACCACTGGAGAGGACGGCTGTATCGTGAACTGACATCACTGGAGAAAATGGCTTGTGTCGTAGCTTGACACCACCAGAGATGACGGCTGTGTCGTGAGATGGCACCACTGGAGAGGATGGCTGTGTCGTAAGCTGACACCACTGGAGAGGATGGCTGTTCTGTAAGCTGACACCACTGGAGAGGATGGCTGTTTCGTAACCTGACACCACTCGGGAAGACGGCTTGTGTCGTCATATGAAACCAGTGGGGAAGATGGCTATGTCATGAGTTGATACCGTCAAGTAGAGCTAGCTTCTCGTGTCGTAACTTGACGCCACTGGAGGACACAAGTCGGCTATGTCGTCACATGACACTACGGGAGTGGCGGCTCGTGTCACAGCCTCTGAGTGCCGTGGTGACCTCAACCCAGCAGGGTGGCTCTGACGTCAGAGGACGTCATCAGTCTGCTCTAAAACATACCTGTTTACCCATGTGACGTAACTAAACAGCCATCAACCCCTTCAGCACATGGGTATGATCCTTGGCTACGATGGCATGATTCTTAAGGTTCCGGTCACAGACCTGGCCTATGAGAACTCACAAGATTTTGTCCCGTAGCTGGGCTGGCCCGTAGGGCTCATCGCATATACTGATAGTTTACTAATACTGTTCGTATCTGCCATCAAGCATACGGCATAGTTTTCTTTGAACAAACGTCAGTGTTCCCTCTTTCCTGCTTTCCATACTGCATAAGGCAGGACAGTCGAGAGCCTGTCCATCATCTTCGCTGGTCTCTCAAATAGCCCTCCAATGGTTCCTTTCAGATATACTGTACCCCCAGGGATTCCTGAACATTTAACGATCCTGTTAATTCCAAATTGAGAATCTTTTAAATCTGCTATCAGTTGATAAGATTCCCCTCTATATACTCTTATGGTGAGGTATTATCATAGTTCTCCCTCTCCCTTCTGGCTTGCACTGTTCACAGTCTTTCTGTGTCGTACGACAAAGCAAGCGTTTCATTTTCCCTCTCTTTTGCCTCTACATTAAAATCTCTCACTTACTTGTTCTAAACACAGCAGTAATGAATTTTGTTTCTCAGATCCACATTAATTATTTTCAACACAAGCTGTCCATCTGTGAAGATTATAGTTATCAGCATTACGTTACGGTTCGGTATATATATATATATATATATATATATATATATATATATATATATATATATATATATATATATATATATATATATATATTCCAGGCTTTTCGGTCTGTATAAACTTCTGGAACTTTAACTTTCTCTTATTTCGAATTTCTTTACCTGTTGACCACATACAAGGTGTAACCAGTGCGCTGACGATCTAGCCATGACTTACTTATTCAAACATTTCCTCAATGAATTCCATTAGATTCCCCTCCGTCCATGAATATATTAGAATCAAGCCTTCTTGCACTTTCCCCAGCTACCATCCTTTCATCCTACCGTTTTACTCTGGTGTCGTCTGCTAAGTATGGTAATGTACTTTCTCTGACCTCCTTATCCAAGTCAGATATTCTTACTGTTAATAGATTTTCACTCTGTTCCCTGTGGCACTACTGTTAACACACCTATTCCTTATCCAACAAAACCCACATCTGCTCCTGCTACTACCCTCTGAATATCACGTTCGCTAAAAACTCTTTGATCCATCATCCTAGTTTAGCCTTTACTTTACGTTTCGCTCTTTCATCCATCAAAATTCAGAAGCGTACCTGTTCAGACGCCTTCGCGAAGTCGTGGGAGACAGCACCCATTCTCTTTCATATCACACTATTGTTATGTATATGTTCTGTCAGTGCTGCATCAGCTGTGGTTACGTACTATTTCCTGGTGCAGAGCTGTGGCGGTTTCCTTAACGCAGTAGTGGCAGTAGTAGCAATAACAGTGGTAGTAGTAGTAGTAGTAACAGTAGTAATAGTAGTAGTAGTAGTAGTAGTAGTAACAGTAGTAGTAGTAGAAGTAGTAGTAGTAGTAGTAGTAGTAGTAGTAGTAGTAGTAACAGTAGTAGTAGTAGTAGTAGTAGTAGTAGTAGTAGTAGTAGTAGTAGTAGTAGTAGTAGTAGTAACAGCTGTTGTTATAGTTAGTACGGTGTCTTATTATTATCTTTCATCACTTTCAAACCCTCTTTCATTTCTTTCAACTCTTGTGTTTAACCACTGTTATGTGTCTTTCAGTATCTCTTTTCTTTTCTTCCAAATTTTCATTTAGCTAGTGGGAAGTCCTGGGCTATTTCTTTTAGTCTCCAGTAAAAGTTGCTGTGTCGGTGTTTGCATAATTTTCCATTATAATACATTCCAGTTTATTCCATTCTTTTTTTCTCTCTCTCCCTCCCTTTCCAGGTTATTTTGCCAAATAGGAATTTCACATCATTTGGTTCGTTACACCATCACGTGTGTAATGATCTGTCACACTGCTATCATCGGAAACATTTCAATCTCATTCAGCTCAGTGTCAGTGAAGTGTGCCAAGTTTTCTGGGAATACAAAGTCTAATGTGTCGACGTCTCTCGTTGGCACACAAGGGAGAGATAAAGAGGGAGACTCTTCCATTATCACGACAACATATGGCTATTCCCACAACAGAAGGACCCGCAGTAAACCCCAGAATGTGTTGGAGAACAGCCGAGATCTGTCGCCTCCTTTCTCTTGCCTCCTCACCCAGCCGACCAGCCAGCCAGCCAGCCTCTCCTCTCTGCCGCTTGGACTCGTTTCCTCTCCCAAGATGGCATCACTCTCTCCTCCACTCACTCAGCCTCCTCCCTGGGCTCTATGACTAGGTATTCCCCCGGACACTACACAATGGGTGTTCCCCTGCCACTACACACTAGGTGTCCTAAGGCACTACATACGGAGTGTCCCCATTGCACTGCACGTTGGGTGTTCCCCTGGCACTACTCACTGGGTGTTCCCTGGCACTACTCATTGGGTGTTCCCCTGGCACTCCTCACTGGGTGTCCCCCTGGCACTAAACACTGCGTATCTCTCTGACACTACGTACTGGGTGTGTCCCTCTGTGTTAGTTCTGGAGACACACAAGAGTAATGATGTTTGTCCTGATCATACACAAGGACTGACGGTGTTACTTATATCTCTAAGTATGTCATTACCTATCTTTGCACTGAGGGAAGGGGAGTTATACATTCGTGGAGTCCCATCTCTTGACCTGTCTCTATCGTACATTTTTTTTTTCTATATTATGTATATCGTCAGCACTTATAGTTAATTCCTTAGTTTCGTTCATTCATCTACAACTGTAATCCGACAGAATCCTTACTTCTTCTGTGATACGATTCCGTTTTAGTTTCCAACTAAAACCTCTGGTTTCTCTTCCTTGGCATCATTCAAAGAACGACGCCAATCATATTCAAAAACCTGAAGACTGTAATAAAGTTTATCCTTTTGTCTTCCGTGATGAGTGTATTCATGTCTTCTAACTCTTTCCTGTAACGCAGCTCTCTTATTTCAGGTAGAGTCTTTGCTGCCCTTCCTATACAGCACCTCTCTTGGATATTTATAGTTTCTGACTATGATGACCGAACTTCGTATGCATATTCTGACAGAGGTCCATTATCAACTGTAAACAGTTTACTGAACATTTCTTTATCCAAGTAACTTGTGCAATTTCTACATCAATAATCTGCCTCCTTAAGTATTCTTCCTAACCTAGAGTTCTGAATAGTGTCTGGGTTCTATCCCCAAGTCCCTTTCATACAGAGATTCATGTCAATATACATAATAACGAAAGATAACCTACCAACAGAATAAAGAGTCCCATTTTCCTTTAGACTCCAGCACAGGCACTCCATAAGACTGACCAAAACGTAAGAGTCTCCTCTTCTAGACTCTATAACATACTTGCTCTCGAGAAGACTGGACAAAACCTAAGACTCTCCTCTTCTAGACTCTATAACATACTTGCTCTCCATAAGACTGGCCAAGACCTAAGGGTCTCACTTTCTAGACTCTTCAACTTACTTGCCGTCCATAAGACTGGCCAAGACCTTAGAGCCTCCTCTTCTAAATTCTTCAATATACTTGCCGTCCATAAGACTGGCCAAGACACCAAGACCCTAGCGTGGCCGGATGTTGTTTGGGTCTTTGTGTTGTATTGATTACGTGGGACCAGACCAAGACCCGAGACATCGACCACTCCGTAGACGATGGCCAACTGAGGCACGGTCCCTCGCCTCCACTCAAGCAACATCACATACTAGTCCAGAGTGGCTCCCTCCCCTACTACCACTCCACAACTCTCCACCAGTTTATCATTCCTCACCAGTCCACTACTCTCCATCAGTCTATTAGTCTCCACCAGTCCGTCAGTCTCCACAAATCCATCGATCTCCAACACTCCACCATTCTCCACCGCCCCATCAGTCTTCGCCAGTCCACCAGTCTACAACCAGTCTCGAGATACACAAACCAGGTGAAGACCAGCATCCACCAAACCAATAAGAGCCCACCCGTTTGGACAGTATCGACCAGAGGTGTCAGCTGGGTCAAGGTCAAACGCCTCAGTGACCTAATCTTTATTCATCTAAACGTAGCTATTATTGTGAACATACGGATTACTTTGTTCTCAATAAGACACAATGCATATTCGAATGAAGAAAAAAAAATACATATCACGACTAACTGGATTCCATGGGGGAACAAATTACATCTATAATTGCAATGAATCTCAAGCAAATATGTTAAAAAAAAGACGGTAATAACATGAAATGCTCACACACACACACAACATAGAGAGAGAGAGAGAGAGAGAGAGAGAGAGAGAGAGAGAGAGAGAGAGAGAGAGAGAGAGAGAGAGAGAGAGAGAGAGAGAGGTGTGTGTGTGTGTGTGTGTGTGTGTGTGTGTGTGTGTGTGTGTGTGTGTGTACCTACCAGTCATATACAAGTTAAACCCTTGAGCACGACGGTGCGATCCTTGAGCACGGCCGTACCATCAGTGGATGTGGTGGTCTGACCTTTTGCACTGATCCAAGACTTATGGCTCGGGTCAAAGGTCACACTAACATAAGGGTCGTACTGTCGTCCTCCAGAGTCGCACCGTAAGTTCAAGGATCGCACCGTGTGTTCAAGGGTCGCACCGTGTGTTCAAGGGTCGCACCGTGTGTTCAAGGGTCGCACTGTGTGTTCAAGGGTCGCACCGTGCGTTAAAGGGTCGGAGCACACTGTTCAAAAGGGTCATCAGCAGACTAGCCATTCTGTAGAGCTGTATGGGCAATGCTAGAACGTGCCTATGTCTATGCAGCGTACATAAGTAATGAACCAGCTATTTCTGGAAGCCTCAGGTCCTGGCCATACACTACCAGCTGTATCAGGGAGCCTCGGGTCCTGGCCACACAACCATCTGTTGTTCCTGAAGGCCTCAGGTCCAGGCCACACACCACCAGCTGTTTCTCAGGGCCTCAGGTCCAGGCCACACACCACCAGCTGCTTCTCAGGGCCTCAGGTCCAGGTCACACACCACCAGCTGCTTCTCAGGGCCTCAGGTCCAGGCCACACACCACCAGCTGTTTCTCAGGTCCTCAGGTCCAGGCCACACACCACCAGCTGCTTCTCAGGGCCTTAGGTCCAGGCCACACACCACCAGCTGCTTCTCAGGGCCTCAGGTCCGGCCCACACACCACCAGCTGCTTCTCAGGGCCTCAGGTCCAGGCCACACACCGTAACTCCAGCTGTAACAGCTGTAATGTTCCCGCCGGCTTCCCACAACGCTAATGTTATTACTCCTTTGTTATCTAACTCCAAATTTCTACAAACATTCTGAAACTGAATATATGATTTCTTTTTTTTTCTTACTTTCCTTGCGCCACCTTATTACTGGACTTACCGATATTCCCCATGGGAAAAAAAAGGTAGCAGTTATTGACACATTATCTTGTAAATGTTTACAATCATGTGTGAAAATAATGCCTGAAATTCGAGGGGAAAACTTTACAAAGTCGTCGTAGCAAAGTTCTTACCCGATTCCATATATTATATTTTGTTTCCAGATATCCTTTGGGACTGTAGCTCTTATGACCAGACAATCTCCCGTCTTGAAATCTACAGTTAGTGTCTGTTTATCAAACCGTCTTTGTTTCTTAGCCCTTCACGCTAATCCATTAAAGCTTTGTGATTATCACTTTTAGTGTTTAAGAGAGGATTAAATCTTAAAATGAATCTCCTAACGATCCAGACTGGAAGACGCCACCTTTATGCGCATGAGCGGCACCATGCTACTCATAATGCGCACATTCATCAACTTGGATCAAATCGCGGGAGGACAGAGTCCTGCCTGCTCGTGCCCATCCCCTGAGGACTGACCCTAAAGCGTTCTCTCTCTCTCTCTCTCTCTCTCTCTCTCTCTCTCTCTCTCTCTCTCTCTCTCTCTCACACACACACACACACACACACACACACACACACACACACACTCATCCACGAGACTAACACTGAAAGTCAGACTAAATCAAAATTCCTTTTCCCAGTGCGAACGTTCACGGCTCACTTTCGATCTGATCGCCACTCATAGAAGAAAAAAAAAAAAAAAATGCCGTGATTAGGACCCTCAGATAACATTTAATACGAATATAAACATTACCTAAACACCTGAGCTAAATTGACCTCAAACACCCATCTAAAGGAAAAACGTTAAAACACTGGCGAAATTACAGATTCCAATCGTATGCATGCATCCGAATCTCATTATGAGAGGATTTTCAGAAGGGGTCTTCTGCACTATCAAGGGCTAGAGGCGAGCATCAATCTCTGTTAATTAAACTGTAATGGTAAAAAGAAATAATTATACGAGCTGAGAGAGAGAGAGAGAGAGAGAGAGAGAGAGAGAGAGAGAGAGAGAGAGAGAGAGAGAGAGAGAGAGAGAGAGAGAGAGAGAGGGAGAGAGCAACATACTGTATTGCAAATGAGAGAATAAATTACCACTAACACCAGACCTAATGGCGGGACAAGAGGCCACTTACGGCCACGGGAGCGGCGTCTCTGGAGCAGCAGTAGAAGCGGTCGGTGCCTGTGACTTACCATCCAACTCTCTTACGTTACTGTGCGCCATATGTAGTACCAAACCTGCTCCTCAAACGGCCGAGAGAAAATGGTAACTAAAACAAACTGCACTTGAGACAAACAGATAACTAACGGACAAACAGAAAGCAAAACAAGTGGCGTATTCATTTCTTGAGGTAAGAGTAGAGGAAAGTACTTGTAATTAACCTACTCTTTCTGCATGGGATGTCTCGTTTCCTTCCCTACACCACTAAGCTTTGTGTGTATTTACCTCTTCACGTTTTTTCCAACACCTACCAACTGACACGTTAGTAAAAAGCAAACCTTCCTCTTCCCAAGAAACTGATATAATAATTTCTGTATTCTATCTGGGTTATATATATATATATATATATATATATATATATATATATATATATATATATATATATATATATAAATATATCATTAGTTTCTTAATAAAGTACTATGCTTTAATATCAAATGGATCTGAAATCTTGTCCAGAGTCTGTTAATCATAGACACCGGGACTGGGATTTTTTCTAATCAAATTTCCAAGTTAATTGAATGCATATCAACCTCCATCACAGCAGAAGCACACTCAATTCCAGGCCCTCCCTATCTTCCAGCGCCAATCTATCCTGCGCTGAGCTAAGCCCCTCCTACTCAGGACTGGCGTAGTGGAGACTCGATTAACTGTACTTTTACCCTGTATATATACATATACCGTTAAGAGAAAGGTCTCGTCCAATTTTAACTTCGACGAGATATAGGAACCATTACTCTTGCTGCTCACCACGGCCTTTGGATAACAGGACGCAAGGCGGCGTCTGTGTGTGGAGGGAGACTGACCCTTATATATGCCCAGCTAGATCTACGAGGACACATATTGGTGGAATGTCTCACCATGGCCTATATTATCAAGCGGAGATAGGAAATTCCATCACAGCAAGCCTATGGTGTCCTAGCTACGCCTCTTCGTTGTATATCAACTTATATTTCTTTCTTGTATCTCCCCTGATGATGTGATTATTACACGAAAGTGCACTTGGGAACTTATCGTGTTTCATTTTCCCCGTGGACTCATAGGAATATACTTGATCACGCGCAAAATTGTGATCCTTTCCAAGAGAGAGAGAGATCACGAAATCAACAACAAACTAAAAGACGCAACAAGTTGGGAAACAACTTTGTTTAAATGAACTGATACATAAGGTTGGAAGAGAGCGCGTCTGTGAGCCCCAGCGTCTCAGACAAGTTACATCACAGGAGCAACGACCGGTAAACGACCCACGGGCGGGCAAGGGTAATGAACTCTTTGAGTACGACAGTACCACCTTTACGCGAGGCGTTTCAATCCTCGGGTTTGATCGCTTAAAGGCCAGGGCAACTAGTAGACCAAACCATGGTAAGGTCGTGCTCAAAGGACGCACCGTCGATGGAATGGGTTTCTGGCTTAGGCTACAGTAGGGAGAGAGAGAGAGAGAGAGAGAGAGAGAGAGAGAGAGAGAGAGAGAGAGAGAGAGAGAGAGAGAGAGAGAGAGAGAGAGAGACTTAATGAGATGGCTTCAATTGCCCGTGCCGTTTCTGCTCAAAAAAAAAAAAGTATCGCTGGTGAGACAGACCCACACCTCCTAACTCTCGATAATTTATTTCAAGCCATTATCATGGATACAGAACCAAAATGAACCTACTACACCTTGAACTGACTCCATGCAGAGGAAGCTCAGGTTTTGTATACCACCACGTCTCCCATTCACTGGCCTCCGTATCCTCAATATTAGCTTGAAATACAGTGAAACGCTTGAGACATCTAAGTTTATTCTCCTCCAAACGCGTTTCTGACCGCTCGATATGCACGTTAAGCTTACGCCTACCTACAACTATAAGACCTTAAAGCGTTTACCAGTTAAGCTTATGCCCACCGAAGATTTCTGCGTTTTCTAGCTGAGCTCAAGCCTGCCAAAGAATCTAAGACCTTAAAGCTTTTTACTAGTGAAGCTTCAGACTCCTACAGAATATAAGATCTTCCGGGTTTCACCAGTTAAGCTTACGTATGCCGAGGAATATAAGACCTTAAAAGCTTTTACCAGTTAAGCCTACGCCCGTCGAAGACTATAAGACCTCAAAGCTTTTACCAGTTAAGCTTCCGCTCGCCGAAGAAATTAAGCCCTTAAAAGCCTTTACCATCACCAAAAAACCTCCCTAAAAATACCTCAGTACGACGGTCAACACTATTAGGTTTACAGTTTTCTGATACCCCAACCCAATTATCGGCCACGAAGTAATTGCTCGTTGATTGGCTTCGTTCCTCAAGCTCATCTGCCGCCTGGGAGAAGTGGTAGAGATCGTCGCGACTTTGGTAGAGATCGTCGCGACTCTGGTAGAGAACGATCGCCGCGACACTGGTAGAGGCTGTCGCGACTCTGGTAGAGAACGATCGCCGTGCCACTGGTAGAGGTCGTCGCGACTCTGGTAGAGAACGATCGCCGCGACACTGGTAGAGGTTGTCGCGACTCTGGTAGAGAACGATCGCCGCGACTCTGGTAGAGGTCGTCGCGACTCTGGTAGAGAACGATCGCCGCGACACTGGTAGAGGTTGTCGCGACTCTGGTAGAGAACGATCGCCGTGCCACTGGTAGAGGTCGTCGCGACTCTGGTAGAGAACGATCGCCGCGACACTGGTAGAGGTTGTCGCGACTCTGGTAGAGAACGATCGCCGTGACACTGGTAGAGGTCGTCGCGACTCTGGTAGAGAACGATCGCCGTGACACTGGTAGAGGTCGTCGCGACTCTGGTAGAGAACGATCGCCGCGACTCTGGTAGAGGTCGTCGCGACTCTGGTAGAGAACGATCGCCGTGACACTGGTAGAGGTCGTCGCGACTCTGGTAGAGAACGATCGCCGTGACACTGGTAGAGGTTGTCGCGACTCTGGTAGAGGTCGTCGCGACTCTGGTAGAGAACGACCGTTGCGACTCTGGTAGAGGTCGTCGCGACTCTGGTAGAGAACGATCGCCGTGACACTGGTAGAGGTCGTCGCGACTCTGGTAGAGAACGATCGCCGTGACACTGGTAGAGGTCGTCGCGACTCTGGTAGAGAACGATCGCCGCGACTCTACCGAGGTGAAGATCGTTGTGGCCGGAGCAGAGGTCGGCGCGACCAGAAACCATCGTCTCGATGCTATAAGTCATCATGGCGACTCTGACCCCTCTTACCATTTATGGCCGACCCTCCTCTTGACTCTGATCGGCCAAGTAACAAAACAGATCGTTGGAAAACAAAGCCAGTGGTCCCGGGTCTCTCGGCGACCGGTGGGTACTTCGTGGATTGACTGGGACAATACCGAACCGCCTGGAGCCAACTCCGTGACGTGGGCCACTTCCTGGACACCCGGTCTGAGTCAACACCTCTTGATGGACCCAGCAGTCTCGTTAGCAGTTAATCTCCCACTGCCTCAGGAGGGAGGAGAGATGCTCGACCATGCTCCCTCCTACAGACAGTTTCTCGACTCATCCGGGCGACGTGAATGCCACTAAATCCACAGTCAAGTACACTCTCGTTCCAGAATCCAGACTTCCTCAACATCCATCCTATTCGTCAAGAATGAATAAAATAATGGTTCGAAGGGACAAATGATCCACCGGTGAACGAAGCGTCGTCTTGCTTTTAATCACCAGCTCAGTCGTCCTCTGTGATGACGTTATGCTGGGTCTTTTTATTACGTCGAAGGCTCCACTTATTGGCAGACGTTCTCAATAAGGCCAGGCTGAGCGTGAGGCATTGAAAAAAAAAAGTTTAAACACAGAGGGAAGTAGAAAAGAAGAAGCTACGTTTGTCAGATGTAAAAACCTAACCTTTTGCCTTTTAAAAAGGGGCAGGTCGTATCTTTCTGGAAAAAATAGGGGGAAAAGAGAATGCCACAACTTAGCGATGCAGGGAAAAAAAGATATTACCACGACCCACCCTTGAGTTGCCAACGGTTACCTAATAATGTGATACAATCGTCGGCCGAATATCGTGTAGTCTAGCTAATGGCGGAGGAACGCCAGTTCTCAGGAGCAGAAACCATAAAAAAATCTTTTGCGGAAGGCACTGGTCATACTGGAACGGATCTCGCCTTTGGATTTCGGGTGAAGATGAAGGCTGATTGAGGGTCCGAGGAGGACGAGTTTCCCGGGGTCCAGCATTGCCAGGTCCTTTGTTCCAGTGGCCTTAGAACAAGAGCGACTGACCAGTGAATGGTAAGAAGTGATCGTCTTAGAGGAAGAGGGGGATATATGGCTCCATTCCTGCGGAGACACTAATTCTCCCCAAGAGAAAAATCAGTTCGGATCTTCCTAATCTCGAGAAAAATAATCGAAGAATCTTCCTTAATTTAGTCCAGTCAGCGCTTCTAGAAGAGCCATAATTGGTGTTAGTCGGGGGAGGAGATACATAAAAAAAGAAAATGTTTATAAACATGTGGCCAGATAAACTAATTGGGGGAAAGTGTGTGGCTATAACGCGGAGGATTTACGGGTGAAAAAAAAAACGGATCCACCGTTCGAACAGTGGTCAACAAGGTCGAGAATACGAATATTTCCTTCAAATCTTTAATGATGGAAAACAAGAAGCCCTCGTAGCCGCCCCCTTGCCAAAACACACACACACACACACACACACACACACACATACATACACACACAAAATATCCACGTGGGAGGACTGCAACCATTCCCTATGGTGTACGTTGTAATCTCCTGACTACAAGACCTGAACGTGAGCATGTTATAATCCCATGTCAGGACTCTAGATAATGCGATGACTGTTATACAGTCTGCAGACTCACGAGAACAGTAGTGAATGCAAAGTGAGGGAAAACAGTTGTACAATAGTTAGGAGACGAAGCGTAAGCCAGATGACGTTGAATTTGGGGATTCAAGGCACACGAGTGGTTGGTGCAACAGGCTTGTGGGTGACAGAAGAATCCGATTCCTTCTTTAAGGCAGAATTCTGCGGGTAGGGTAAAGATGCAGATGAGATGGGTTTACACGGAAACGTCATTAGAGAGTTGGATCTCTAAGAGAAATAAGACTCTCTCTCTCTCTCTCTCTCTCTCTCTCTCTCTCTCTCTCGTGGACACAACGATCCGAGATCCGCAATGATGAGTTCGGACCACGAGTGGTAATTAAGGGCCTCAGGCTAGAGAGGCGGGCGACCAGATCAAGGCTTCAGGAACACACCCGAGTTACCCCCAGTTCACGGGCAATAATTTTGGTGCGCTTCTGTGCTGTGGCCGCGATCATGTGTTGCCACTGGGTATGAGCCTCTTGTGTTGCGGTTGTGACCACGTATTGCAGCTGGTGAGCTTCCTGTGTTGCAGGCAGGCTGTGATCATGTTTTGCGAGCTGGTGTGAGCTCTTTTGTGGTCGTTGTGATCACGTGGTACAACCGGCGGGCTACTGCGGTCGTGGGTGGGAGAGGGTGGTGTTATGACTGGCAGCACCAACGGGTGAATAATTACGAGGACTGAAGCACCGAGCCCCCGTCACCAACCCTCCCGACACCCAGGCGGGCGGGTAGTACTAGCAGCATCCTCCTGGTCGGTGGCTGCCAAACACCTACTGAGAGAGAGAGAGAGAGAGAGAGAGAGAGAGAGAGAGAGAGAGAGAGAGAGAGAGAGAGAGAGAGAGAGAGGAAAAAATGAGGAGGGAGCGGGACAGAGAGGGGAGAGGGAGCGAACAATCCTCCCAACCTAAAGTTGCCCACCTCACCTCACCAAGAGCCTGGGGCTAAGAGATGCTCACCAAATAACGTGCATGTGTCAATCGTCCTGATGGTGGTCGCCGCCATCTTCTACCTCAAGCCGATACACCAAACAGTAACCTTCCCAGTACAGTTTGAAAGAGACGAGTGAGTTAACACTGGTGACGACACGTTTGGTGCCTTCTGCAGCACCTGGTGACAATGTTCAGTCGTCTTCCAGGGTTATATAATAATAATAATAATAATAATAATAATAATAATAATAATAATAATAACAATAACAATAATAATAATAATGATAATGATAATAATAATAATAATAATAATAATAATAATAATATTAATAAAACTATAGAACAAAAACCGTTATTACAATAATCTCTCATTATTCGTTACGAAACAAACCTGGGAATCCTTTCTTTCCACTATCAATGGCGTTCGCTTTTGTTTACAGCTTTAAACAACAACTCATCTCTTCTCTCATTTTTTTTTCCCCCCAGATATTTTTCCAGGGTAATGTGTCGGGTGATTCCATTAGGAGAATGGCAGGGTTGGCGCGTGACGGGCCAGCGCTGCGTCTCTGAGTCCAAAGACAGGAAATGTCGCCAATTGGCCCAAAGGCTTTTAGGTTTATGTATTATTCCTTCAGCGTTGTGTGTGTGTGTGTGTGTGTGTGTGTGTGTGTGTGTGTGTGTGTGTGTGTATGTGTGTGTGTGACCTGACTCAATGGTGACCGGGTCAAATGCCAAGCTGTCGTGCTTCTGGGTTATAAACGTCGAGTTCGAGGGCTCTACCGTCATACTTCGAGCTCAAGGTCGTGCTATCGCGCTCAAGGGGTTGATGGGGGGGGGGGGGTGATGGAGCGTCGGGAGGGGGATGGGGGTGATGATGGAGGGTCGGGAGGGGTGGGGGGTGATGATGGAGGACTCACATTTTTGAAACTCGACCGTGGAGGGGGATCCTCTGGGAGGGCTGTACTGGGAGAAACAATACGCTTGGGTAAACATCCCTATGTTGACATACTGAGGGGTATCCGACCTCTCCCGTATATTTAGATACTGTGGCAATCCCGCCTCGCCTAACGTCCTTTTAGCAAATTTTTAGTTTACAATACTAGCGACCGTTTCCTAAATTTTACACGGGACAAAATCTTTCTTCTTTATCTTTTTAATGTCAAAGGCCTCAGCGACGGATAGAGCTGTCCTCATTCAGGCCAGCACTTGGAACAAACATAGAAAAAATAAAGGAAATATATCACAAAGGAAAATAATGAGAATTTCAGTGCAGTGAACAACTACTGCGTTGGGAGCGAACTTATATAAGTGAAGGGTGTAAACAAATCTAAAGGCAGAGAGTGAATATATCCAAGTGCAGGGAGCGAACACATCTAGGTGAAGGGATAAACATATCGAAGTGCAGAAAGTGAACACAAATGTATAAAATACTATATTCATTACGTCATTCATCTCTATAACTTCGGAAACCATTTACATTATAATTCCAGTCTACAGAGATATTCCACCAAGCTCAAGTCCTCAAAAAAAATGACATTCAAAACTACTGGATCCAATCAGCCTCCGGGGTTAACAACGGTAAACTGGCACAACCAATCAGCGTGAAGAACTCGGTTCACCTCGTGGTAACCAATCAGCGGGAGGGATTAGCAACGCGAATTTCCATTGGCCATTGATGTGGCCCATCGAACTTTAAGGATTAGTTCGCCAGTATCAGGCTACGCCAGAATATCCACGACCATGACGAGCCAAAAAAACATAAAAATGTGAACCAGCAAACATGAAAGTCAGAGACAAGGCCAGTCGGGGACAGTGGAGAGCAATTCTGCTTTTGAACCAACCAATTAGGGAGCCAGCGGCACGCGGCAACCTCCTGGCACAACCAGTAAGCAAGGGAGACCCATAATTAATATCCCTATAGACAGCCAATCAGGACTGGTGACCAATCATCGGGCAATGCTCGTGAATTATCACTGAGTACAATTCGTCACTCATTACAATCTTGAACTTGCTAATGATCGTCATAGACTCTTTAATGAGACCCTTAACCACCCAATCGCCGACAGGGTTCATTCCCTAAGACCCTGAACTACCCAATCACTGCCAGGGCTCTTTACCCTTGACCCCGAACCACCTAATCACCACCAGGGTTCATTCCCCAAGACCCTGAACCACCCAATCAACGCCAGGGCTCTTTACCCTAGACCATGCACCAACTAATCAATACCCAGGGCTCTTTAGACCTGAGACCCTGAACCACCCAATGAATATCCCCCATGGGCTCATTCCCCAGGATCCTGAACCAATCACACGGCGCCCAGGACCATTAAGCCCAAGTAATTGCCGCCAGGATGAACAGCCCTCACCCGGAAGGCTTACTGTCACACACGGGGTCATCAATCCCTTCAGCACGGCGATATGACCCTCAAGTACGACGGCACCTCCTTATGGACGAGAGCACGACCCTTTGGGTATGATGGCCGTGTTGAAAGGGCGTTCCGTCATATTCGAGGGTCGTACTAATGGTCGTTGCGTCGTGCTCAATCGTGCCGCCGCGGTCAAGGGTAACAACATCCACTTTAAGGGTCGTCCCGCCGTGTTCAACGGTCGTTCCATCGTGCTGAAGGGTCGTCCCGTCGTGATAAAGGGTCGTCCCGTCGTGATAAAGGGTCGTCCCGTCGTCCTCGGGAGTTATCAACAAACCCGCAAAGCAGCGACCTCTATCATTACGGTAATTGCAATGAGAATACACTAAAGGGGTCATTATTTCCAGGGGTATTAGCGCAATTACACGATAATTAAAGCAGATACTAATCAAAAGGGATAATAACAGCCTGCAATTTATTCTATAACTATTTAAGCATTGGCCGGGCGTACCAGCTCGAGTGCGTTGACTCAAATTAGTCTTAGTTATAGACCGAGTGTGTTGTCTACCAGCCACACAAGTCCGGGGTAGCCTAGAGGGTGTCGAGTTTTCTCAAAGGTACGGCATGTGACTTCGGCAAAGCGTCGACCGAGTCTGAGAACTGTCAGCCGGGGGATGAGAAATGGAAAATGATATTCAACTCAAGAAATCATATTCTGGAAAACTATAATAGAAAATGCGAATACAAGATGTCTCGGAGAGCGCTGTCTACGGTGTAAAAATAGAAGGATCTTGGAGTTATCATCCAACGATCTTGAAGTTAATTAAACACACAACAGCCGATGCTCAAAAATAAAACTACATCGTTCGATTTCTTTTTTTTCAATAACTTTCAATTACAAAACATCAGAAACCGTATTTTCCCCCTGATGAATATTGCTAAGACCATACCGTCGGTTCGCGAAACTGTTGTGTCACCACATTACCGAAAGCAACAAGACAAGCTCGAAACTATCCAGAAGAGTGCAGCAAATTTCATGCGAGAATTGTGAAACAAACGAAGGAAGTAATTATGTTCTCTTGAGAGCTGCGAAGGCTCCCTTGAGACAAATAAAAGTGACTGAGATCCCTAGACACCTTGATAACACTGAAAGAAACACTACTCGAAGTACAGAGGAACCTTGCACTTGTGAAGTTGGTGATCCATCACGAGGTTATCTACTGAAGGACGGTAGTGGGTGTCAAAGGGTCGTAATTTTGCAGGCGGTGGAGACAGGATGAGCAATGTGTCGTACCCCCATGTTTCTCTGGCCTAATCGGGATCGTCTCGACATAAATACCACATCCTCAACCAATGAAGAAAACCACCACACAATATCAAAGTACAAGGCAACTAAAGAAGTAAATGCCGTGCACATCAATTTCATGAATGAACAAGCGGTAAAAACTGTAAATTACATGAAGATGTCGGGAGACCATGCTGAAGTGTGGGTGTAGAGCGGCTTGCCAGGCTGTGTCCAGGTAGGGTGGTAAGATGAGGAGGGTCTTGATCCCTTAGCTAATGGCCAAGCGTGAGTGAGCTCTGACTGTTTAGTGTGGCCAGGTGTCACTTGGTTAGCACCCCGGGGGAAGGGATGTCCTGCTCTTATCAGCCATGCGCGTCGCTACTGTTGCTTTGTATTCTGTCTTGTCCTGAGGTCTCGTCTTTTGAGAGTCTGGCGCGGCCTCACTGGTCTACACAGCCTCTGTCATAGACGCAGTCGTGTTTAATCTCAGGAATACATTTATAACTGACGTGTTGGCAGCGAGATGTCGATTCCAGAGGACGTGTTTCACAACGTCCTGTCGTCTGGTCTGTTGATGATCCTTGCCGCGGGTCTGATGTGAGGAGACCAAGTGAGACGTTATGCTTGTCAAGGCGACGGGATTCACATTTTGCGGAGCCCTCAGCAGTGCAGGAGAATCGGTGACTTCCACTATGTGTGTTTGGCAAGGGTTAGTGACCTGAGTCACCACGCTGTTCATGATGAGGTTCCCGATTCTCTCATTCGTGTATGAGAGGATGAGGGTTCAACTCGTCATTTGCATTCCTGCATCTGCTTGGCTGGTCCTCTATATCACCCCCTTTAAAGCTCCCTCATCAACCTGGTTCGCAGAAGTTATTTGGTTTCTACAGAACATGGCTGACCCCCAATCGTGGTTGTGTGCGTGTGTGTGTGTGTGTGTGTGTGTGTGTGTGTGTGTGTGTGTGTGTGTGTGTGTGTGTGGAAGGGCTTTCTCACTTCGCTGTCAGCTGAGGACTCAGTGAACGTATTATTAAGGAAGATTCGTTTACATTTCCGTATCTCAACAGTGAAGGAGATCACAGGATCAACATGCTTGAGTTAAATATTCACAATGCAAGTACGGATGTCGACATCCAGAAAACGGATTCAGTCGTATGTGAATCTTGGATCTGATGATTCGTCTACGATAAGTAAATTAACGATTGTTTCAGGTGATCCTCGTTCCTAATTACTGGCAACCAATCATCTACATAACGACGTAAACACGCGTAAAAAGATGAAAAAAAAATCACGTTACGCCAACGTAATTTCCACACGAAGCTTCTAACAGTCTTATTAGGGGTGGAAAATTTCACGTGGTGTTGAAGACAACAGACTGTGAGGCAGGAGGGAAGAAAGGCGCGTCACACCTGCTCACAACACACCCAACAGCCTCGCACCGTGACTGACACTTCAATCATGTCGTAAACTTCACTGGAAATTCCTCGTCATTTTTCAAGACGGTGGCCGCCTACCTTGCCAAGACACCTGTCCCTGCCAAAGAGTGTCCCCCCCCCCCCCCTCTCTCTCTCTCTCTCTCTCTCTCTCTCTCTCTCTCTCTCCAAGGATCTTGTGCATGAAGATTATGCCAGAGAGAGAGAGAGAGAGAGAGAGAGAGAGAGAGAGAGAGAGAGATCAGAGTGTTCAGCGGTAAGAGAATGATAAAGGTGAGCGTGAAGGGAGGAGAGGAACCATTTTATTACAGTTCCTGTTGACGAAGAGTTACGGTGAGGCGACCCTTTTCCCGCCATGAGGCCCCACCTTACACATCTATAACCATCTATCTAAATAAATATATTTCTTTTCATATCTGCAGAGGCGGTATGGGCAAATGAATGTACTAATCAAGGCCTTCTCATTAACGCCATATGTGAGTGGAGTGTGTGAGTGCGTGTGTGTGTGTGTGTGTGTGTGTGTGTGTGTGTGTGTGTGTGTGTGTGTGTGTGTGTGTGTGTGTATATATATATATATATATATATATATATATATATATATATATATATATATATATATATATATATATATATATATATATCCCACCAGACATACACAGATCTGAAACTACACTTCCCCAGACATACACGAGTTACTCTTTTTCGTCTATACTCTGGACACCATCCATCTCCGCAACATGACAAATACTGATTCAACAAATCAGAAGACCCCCTCATGCCCAAGATGCGACTCTTACACTACAGATTCACTCGTATGCTGTCCTGGACTCACCTCACATCGACATGAACGAGACATCACCACACTCCATGACCCACGGTCCTGACCAGCGGACGTGGCTGGCTTCGTGAGCTTTGCAGGAGCTCCATAGAAGGAATTCCCGGAGCAAGAAGGTCACTGTGTGTGTGTGTGTGTGTGTGTGTGTGTGTGTGTGTGTGTGTGTGTGTGTGAACACAAACATACACATATACTCACCAAACACATACATTCGTAATGAAACATTCCGGAGTTGATGTATAAAAAAAAAAAAAATTCTGTGAGCGTTTTGAAAATTTTGCATGACCGGCAATGTAGTCACAAGGAAAATTTACTACAGAGCATTATAATGGCATGCAAGGAACAATAAAGTCTCGAAAATTAGTGTAATTACAGCTGGTGGGTGAGTACCGCGTGCGTGGTACATGAAAGACACGTAAGCACCCAAAGCACAGTACTTACGTTTCTTTGTGTACGACGGTTGTGTTGTCTCGCTACGATAACTTCACGTGTTCCGTCATGTGATGTACGATAACCCTCGGCGACGTTACTCTCTCCCTTGCCAGGTATAAATTCTCAGGTATACGATACTCTCACTGGCGGTGCACTGTGCACGAATTTCACCCACGTGTTGCAGGGGCAGTGACTGGCTTGGGTACAGCGTCTCAACCTCTCTCATCCTCTAGTCCCCAGAACTCACCTCCCAGTCCCCCGTGCCTCACCCTCCAGTCCCCGCACCTCATCCTCCAGTTCCACAGCTTACCCTCCAGTACCTGCACCTCGCCCTTCAGCCACTACAGCTCACGCCTCCAGTCTCCATACTTCACCCCTGCCACACTTCACCCTCCAGTCCCTCAACTTCAGCCTTCTGTCGCACTTCACCCTCCAATCCCCATACTTCAACCTTCTGTCGCACTTCACCCTCCAATCCCTATACTTCAACCTTCTGTCGCACTTCACCCTCCAATCCCCATACTTCAACCTTCTGTCGCACTTCACCCTCCAATCCCCATACTTCAACCTTCTGTCGCACTTCACCGTCCAGTCAAAGCCAAAGTTTAACCCTTCAGTGACGGAAGTCACTTGGTAAACAGCAACTCCACCATAAATACTGTACAGCACTCAACCTCTTTAGCACGTTACGACCCTAGGGTGTGGTGGTTGCGTGACCTCTGACCTGACATTTATCAGAGATCAAGTCAAAGGCCAGGCCAGCGTACCAGAAATCAATCCCGTCGTGCTCAAAGGTAGTACCGTCTTGCTCAAGTAGTTACGGTCTTGGCAACCAAGCTAACCTTGTTTGGAAACAAGAACACCAGAGAGCATATATCTTCCCACATCTCCATGATATATATATATATATATATATATATATATATATATATATATATATATATATATATATATATATATATATATATATATAAATATATATATATATATATATATATATATATATATATTTATATATATAATCTGAAGGGAGAAAAAGTCCAAAATTCTGAAAAATGTAACTTGGGAATAGCCTCAGCAGTAATGATACTCGCAGGGGATCAAACCCTAATCTGAAACTGACGAAGACGATCCAAACAATATCATCGTCTTGAGACCTTTATTAAAAACGAGCCTCCTCGGCTGTGTACCTTCCCAGGCGCCTCACTGCTTCATGAAGGCCACTAAGGCAAGTGAGTGACGGCGGCGCCTCCAGAAACCTCCGGCCATTACCCGAAATGGCTTGATGCATACGACTTGTGAGGCGGTGACATGGAAGAGTTGTGAGGTAGTGACAAAGGACAACTTGTGGGGAAGCAACACGGACGAGTCGCGATGTTAATAAGGACGGCTTGTAAGGCAATGACAAAGACGAGGTGTGACGTATTGATAACGGAGGACTCGTAAAGCAGTGACACGGACTAATTATGAGGAACTGATACGAACAGCACGTGAGGCAACGAAACGGACAGGTCGTGGGGTAGTGATACGGACGAGTTGTGAGGTAACGACACGAACCAGCGGGGTATACATGACAGGGTCGTTTTAACGGCGTTTATGGTCATTCGTCCTCTGTGAGACTGTTGTTCTACGGCCGTTAACGTCAACAGTGGACGGGCCGTAATAAAAAATAGGTAGCATACACACAGACACACACAGACACACACTCAAACACACACACACACACACACACACACCGTAAGAGGTGGACGCCATTGGAAATCGATCCTTGAAGAGGAACCCAGTGGCTCCAGACCGGGGCGTGTGAGGGGAAGGGGGTGTATAAGGTAAAGGATGGGTAGGGTAAGGCACGGGTGCTGAGGATGGATGTAGGGTGTAAGGCAGGAAGAGTGAGAGATACGTGGCATGTGCCAAGAGACAAGAGTGCTTGGAGGAGGCAGGACGTAAGGTAAGAAGACTGAGTTACCTAAGGTGAGACCAGGGCGCTGGGGAAGGAGGGGTGTGTGTATGGCAGGGAAACTCAGGGAAGCCGACAGTAAGGGTGGGGTTAATAGGTATGCCAAGTAAGGAGATCTAAGTAAGAAACTTTAGGTAAGAGGGAATGAGGTACCAAAGGGTAGCCGATGGGGTGAGAATGGTACTATTCTGTCTTTACAGGTGACAACAACTGGTTTCAAGAAGGACTGCAGCAAATGAAAAAAAAAAAAATGCTATTACGCTTTTCGTATACCAGTAAAATTATTAATAATCTTGGTTATATCACTTATTCGCAGCGGTTGGGTTATCTTGCTTTGGTTCGCTGGTTGAGAGGTATAGTTACACACATAATTCATGGCTGCAAGACGGAGTCGTCACCAGGAGTGACAGCAGATATACTGGGGTTGAGGTTGTAACTATATTAGGACGGCAATAGATAAACTGGGCCACAGACGCAGCTGTTGATGTCATTACTCAGACATCATGAAGGTGACAGGTAAATGCCAGGCCATCTGTTATAACCCCGAGCGACACAGGCACGCGCACATAACTGATATTGTGGAGGAGGTGTTAATAATCTTAAGTGGCGAGTCAAGGTGACGAGGAGGAAGAAGCGTCCGTGACGGTGGCACACATGCTCTCTCCCGGACGAGACGATTTAATCAAAATATGCTGACATGGGATAGTCCCTCCTCCGACGGAGGCTGTGGTGGATTCTATTTAATCAACGCAGTGCTGAGGTAGCACTCCAGGCCTGTAGGGTGATAAGGTGGTATTCTTGGCTTGTAGGATCCTAAGGTGGTACTTCTGGCCTGTAGCTTAAAGTGGGTACTCTCAGCCTGTAGGAGGCTGGGGTAGTACTCTGGGCATGCAGATTGGATGTGGGCAATAAGACTGGATGTTCGGCAGTTGTTGACGCTGTCTGACGAGGGCGGGATAAGTGATTAGGTATAAACACCAGAGTTCAAAAAGATAAGAAAAAATTCTTGTGAGCTGACCAGCATAACACTAGAATGAAGAAATCTGTCCATCTCATGGTCTGGAATTATATAAAAGAGATGCTTAGGTTGAGCGCATCGGCCAAAAGAATCTTGGAATACATAATAATTGGTTTTAGTAGGGACGGAGGACAACTGTGTAGGCAGAACAAGGGCAAGACAAGTTTCGTTACTTGTCAGTAGAGGGATGGGCCCCTTTGCCTCTACTAATTAAGTTAGGCGCGTTGGCGGAGGGCTGAGGTGGGGGCTGAGAGTCAGGTTTCGGCCAAGCGAGGGCGCGTGTGGCCGGCCGCCGTACTCTGGTGGTCGGTCTCTCGTGTCTTGCAACACAACACCCACCAGATAACTGATCAGCCCCTCACTCCGCTACAACCAGCCAGACAAGAATCTGCCGCAGGAGAGGAGCGATGACTAGCGACCCTTACATCACTCTGAGAAGAGGAGCCTCACCATCACAGACACTACGACCCTTTTTTTTTTATTTTTATCAAATCTGTCATCAGGAGCCACACCATCAAAGACACTACAAGTGGGGCTCCTCGCTGCACGAGACTCCTAAACACAACGTACACAACATATATCACGTGCGTAAGATACCATAATAGCCCTCTTTAATGGTGCCATATGTCTCTTTAATGGTACCACAATATCTCACTTTAATGATACAGATCGCACTTTTATCATGTCCCTTTATTATGTCACTGTATGTCGTGTATGCCATACATAATTCCTCACCCCTAAGTCCGTTCGTCAGTCTGGGGACACATTCGTTATTAGCACGATGACTGAAGACAAATACGTCACAGAAACTTTATAATTACACCACAGGTGCCTTCCTCCCTGTGGAACTAACAAACTGATTACATTTTCGAGCACGAACTTAAATAAATTTACATATTAATTGGATTTTTTTGTTGATGTACCTCAGGAGTGATGGACATGAAATTCAAATTTAATACTATATATCAAATATATAATAACTAAACACGTACAAATACTGACTTCTTTTTCTCCTTGGGGCGAGCTTTAGAAGGGCTTCCAAAGCCTACAGAGAACTTCAATAATCCTGCTAGTACCACCATAAGCCTGCTTGGATTTTGGTTGTCTTGTTCGGAGTCCTGAAGCCTTGCTGTGATTTTCATTCCTTTGCAGAGACTTTCGAAAGCCCCGACCGAGTTTCCAATGCCTTCACTTTCTGGGTGCTTGCTACCATCAACAAAGACTGACTAGTTCTCTATCAACCCGCTGCCTCTTTTGTTACCTCGGTGGGACCTCTAAAGCTTTGTAAGACCCCTTTTAAAATTCGCTTTGACGTCTGATTTTCAAGATGGTCTTTAAGTTATTACCGGCGGCTCTACGAGACCTCAGTTGGACTCCTAAGAGACTCAGTGTGGCTCTTGACACATCAATAACAAAGAGACTCAGAGTACACGGCTCTTGGCATATCAGTAATAGACAGAGTGGCTCTCAACACAACAATAACAGACTCAGAGTGGCTCTTGACACATCAACAACAGACTCAGTGTGGCTCTTAACGCATCAATAACAGACTCAGGGTGGCTCTTGACACATCAATAACAGACTCAGAGTGGCTCTTGACACATCAATAACAGACTCAGTGTGGCTCTTGACACATCAACAACATTTGCTCTATGCAAGACACTACAGTCTTCCCAACACCATCTAGACCCTACAGACCTTTGACAAGAAGAGTAAGACTCTAATCCCCGAGGCCTGTTAAGCTGCTGAACACGACAATACCACTTTCAGGTCGGATGACGTGACCTTTTGACCTGATCCTTAAGGGCAAGTCGAAGGTTACGTCATCATACCCTAGGGTCGTACCCTCGTGCACAAGAGGTTAACAAACTTGGGTCAACAAGCCTTAAGGGGATTTAAGATTCATCTCAGAGAATTGACTTCCCCCTCCTCTTTGGCTTGAGAGCATTATCGGAGTTACAAAGACCTGATGGGATATTCTTTTCTTTGAGGGGAAGGGAAGAAGTTCGTACCACTCGTCTGGTTTAGCTTACGTTGACAATCATTTGTGAAATCCTCTTGTGATCTATCTTTTATCACACTCCCGTTAAGAAAAAGATAAAAAAATGTCATACTGAAAAAAGAAACCACTATAACATGGGTTTCGCCCTCCCTATTGTACACCAGACGCATTTCTCCTTATCCAAGACTGACTTTTCCTTTAATAAACTGCAATTTTCTTTCTAAGTGACCAGCTATTTTCTCTTCCCTTTACAAATTTGTCAACACAGGTGAAGCTCAGACAGACTGACAATAGAATAGACAAGAGACTTCTACAAGCGACATCAGACGAATAAAAAACAAGTGCGCTAATAATAAAAGAACTCAAATCAATGGCCGGAGTTTCTAATGGCGTAAAACTATGACTTTGAACAGTACCGGCCTGCAGGCAGTGATCGCGTGTGACTGTATTAACCGAGTGAGTGAGAGATAACGTTCGCTTGTGTTGCCAACAGCAAAACCCGACTGTCAATATTCCATAAACACCAGCAGATGTCACCGGCAGTGGATGGATGGCTGGTGGGTGGGACAAGGCATGCAGGTCGACACGCACCCAGTTTTTATCCCCCCCCCCCCCAACCCTTTATGACTACATGCAGGAACGCCATCATGCTAACATTCCCAGGCCGTTGGTCAGGGAATGAGAGGAATGTACATATCTATGCTAACCTTAATGTAATGGTGGCACCACAGTAAGGGGAATACATACTAATGGAAACCTTTCGCCCGGAATTCTTTCTCTCCCTCCTGATATATATATATATATATATATATATATATATATATATATATATATATATATAACGTGTACATTTGATTAACGAGGATCTTGCATGTTACTGGGGAATGGTAGGAACGTGATATGCGACAAGGTATTTCAACTGGACCCTTAAAGGAAGACGTCTAGCAAGAGGCCCCGGAACGAGATGGACTGAGGGAATCAAGCACTCGCTCAGGAAACAAAAAAGGAGCGAAAACAATGGAAGAAGTTGAAGAAAACAGAGACGACGAGGGGAGGGACGAGTGGAAATTGATTGGGGGAGCTGGCGACTGACAGCCTTCCAGGCGTTTCGTGAGAAAGGTGTAAAGTCGGGGTGAAGATTCAGTGTTCTGCCTTGGCCTGGAGTCTGTCTGGCTGTTGATGATACGTTGGGTCTCAGCGGATGTCGATGGCTTCTGTGGCGTCCGGCCGTGTCCCATCATTGCAACACTCCCATTATTTTGCTGTCGGTGACGGGACGCTGGTCGATTTTGAGGGAAGGCGTTGCGACGTTTCTCCCGCATGTTCCTCTACCGATCCTTGTCGCAGATGTGAGGTGTCCATGTAGGTCACAACATGACTAAATTATTACAGCATGTTGGAGAAGGACGGCGTTCTGTGTCCTACCGTTTTCCACGATCGGGTTGGCTGACCTTCTCGATCACGCATTAGACGATGAGGTTCAACGTGTCTTCTGCGCTCCAGCATGTGGTGCACCAAGGGGGGTGAGGGGTCGCGTGTGTGTCTCCCAGGGCACTGTTCCCGCATTATCGTGCTAACTGGAATGCTTCCACACACACACACACACATACACACACACACACACACACACACACACACACACACACACACATACAAACAGGGAGCCACACGCATAATGAAGGACACATGTCCCACACACTACGTACTACTACGTGCAGCGATCTGATCTGATTCTGTGGAATTTGTAAAGCGCTAAAACACATAGGTTATTTAGCGTTTTCTTTCTTTTTCGTTTTCTTTTTTTGCATAACAAATATACTTATAAACGTGAAACTACTTACAATCATATATATTTTGGTGTCCATTAAAAGCAATCTATTAACTTTCTTTATTCACACAAATTCCATAATCTGGCTTCATTTAAAAAAAAAAAATTCATCAATCTATCTACTTGAAATCGTTGCCCAAAACCTCTCTCCAACCAAGTTATTCCTTCCAAAGTTATCATATAATTCATATTCGAGACTCCTGTACTTTCTGGCATTCCGTTCGTACAAGTTCCACGATCATACGACACTGGTGTCAAGGTAGTGGTGTAGATCTCCTTCCCATGAAGACACACCATGGGTCAACACTGTATAACCGATCCTCAGTCGACAAATAATCCTCTCCAAACAGCGACTCCCGTTGAAGGAAAAGGGCCATATATCCTCATCCACCATAGTCTGATGTTCTACTGGACTTCCTGTCTTAACTCATCGGTTACACCTACCATTAGTGGCGGGACAGAAAAACAGTTTTCGTTCCAGTGACAAACCTTAATCAAACCTGCGAGACTACAGTACATACCGCCTTCCCAAATGATCATACAATGAGCCAAAAACCGAAGGAATAACAAGGCCGAAAATATAAGCAGCTGGCGCATGCGCCTCTAAATTACGTAGCCGTCTCTAAACTACGTAGCCGTATGTCGCTACAGGATATAACACATTCTGTATCAAGGCGAAGTAACAAAGGAAGTCGACTCTGTTATAGTTCATATGGCTGTCTGCAGATTTTTAACTAAAGGCTGAAAAAGAGGATGAAATGTTAAATTGACTCTTTTCTAACGTTGGGCAGAGTGAAACATGTCACTCAAGAGACACGTTATGTGGCAAGGGAGCTGAAAAATAATGGCCGGAACCCTGCGACTAGTGACAGGTTGTGTAGGGTCTTGTAAATACGTCTCTCCCGAGCTGTCGTCAACACTTACCGTGGTCCCTCCCTGCCTGCCTGACACAGGTGGCGGCCACACCCTGACACAACCTCTGTGACCATACCCACAAATAACACACGTCTCTCGGGCTGAGGCGATTTGCCCCAAGTCCTTCCTACATATTGCTGTAAAATCCCCGCCAAGTTAATAACTTCTGGCCTCTCTCTCCCTCCATCCTCACAAACAAGCTATCTTTGACTTTTACGGAGAAGGGGCAAATTTTCTTCGTTGCTGGACACAGATTACGCTGTTTTACTCACACACAAAAATTCTGTGGCTCAAAAAAAATTCACGAGTCATCAAAATGGAAATGACTTCACTATCCGGCAAAAGGATGGAGACGGCCAGTTGGTTATTTGGGCTTTCGGGACTATTGTCTCTCAGGGTCATTTCAGACCATCAAATTCATAACTACCACCGATCGAAAATTCTGACCATCATCATCAGGTGTTCTAGGCCATTCTACGTCTATCAACATTCACTGCAAAAGGTGTGTGTGTGTGTGTGTGTGTGTGTGTGTGTGTGTGTGTGTGTGTGTGTGTGTGTGTATGTGTGTGTGTGTGTGTGCGTGTGTGTGTGTGTGTGTGTGTGTGTCAATGACAGCCCACTCTAGCTTAAGACAGTAAATCCCTTTGAGATCCTGTGTGTCGTGCTGATACCCTGGAAGGAGCGAGCGAGTCGCTCCATGACTGCCTTCTTGAGCAACGAGACGTGATAGTGATGGGAGGCGCGCTGTGGCGGGAGCACCCTGCGACCCTACCCCAGCCCGTTGTTACGGCCCACACGAGTGAGTCATTACACTAATTGCAGGCGTTCTTTTCCTCGCTCACACTCGTCCATATTAAGGCGATGCAATAGTCTTCCGCTGAATCAATACTTTACCCGCTATGGGCGGGTGATGAGACCGTCTACTAGACTACCCCAATGTAATGTTCGATGTCATGAGTCGCGGTTATAATACTAAGAGACAACGTGCGCGTCAATGCAGAACTTCTCACTCACAGAATTCTTAAACTGCTTTTATCACGTGGGCAAAACATACAAGACTGTCATATTTCTAGGCGCAGACCCACCCTCGCAAAACTGTTTCTGTTTGCTATATAAACAATGCGAACAAAGGACACAGTAGGTCGATGAACATTTATGAGCTAGACAGATCCGTCCAAAGGTTTTGAAAGTCGACAGTAGTTCTCTCCAACCCTTTTTGTATCGAGTGACGCAAAACTTCACAGGCGGTGTGTTTACTTGGCAAACTGGACGACTTACAAGGATCTGCGATTAAAGAATATCAATATTCTTTTGTTTTCGTAGACATTAAGATCTGCCGAATTGGAAAAGCCCCACACTGCTGTGAGATATTCGCCTGCTTCTTCTCCAGCAGATGAGCCATTACCTTTATAATGATAATCATCAAATCAATAAGTTACAGATGTTTGATGAAATTCATCTAATTATCATGCCACGGTACGATCCCTCAGCACGACGGTGCGACCCTTGAACATGAAAGTACGACCCATAACCACGGGTCGTACCGTCGTGCTCGTGGTGTTTAATACCTACACTTCACTACCTTATCCGGTTGTGTTAGAGATACGCTCTTTTTTAATGTCACCCTTTGTACCATATCATGTCAGGATCCATTTTCTTTGTTGTCTCAATGGCCAATCATGTTTATTGCTATCATTACAAAAGGAACAATAACAGATCTGTTACCGTGTGTGAGCAGAGTGGTGTACACAAAGCTATATGTCCGGACGTGTGTGGGGAGAGAGACGTTAAGCAAGGACGTGTGAGGAGAGCGATGTTTATAACCGCAGCCACACGTACGGTTGTGATGTGCCAGCAACGTCTACATTCTGTCAGGTCTCTCTCTCTCTCTCTCTCTCTCTCTCTCTCTCTCTCTCTCTCTCTCTCTCTCTCTCTCTCTCTCTCTCTCTCTACCGAGCCCCAGGCCACTCACCTCCGGCAGGGACACAGCCACTTTTAACTTTACGGGTCAAATACTTCTACTCTTGTCTGGAAAAAGAAAGCGGAAATTTAAATAATCTTTCACGCATTTCCCATCTGTTTCGTCGGGGATTAAATAATACCAGATGAGGGTACCACCTTTTTTCAATGGGGAAGGCTGCAGTTTGGAACATAAAACTAGACCCAGACCAAGCCATACAATAAAGGCTGAGCAGCATTTGTTCCTTTTTCTGTCCTCTTTTAGGGTGAGAATACGAGAGGGAGGGAGGGAGAGAACAAGACAGAGGGGGGGATGGTAAATTATCCACTACCTGACCCCGCCAACCCACCAACCACAATCCCCTAACAACCCTACCACGCTTCGAATATCTAACGATCCACATTTACGAAAGGATAGGCAAGAGAAAGTTACAAGGCAGGACATGTAGGAAAAGTATATAGAGAACATGTGGTGAGATGTTAAGACTGTCCCAGCTGCCTGGTTTTAACGAGACATGTATTCATATTACGGCCCGTAATCCTGACACGGAGGATGTAACATGGGGTCCGAACATCACATCAACATTCCTCAGTCAGGAGGGTAGTACTTCTTCCCTGGGCGGCTGCTATTTACAACCTACTGACGCGGAGGATGTAAGATGGTTCCGGGCACCACTTCAACACCCCTGAGTCTGCTGAGGGGGGTAGTACTTCCCTGGGAAGCTGTTGCACACAAGCCAACGATGCAGAGGGTTTAAGACGGTTCCAGGCAGCACAGCTGAGGGGGAGGGGGTCGGTTCTCGGAGGTAAGGCAGCTTCCTCTCCTACAGCAGACTGGTTGCCGAACATCCATCGCAAAAAAACACTGTCCCACGGTGCCATGGACTATGGTCCTACCACGGTGCCACCGACAGTGAGGTATGGTGAACATATCGCGGTCTCTAGGGGAACACAGCCAATTCCTACCACCTGCCATTCCATGCGGGAATAAGATTAAGCTTATCTGGCTCTGGAACAGCACCTCGAGTCAGCATCTCAGGCACTAAGGCTAACTTAAGACATCACAAAACAAGAAAAAGCCAATCAGCGTCTCAGGCTCCGCCTTAGACTACTCTCGCGTGGGCATCAGGCCAGCGCCACCGTGATTACTGGCTGAGACCTGATTCTCTAATTTCCTCGTGTGATAGGCTTCCGGCGGGTTACATCCAGGGCAAGGCAGAAGACGAAGGTACGCCAAGCTCAGGACGGCCGACCAGGGAAGAACGGTAAGGTAAGGGAGCGAGGGAATGCTAAACTATGGTGCAGTTACACACGGGGTCGAGTGAAAGGCGGATAAAGTGCAGAAAGGGAGGGATGAAGGAACCGTGTGAGGGTATGGGATGGGAGCAAAAACAGGGACACAATAGGTGGAATGGAAGGGAGTTGCTGGGGGGCCGAGAGTCCCCCAACTCTGAACAGTAACTTGCATAGTCTCAAAGACGCTCATACTTCACCACTTGAGAGAGAGAGAGAGACAGAGAGAGAGAGAGAGAGAGAGAGAGAGAGAGAGAGAGAGAGAGAGAGAGAGAGAGAGAGAGAGAGAGCCATAAACCTCATCATTTGAAGCCATCGACGTCATCCTCGCCTTCTACCATGATACATGGCATCCCATAAAGTATTCTAGCCATAAATTGGTTCAGCTGCCCGAGCCTGAGCATCATGAAGCACCAACTGTCTCACATGGCTCTCTCCCCACCCCAACCCGCAATCCGCATCAGCCTCATCCAATCCCCCTCGCACCCCCTCTTATTAATCCGCAAAGTATCATGAGGTGGGAGGGAAAGAAACCTATGAAATATGATGGGCCATATTGGCTTCCTAAAGATGTACGAGGAAGCTTGACACCGTCGCTCGAAGATCTGCAGCTTCACACTGAGGCCAGTAGACTCGGGAAGTCAGACTACCATTAGATAAGACTGCCATGAAAAAAAAAGAGTCGATGTATGAGGCTGAGTATAGACGTCTGAGGCTGAGTATAAGACTAACAGTATACGCCCATATCAGAGTTTCAAACAGCTGTTATAAAACTCGGTATTTAGGACGCGCTTTGAAGTCCAATACTTGGTATATATGCATATGTGAGTGTGGATATGGACCTCAGCGTCTGAATACTATCATCATAAGACTTGAAATCTGAATATTGCCCTAATAAGACGTGAAATTTGAATACTCCCATGAGAGAGAGAAAGAGAGAGTTACAGATCGTGATAATAAGACGGTGGGACGGGAGGGGGGGTGTCTGACTACACAAAAGGATGACAAAGTTAGAGACAGGGATAATATGATTCAGAACTTCAATGGAAATAATGAGACTAAGCTTAAAACTACGCCATCCCTAGACTTGGACCATGCGACTGTCATAATAAGACTCTAACTCTGAAATAAGATTCAGGGGGAAGAGACCGCCATATGGCTTGGAGTTTTGAGACTGCAGTCATAAGTTCCTATTAAGTGTGAGATATCGAGCGAAGGACTCGGTGTCCGGGACGGCAGTAATAAGATTTTCGAGGTCTGAGAAGGCAGTAATATTACTGGTGGTCTAAGACGTAGGTAATAAGTCTTGGGGTATGAGATGGCGGTAATAAGACTCGGGGTCTGACAAGGAAGTAATAAAGACTTGTAATTTGCGACGGCGGTAATAAGACGGTTTCAAGCTCTTGAGGGAACTTGAAGCCTCTGAGACGGCCGTCATATGTTTCTACCAACTCTTAAAAGGAATCGAATACAAGACTAGAAGACTTGGGAATTAAGGAAACAACCATGAGGGAGCACTATCATCAGCCTCAGTGTCTCAGCACCAGGGGATGAAACGGCCACCACGAGGGAGCATTTCCATAAGTCTTAGTGCTTTGGCACACTTTCGAAATTGTCGTCGTGGTTCAGATGTTTGCTTGCAAAACACTATCGATAACTTGATCATCAGTTAGCCGGGCTTGGAAGAGGCCAGTCAGCGGACGTACGGTGTGACTGGCTGAGGTCAATCAGCAGGCTGGTGGGGCAGGATATCAAGCAGGGTGGTGCAGCAGGACGTCATCAGCAGGTCCGTGCAGCAGAATGCCAACAGGTCAACAGGATGGTGCGGCATGATGCTAGCACGTCAAGAGGACGGGACAGGAGGATGTCAGATGGTGACAGCAGTATGATGTCTGGTTGTTGGAGAAGCATGACATCAACAAGGGGGTTAGAGGAACTGTCAGCAGATCAAAGCGGGACGGCATCAGCCAGTTAAATACCACATGAGGGAATCGCCGCCACGGCATGTCTTCTCCAAAGGATCGTACCGTCGCGCTCAAAGGGCATACCGCCGTGATCAGAGGTCGTACCGTCGTGCTCAAGCATTGTATCGTTTTCCTCAGGGGGTTAATATCCTTAATTACCATGCCCACACACACACACACACCACACACACACACACACACAAGTGGCGCCACATCTCTGGCTTAGCCCCACCTTACGATACCAGTGGTCAGCGCTACCACTGCTGGGGTTGTGATCGGTTACCAGACTGCTGCCTATGGACTTCTATAATGCGGGCTCAGGCCATTCCAGTTTAATTAAATCCATTCATTAATACGGATCAGGCGTACAGGATGCCGCTTTATGTTTTATTTCAAACACATGCTCCACGTACATAATGAGGCAGGCCTTAAATAGTTCGGTAACTTTCCGTGTAACGAGACTGACCTTGGACAGTTTCAAACTTTCCTCGCCGTCGCTTTAAGCGATATGTACCAAAAAAAAAAAAAAAAAAGTTTCACAGAAAAATCAAACAATAAAAACCGTTACTAAATGAAGACCTATATATATAAAGCATCAATAAAGTCATCAAACACAACAAATTGGTTTAAAATAATCCAGCAGGGAAGAGCGAGCAATTAGCTTTGTTGTTCACGGACACTCTGGTAGGGGTCGGCCGCTGGACCCTCCCCTTACCATGTCTGGGAGGGAAAAATTGAACTGAAACATTCCTCTTGTTATATGGATCCACCAAACGCTAATATATCATTATTCGAATGATAAATCCCAAGGGAGCAATCATGCACGTCTCTATGTATACAAAGAATCTTAAAAGTGAGTACAGTAGCTATTTCGATTTCGTAAATTCATATTTCATTACGCGAAAATACATCATATTGTGTGTGTGTGTGTCTACACTGAAGTACATTAGTCATGTCTCTGACCCCTCAATCAATCTACATTTTCAAATTCTTTAAATCCCTTTGTAGTCCTTTGCCAGAATTTTACTATCTAGTTTCGAGTCATGGCAAATTTTGACATTTTATGAGAGTTCCATCACCGGATCACTGATAATGTATGGTATGGGTCCCAGAGTAAACAATGTGGAAACCTGTCTGTCACTGAACCAATCAGACTCGGACGATTTATCGTTTATCATTCTTTCTTTTTTTTTTTTTTGACTGTAAGCCATCCATCCAAGAGAAAATTTTGCCAAAAAAAAGCAGAACCAGAGCGGAGCGCTCATCCTAAAAGAGGGAAAGAGAGGAGGGCCAACAGCTCGCGGCGGTATCCACATGTCCTTCTCCCTGGAGTGGGCCGGGCCGCTGTGGTTGACAGGAGGAGCCGGGTATTCACCAGAAGCAGCCATGTCACCAGTCCTGCCAACCATGCTTCCCTACACGACGGCACTCGCTGTTATCATCCAGTGAACTAAGGCGAGCTGGGGATGCACGGGCCACGTACACAGGGGACATGTGGTCTCAGAATCATCCCCAACATCTGAAGAAAGTGTTTCATAGATTCCTCGGCTGGTGGCAGTAACCTGGCGCAGGTGACACGCCCAAAATCATTTCAACCAACCACCCGACCAACTATGGGGATGATGCAAGTATCCCTAGTGCTGTCCATCCTACTGCTGGTGTGCGTGAAGCTAACGTGCGAATTTCCTATTACTGCGAAGTGAAGTCGTCCTGTAAAACTGGACCACATTCTGCTTCTCTGTCTCCTACCTCTCGTGTGGCTGTCACAGATACACCAAAATTATCCACCATCCCCGCCAAAAAAAGCTAGAACCTGCCAGTTACCGCGAAAACCAAAACATCATCGAAAAACATACTAGCTCACAAAATAACGGGAACTGTGCAACAGATGCTTCGTTATCACTGTAATGGCTGTGTTGTGAGAAGGAAAACAAATAATTACCTTGGAAACTTCGATAAGGTGAATGCGTCATTTTCGCCAAGGCCTTTGTGTGGCAGACTTTAAGTCTTTAATGAGACCAATGCTTGAAATTTAAATCAGTATTCATTATGCTTTACGAACTGAGTAATAGAATGTACAATGTATGAAAATACTGAGGAACAAGTTCTGCTCCGTCGGTCTCAACAGACCTCTAGTCCTGTAACGGTTAACCTAACCATAACTCAAAGAGGTGGCAGTATTTTGGAAAATAACTGGGAGGGTACTCTGACGTCATACCAGACGGTCAGCCAACTAAGGTGTACTGCCAGTGCTACGGAGGGGGACGACCGGAACACACTTACCAGGGGATAACTATATCTAGTATGACCACGAAACACGGAGGAACCAGCCTCACAGACGATGCTGCACATTCCCAGATCCAATACCATTGGCACCTGCGGTGGGCTGGTTCCTGGAGCTTTAACCCTATCCACTGCCAGGGGGTGGTCGTTCAGGCACCCCCATCCGACAAATCTTAGAACACCTTCCTCAGACAATCAAGATCCTTCTCAGATCACATACGTTCTCACTATGCGTGTAGCCCTTGCACATGAGACTCTGCCCATACAGTCATGATGCGAGAGAATAAAACCACCAGTTGCCACAGTGGTCTTCATCTTATTCCTTAACTACAGGTAGACTAGTTCCCCTGTTTGGCCTTCATCTTATTCCTTAACTACAAGTAAACCAATTCCCGTTTTGACGTCGAAACACCATTAATATCAGACTGGCACGACTGTAGCAAACGAAGAGAACTCAGGGCGTAAAATCAAAGACGTTAAACTTTTTAAGGCCAGTCCGTCCCACACAGGTGGCGTGTAATGCTCGGCCTCAGGAGGCTTGCACACTGACCTGACGAAGGCCAACAGTCTGGGTACTCACCAGGGGCACACTGATTACAGCATGACGCTCAGTTTATTCTATCTCAAGGGTAGTAAAGTTCAGCGTATCAGCGCTGAAGTGATTACAAGTAATTACTGTAATATGAACCTCAACACACAGACTCATAATTAACGTGTCATCATTCATAAGAGCCATGTCTGCTGATCATGTGGTTATGTCTGGCCCTCGAAGCGACAAGACACATTCTGAATCACAACATCACAATGAATCAAACGAAACCAGTTCAGCTAACATGTAATTATAACAACAAACGTTATGAGTCATGACGCTGGAAACTGCATCAACAATGGATGACATTTCGGAAAAAAAAAAAAAAAGAAATACAGTCGTGAAGGGGGATGGTAATTTCCTGTCTGCCAGTCAGAGTGGTGTCTGGTAAACGTGTCCGCTGATTGTCTGATTCGCTGGAGCCTCCACCATCTCTCCTCCCAGCTCTCGGCTTCGCAACAACACATGAGGAAAACCCTGAGAAATATTTTAATATAACCAACACCACCTTGGGTGGTGGCAGCGGTGGCCTTAACGAGCCAGGTTATCAATTGCTGCTCAACCCCCCCCCCCCTTCTCCCCTGTGCCGCCTGCCGGGGGGAAGGGGGGGGAGCAGAGTGGCCCCCCCTCCTCTCCCCTGCGCCGCCTGATGGTGGAGGAGGAGGAGGGTGGGGTGAGGGGAGCAAACAAGGATACCAATCGATGTGTTCAGCGCTGCCAAGCAGGGTACAAGGGAGAAGCAGAGGCGTACCGGTAACATCTCTTGAGTGCTGCCCCATGATGGGCCCCGAGGCACACCCGCACTGCTAGAGCCACACCGGTGCCGCCAACTGACACCACGCGCCACCACTGACCCTGAGCATCACATGCACCAGACAACCACAGACAGGTTCAGTGTTACAAACCCCGCTACTACTACTACTCCTGCCTGCCACTCACGGAGTCGTTACATCCCCAACTGCCGCCCCATGACCCCAGGGACGCCACAAGATGTCTATCAAGGAAGTGTTGTGGTGCCTGAGTGAACCACATCGCTACAGCATCAAGACTTTGGCAAACAAGTTAAAAATGTGAGTTGATTCGTCACCTCAATGATCACTGGTGATTACGTTTGTCTGTACGAGAAGGAGGATACACACACCAGTCTCCCCCCCACCACCACCACCACGTCCACGACCTGTGATGACAAGGGGGGGGGGGGGGGGATCTCTCCTTGCCTGGGTGAAGCCTGGATCTCTGGGTCCAACATTCAAGCGGACTTCTGGATGCCAATTACGCTACGACCGTGAGGGTATAATGTTACGATTTTGCTCCTTCAGTCATCCTAAAAAAAAAAAAAAAATTGAACCCATAAGATGTGTTCATATTTCTTCATTCATCTGTGAATAGGTAGAATATCTGGCTGGAAAGTCATAGGTAAATTAGCTGGCTTGGAAAGTAATAGGTAGATTATCTGGCCTAGAAAGTGACGACAGGTAGATTTCCTGGCTGGTAAGTAACGGGCAGATTATCTGGTTGGAAAGTGATTTCAACCTAAGCATCACTTCACATGTTACAAATGACGGTAAACCGGTGTTATGTACATCAAGGGCTTACTGACCACTTGCGTGTTTACAGCCACGACGTCCAACAACAACCCACATAGGGGGCACACGCATAAGTATGGCTCAGTGGTCTGGGTGAGACCGAGACAATCTGGTGAAGCTCCGTGTCAACCCCTTGAGCGAGACAATACCTTTGGGTATTGTGAACCTGGCATTTCATCGGACTGTTAAATGGGTCAGGCCTTAAGGTCAACACGCCACCACACCCCCAAGGATTCCTACCATCCTGCTCTAGGGCAGCCAGATGACAAGCAGCCCTCAATAATACCCCGGTAATTATTTCCTCAGGCGCACAAGACTTACTGAGTGGATAATTAAGACGCTAACGATGTGGACACGACCTGCATCAGCTGGCAGCCCCATGTAACAACCAGTCTCTCTCTAACTTTTCCAGGCCATAAGTGTGTGTGTGTGTGTGTCGCATATGCTGTTGGATCTAATGGCCTTCACAATTACTATTATCAGTATCACAAATACTATAATAATAATAAACACTTTAATAATGATAATAATAATAATAATAATAATAATAATAATAATAATAATAATAATAATAATAACAACAACAACAACAACAACAAAAACAATAACATTATTATTATCATTATTATTATTATTATTATTATCATTATTATTATTATTATTATTATAATTATTATTATCGTTATCATCATAATTATCATTATTGCCATTATTGGTAATGAGACACAAATAATTTCTAATAGGAGTACAGCTTCTACGGAAGAGGGTGCAGAAGTCCTTCCGTAGGGGAGCCGTGGACCAGGGGGGTCACGATCCCTGCACAGTCTTCCCCAAGACAAGTGTGTGTGGCAGGCTCGAAATCTGGCCGAGTCTCGTCACTATGGAAGTGGTACCACCAAATCCCCAGGGGCTTACGTGTGCTTCCTCGCAGCGTAATATTATACTCCCAAGCTGACAGTAGCCTCAACTGTGTTGTGCCTTCCCGACAGATCGCTGTCTAAATGTGTCGAATACGTTTTTGAAGCCCGCACTAAATACGATTCTGAAAGCTGAAAGAAGTAGTCGATACCGCGGAAATGTTCGTCGATACACACTTAAGGCTGTGACGGAACCCTCCATGATGAAGCAGAGTCAAATTCGATTCCGACTGTTGAGAGAGAGAGAGAGAGAGAGAGAGAGAGAGAGAGAGAGAGAGAGAGAGAGATGGGTGTCCTCCCCGCCGTGCCAAGACCTGGGGAACACGACCGCCCCCCTCCACCTCCACTCGGCTGTGAGTGTAGTGGACATCTTACGGAAAACTGGGTTGATTCTTCTTTTTTTTTCATCAAAACCCGGGAAGACCTTGCTGTGTCGATATAACTGCATGCTGTGTCAACACTGACTTACGTGCGCCTTACCATGTGAAGTCAGCGACACCCGTTCTGCTCTCACATCTCTTACCTACTTCGAGGGAAGAAGGTAAAGACAGACCTGTACCATGCGTGTCTGTGACGCATGTGGAATAAAACTGGTCCTCCCGGTGAGGCTTGGCATATATGCCAGAGGCTGTCTAGCTCAACTGCTGCGTAGATGAATGCGACAAGATTTTAAACCTCACCTATTTAGGAGCGTGACCACATACTTGCAGCCGAGGTTCCTCCATGCGTGCCTGTGCATACGGATCTCGGTCTAGACCCACACCAGCACATTTAATACCAGCCCGTATAAGTCTTTTGTTTACAGTCATTAAGTGCCTACTTTCATATACTGTCCCGGGGTTAAAGGAGGAGGCTTCTGAGTTGAACATTTTCAGGGGCTGGACACGACCTTTTGAAAAGTCACGGAATGTTTTGAACTTCGGGTTCAGGTCCATGTGGCACCGTGGTTGGGAGTGTTGGAAGCACTGCCGTCATTTTCATGTCAGGGTAATGTCATATCCACCAGAGTCGCAACACTGTCACTCTCCGGACATTAACCTTGGCGTCATCATGTTTCTGAGGCGACACGACACCTCGCGTCTGGGATATTATGATCGTATTACTGTGCCATCCACGCTAATTGACACTACCCTGCCAAAGGAAATGTGCTCAAATTTTAAATTTCTTGAGCGCGACGGTACAAATAGATGCCCATGAAAGGTCAGGTCAACCCCACGGTTAACGAAGAAAATCTGTCCACAGACAGTAGAGACCGTTTAAAATATCGTATCTTACCTGCCTGCGTCTATCTGTCTCTCTCGATCAGTACAGTATTGCTCAACATAACAGACTGCTCCCCCCCCCCCTACCACCACCATCACGTCCCCCCCCCCCCCACACACACACGTCATTCCCAGAAGACTGAATCATCCAAGTTGAAGCAGAAAATGCAGGGAGACGCCAATACTGAAAACGTTCAATCTACCTAATGAACAGTAAGATCACGTTTGCCACGTGACTAAAATCCTTTACAACCTGTCTGTATTCTCTTCCTCAACCATAAATAACATCGTAGTCATTTTCTAACAAGAGAGTTTATACTGTCATACCCAAACCCGTCAAACTAAAAGCATCTATATGAAAATCTTACATCATTCCAACTGGCCACAACCTTGCCTGAGGTATGTAACGCTTCCCTCACACAGCCACATTAGAAACAGTTCCCGACACGACCCAGTCACGGGATACTAAACAGTCCAGGGCCAAGAGAGTACACACAGACGTGGTCGTTACATCTTGCAGTTCTCGCACACACGTCAGAGGTCCATAATTCCTCACCACCTTCCCAGCTCCCTGCTCCAGCACACTTTCCCGGCAGGTAATCATACGAATCCGCCCGCAACACGAACACGAATCGTTACTGAAGTGTATACATGAATCGTGATATGACCGACTCTAAGTGGTTATTGACCTAATTGTCCTCGAGGTACGCTTCACAATGTTCTCGCCTTCGCTCTTGGTTTAAAAACGGGAGGGGCAGAGGTGGAATAGTATCACAGAAGGTTTGGTAAAGCAGTGTAGATCTTTGGCATATTCTTGCTCAAGTATACCGAGCAGATAATGAATGACAGGAAAACGTCGAAACAAGAACAAGGTCCCAAGCCTTCCCTCCTCCACACACAAGGTCTGGTAAGGCTCGAGTGTTTATATTTCTGCGTTTGCACCAGTAATTGCTACTGGCCTCTGGCGAGGTCGTCTTACCGCATGAGGCGACAACACCGTATCATTTCCAGAACACAAGCACCCTCAGAATCTTTGCTCAGCCCCGCAGGATTACGCCCATGTTGACATTTGTCCAGAGGCGGAGATAGTGACGTCACGCGTGAGAAGCGCCCGTTTTCTATTGACAAGTTTGCCCAGCCGGACCGTGCGGGACCGGTGCGTCGCCCACACCTCCGACAGATATCGTAAACTTATCGTAAGGCATTTATTTATGCCACGTCATCCGACGCTGGGGTTAAATACTGAGCGACTCTAAGAATCTAATAGATCACTGCGACGTAACAAGTCATTAAAACTTCAAGGAGAGCCGATACCTACTGGGAGATCGTGTTTGCACACGGGGTCATCGAGTTCCTAGTGCATGTCGAGGAAATTATGAAAACACACGTAAACAGGAGGCAACAGTGTGGTTACGATCTACGTTAAATTTCCAAAGTTAGGTTCGTAAACAATTCCCACCTGTGACCTTTTCCAGGACTCGAGGGATTTTCCAGTTGGGCTCGTATCCTGTGCGCCTGGATAACCCTGGGACACTTGTGTGTTCCTCAAGCTTTTGTACCCGTGTATGGCTTCATGACACGGCTCCACACCCAGACCTCGCCCTTGAGCGATGCATTCCGTAATAAAAAAAAAAAAAGGACTTTCACATTCGTTACAGACAATTGCTCAACCTCTTTCGATTCCAGCCCCACTGGGAGGAGGGCAGCGACTTCCTGGACCTCTGCCTGGCTCAGGTGCGATGCCTCGCCAAGGTTCCCAGTCTGTTAACACTGCAGACAAAAACCTCGTGGGTCAATGTGAGTTTCGCTGGGCGCGAAGTCTCTGGAATATAAAACCAGAGAGTCCAGTAGTCTGTAATTTGAGTGTCTCCCTGGAGCCGAGTGTGTCCGGGATATAGATTTGGAGTCCTGGTCTCTGTTGATATCTGGGAGTCAAAAGTGTGTACCCAGTCCCACTGCTGGACGTGTCCTTGTATCATAATGAAGAGACACGTAACTCAAGTCCTTTCCCTCTCAGCTCCTCTGGCTTAAATAATCTGACTTAAAAGTAGACTCTACCCCGAGTGCTGCTGAGTGCGGCACTGGTTATGAGTCGACGAGGAGAGCACTTCCCCGAGTCCTACTGGGTGCGTGCACGCATCGCTTGGCCAGTTCAAAGAGCAAGTTCAGGAGTCTCTCCTCCTGCGACTACTACTGCTCCTGGTTGTCTGTTATATCTGACTTGAGACTAACTCGACACCAGCCTGGAGTCCGTCCGCTGGCTGTTGTCAAGTGCATCGTGCGACGCATGTCTGTCCCGGATGAGAGGATAAACTCCCGCCGTGAATAACGTAACAATCCCTGACGCCATTAGATCAAACAAGGCAGCAGAAATGTCAGCAGGGGTTTGTGGCATTTCTCCAAATCCTGCCGCTCCTCGTCAGAGATTGAGAGAGAGAGAGAGAGAGAGAGAGAGAGAGAGAGAGAGAGAGAGAGAGAGAGAGAGAGAGAGAGAGAGAGAGCACAAACAGTTCTCTGATTAAACACCAGCACAAGGAGTCTGAATTAAGCTCCAGAATCTTCCCTCTCACGAACATGCCCATCCTCGTCCCTCCTCCTCCTCCTCCTTCTCCTTTCCTCGTTAATGCTTTCCCTCCGGTGCCACATGACAGACATCGTCCAGGGAAGAGGCTGCAGGGATCACTGTTGACTGACGTGCTCAACGAAAACTTCAAAGTCCCTTTGTTTTTTGTTGTTTTCTTTTATATAAGAACAACGAAGAGGAAGTTTCTCCACCTCTCTCTTTTTATGTAAAAAAAAAAAATCAGGCAGTAGAACAGAAAAATTTGAAGAGCCTACAGCAGTTCCACAAATCCATATCAAACAGCAGTTCCACAAATCCATATCAAACAAAATCATACACGAAGGCTTACAACAGATGATCAATGCTAACACATGCCAAGTACAAGACCTCCAGTCAACACTTACAACGGAGTCACCTCTGCGGTGCAGATCATCGCTCATGTCGCCATAATATGATGGCCAAGCGTCTGGCTACACCGCTCCCACCCGGCAGTTTCATTTCTTCCTTTGTTCACAAATTGTTCATAGATTACGATGAAGGAACACTATGACCTCCACCACCATATTCCCGCCCAGTCTGTCGGAATATCTTTCAAAGATGATGTCATAAGATTTTCACCTCTGATATGTCATTGGGTGTCATTATCTATTTGCAATAGACATTTTCTAATGTACGGAGAGAGAGTTCTAAAGCCGTGGGGTTCCCTCTAACTTCACGTCTACATGCTATCCACATTCACTATCACATAACACAGTTTATTCCCTATATTCACAACTCTTATACAGTTGCGTGAAACTATTTCTTCACCTCGTTTCTCACAATGAGCAAGTTTAGCTTCACGTTATGTTTTCAGGTTTATTGTATCCCTTCATCTTTCGATCTGATTATTGTCTACATAATTATGTTTGGTTACAAAACCCGAAGCTTGTGATCAGACCACTTCTAAATCATCTCTCTTCCATGATGAGCAAATTCAAGGCCTCTATTCTTCCCCTGTAACCAAGCTCTTAATTCTGATCCCGTCTTTGTTGTTCTCCTCTGGACCTTCTCTGGTAGCTCTTGTGCTTCTTTAAGTGCGGTGACCGAAGTTGTGAAGCATATTCTAATTCTGGCCTCGTCTGGAACCCTTAAAGTATGTTCTGAAGTTCGCCCGCAAGTCCTAAACTTTTTGTAACCCAAGTTTGCCAAGTCAGCAAATTAACACTACTGTATTAGTTTGGCGAATGGTTCACCCTTTCGATCACGAAGGGGTCATCCCCAGAGTCACCAACAGCACAAGGGCAGCATCCCTGCAGCAGTGAAGCCCACGGCTAAACTACTTGACTCGAACCACAGGCTCAAAAGATGAGGAAATTAGGAGCAAGACCTTGAAGGCGTAAGGATCTGTACCAATATTGGCACATGAAAAGGAAAGGGGAAGGGAGGGGGTTAAGGAGAAGAAATATACAAGGAACACAAGCAAAAGACCCAATAAACGAAGACCCACCATGGTGAAAAAAAAAAAAAAAAACGATGCTGGGAGACGAGCGAAAACTGTCAACGGCAGAGCCTGCACGAGACCGAGGTCCGCCAATCTCTGATGGCAACCACCACCTGCTCCCTACTGCTGGTTGGGATTCTTACTGGAACCTGACTTGTTCCACTGTCCTCCTGGTGGCCAGGCTTCTTTGATAGTGGCCAAGCTTTGATGTTCCAGTGATGGTTAGCTCTTTCTGACGACGGCAGCCCAGTTCTACCGATGGCCAAAGGTTATGTCTGCTGACGGATACTCTTGTGTCCTAATGATAGTCAAGACTTTTGTCCGACGGCAGCCACTCCGATGTTCCACTGATGGCCAGAACTTTTGTCTGACGGCGGCCACTCTAGTGCTTTAGTGATGGCCAGAACTTGTCTGACAGAGGCCACTCTTGTTCCTTTGATGGCTAAAACAGAACATCTGTCGTGACGGCAGCTTTGTTCTTTTCCTCTGATGGCCTTAAGTCTTTTTGTCTGCTGCTAACCGTGTTCTATTCCTGTGATGGCCAGAAATCTGATGCTAGCTCTCTTGTGCAGAGGATTCGTCTGACAGCAGCGATGAGGATGGATAACCTTTGTTGTTTTGCAGAGTTCATTTGACGCCGGATCACACTCTATTTGGATCCTGTAGCTAGTCTAGCCATCTTTGAACGAGATGTACGACTTGTTCTCGAGTAAAACATAAGTATTACAATGTTTGTAGCACTCGAACATTCTACTTCTACCATTCCACGAAACCTAGCTGTTCTTCAAGAAAATAGTTCCACAGCAACCTCATTGTTCTCGAGGTCTGATTCAGAGCAAACGACAGAAAATGTTTCACATTCTTCGGCAGATGGGAACTCGGTGCTATTCTCCAACCAAGATTACCGTCCTTTTCCTGAATACTGTAATGAACGTCTGGACGGCTGAAAGAGAGTCTGGTAGAGGAGGTGGGGGGTAGTGAGAGGGAAGAGTTTTGGGGCAGTGCTAGGGGTAGGGGAGGAAAGGCGCGAGTGAATTATGAGAGAGGTAACTGGAAACTGGGTAAGGGAAGCGAAAGGAGAACGTAAAAAAATATGAAAGAAGAGGCGAGGAAAGCGGTATGAGATAAGAGTGGGAAGCAGTAAGGAGAGAGAGAGAGAGAGAGAGAGAGAGAGAGAGAGAGAGAGAGAGAGAGAGAGAGAGAGAGAGAGAGAGAGAGAGAGAGAGAAGGAAGGAAGATGTGGGTATGAAGAGGCGCTGCATCAGAACTTCCTTGCACTGCTTAACCACGTCACATCAGTTTCCCTCCCTACGTTACAGAGCGCTACTCCGGCAGATCACGAGAGCAAAATAAATAGCTTAGAAACTGCAGCGTAATCAACTCCCAGGACATGTTCGTACCTCTAACCTGCTTAATATATATATTTCTTCACAAACATCGACTAAACCTTAATAAGGCTCAGGCCATCGTCCTCAAGGATCGCTACGTCTCGTGTTCAAGGGTTTAACCTGGAACATAAACCTGAGCCCAACCTCAGTAGTCTTTCCAGACCTATATCTTCCCTCGTCCTGGCAGCTTTGCCGTCCTTTGTCGAGTGTTTATTCCTGAGGGGCCAAGTATCAAAGGTAACCTCAACGCCATCTTTAATACCTCTATACAGCAACAACAACAACAAAGCCCAGTTTATGAAGCTGTGTACGAATAGCAATGTGGCAGCCGGATAGCCAACAACCTTACCACATTACCCTTACTGCGAGTCCGCAGTGTTCTCATTACAATGTTTATTCCCCCATACTTCATGATAAAAACTTATGGTAAGAATTCTGGCTACAAGGCCATTAGCATACGACAGCCATTAAACCTAAAAAAGTTATATATAAGAACCTTTTAAATTCCTTGTGTTTAGTGTAGGCTTAACAGAACAGACAACGGCTGTTTGAATATATATATTGCAGTCGATAGCCATTCATTTCGGGACGGGTTCATTGCACAACTTAGTGCGACAGGCATGGTAATGGATGTGTGGCTCTGGTGGAGGGAGTGGCAACATAACACTATCCATACACCGTAAAAGTAGAGCAGACAACTGCAGAGGCAGCCCCCCATTGCGGGTGTTACCATTCGTTGGTACACCGACGGGATTTACTTACAGTATCGATAAATCCAGGAGCCAGCCTGGATTACCTAGGGATATTGGATTTAATTTACTCAGCCTTAACAGCTCCGCGCAGCACCGGGAGCCTAGATAACGCTGCCTCAGTTACCTTCATCAGCTGAATGACTTATCAGGCCGCCATATTAGAGCAATGTATTACGCAGCTATGGCAGAGGCCGGCGTGTGTGCGTGTGTACCGTCTCTCGGTGCAAGTACATTCCGTTCGGTGCGGCAGCAGCTGGTGTGGTGTACCGTTCCCCGGTGCTGGGACACCCCGCCCAGTGTTGCAACAGCTGGTGTGGTGTACCGTTCCCCAGCGCTGGGACACCCCGCCCAGTGTTGCAGCAGCTGGTGTGGTGTACCGTTCCCCGGTGCTGGGACACCCCGCCCAGTGTTGCAGCAGCTGGTGTGGTGTACCGTTCCCCGGTGCTGGGACACCCCGCCCAGTGTTGCAGCAGCTGGTGTGGTGTACCGTTCCCCAGTGCTGTTACACCCAGCCCACTTCTGCAGCAGGTGGTGCGGTGTACCGTCTCCCGGTGCTGGTACACCCCGCCCAGTGTTGCAGCTGATGGTGCGGTGTACCGTCTCCCGGTGCTGGTACACCCCGCCCAGTGTTGCAGCTGATGGTGCGGTGTACCGTCTCCCGGTGCTGGTACACCCCGCCCAGTGTTGCAGCAGGTGGTGCGGCGTACCGTCTCCCGGTGCTGGTACACCCTACCCGGTGTTGCAGCAGGTGGTGCGGTGCACCGTCTCCCGGTGCTGGTACACCCCGCCCGCTTCTGCAGCAGGTGGTGCGGCGTACCGTCTCCCGGTGCTGGTACACCCCGCCCGGTGTTGCAGCAGGTGGTGCGGTGTACCGTTCCCCGGTGTTTCTCGCAGAAACTCAACATCTAATAAGAACGCCAAGACAAAGAGGCGGTGGGTGATGGAGGAAGCACTGTGTTGACGAGGGATCCCCGCCTCAATCCCTCAGCCTAGCCTTGGAGTTTGAGCGATTCCCCCGCCTCAATCCCTCAGCTTAGCCTTGGAGTCTGAGCGATTCCCCCGCCTGATACCTCAGCTTAGCCTTGGAGTTTGAGGGACTCCCCTGCCGAATCCATCAGCTTAGCCCTGGAGTTTGAGCGATTCCCCCGCTGAACACCACAGCTTAGCCTTAAGGTTTGAGGTATTTGCCTCCCGAATCCCTCAGCCCAGCTCTGGAGTTTGATAAGGCCAGCAAGCCTTCGTCCTCGAGGGCTGCGGCCCACTAGATAATGATTGAGGCAGAGCTGGAGCCTCTCTCTCTCTCTCTCTCTCTCTCTCTCTCTCTCTCTCTCTCTCTCTCTCTCTCTCTCTCTCTCTCTCTTCATGGCCGGGAGGCGGGTGTGTGGGCGACCTGAGCCAGGAGAAGGAGCAGCAGCAGCAGAAGCAGCAGCCTGACGGGGAGACACTGACCCGTAGCCTACAGCGGCAACAACTTTAGCGGGATGTGGCCAGGGTGGGTAAACCGTGACTTCAAGCTGATGTGCAGCAGGGAACTGTGACTTCAAGCTGACGTGCACCCGGGTACTGTGACTTCAAGCTGACGTGCATCCGAGAACTGCGACTCCCCCCCCCCCCCCAACTTGTAACAGGCGCAGCGACTTTCCTCTGACGTGCATGAAGGAAGTGAAATCACACCTGATGAGCAACAGGAACAGTGATTGCAAGCTCAAGTGCAGAGGAGAACCGACTCCACCTTGATGTGCACGGGAACACTGTGGCTTCCCCCCTCCTCCCCCTGAACGTGCACCGGTGAAATGACGTCACCCTGACGTGCATAAGGGAGTGCGATTTCCACCTGACTGTTGTAAATATGGAATTACTTCACCCTGACGCACAACTCGACCCTACGAAAAAAAAAGAAAAAAAAAATGAATTAAGACTGACGGGCGTGTGTGTACTAAAGTTGCAAGGGTTCCGGCGATTGACTAATAACATCTCGGAGTGATCAACTGGAGAGAGAGAGAGAGAGAGAGAGAGAGAGAGAGAGAGAGAGAGAGAGAGAGAGAGAGAGAGAGAGAGAGACAGAGAGAGAGAGAGACAGAGAGAGAGAGAGAGAGAGAGAGAGAGAGAGAGACAGAGAGAGAGAGAGAGAGAGAGAGAGAGAGAGAGAGAGAGAGAGAGAGAGAGCATGAGAAGCCGCCTCGTCGTGCAACGCACCACATGAAAACAAAAAAAGAGGGGAGGTAAAACTGCACTCCGACCCACATCGAGGGCCTTCCTTACCTCTGTGACACATGGCACGAGATGTCCAATTAAACATTTCCTCAGAGGACGATCACCCGTTCTGGCTACACACCGACCTGACGGCAACGCATGGATATGATCGAGGAGGTCCATTGCAGGCAAGGGCAGTGTAATGGGTTCCCTTAACTGATGCCGCTGGGTTATACAGCAAGAGAACAGTGGCAGCGCACTGGCCCACGCCAAGTCAAGACAAGATGACAAATGTCTATTATCAGTGTTGCTATCATTAACTGGGCTCTCGGCTCTATTCGGCGGATCATTCATAAACATCCTCAACCCATGGTGTGTTGCATCATACACATCCTCAACCCATGGTGTGTTGCATCATACACATCCTCAACCCATGGTGTGTTGCATCATACACATCCTCAACCCATAGTGTGTTACATCATACACATCCTCAACCCATGGTGTGTTGCATCATACACATCCTCAACCCATGGTGTGTTGCATCATACACATCCTCAACCCATGGTGTGTTGCATCATACACATCCTCAACCCATGGTGTGTTACATCATACACATCCTCAACCCATGGTGTGTTGCATCATACACATCCTCAACCCATGGTGTGTTGCATCATACACATCCTCAACCCATGGCCAGTATACACATACGTGGTGCAATGGATGACGAAGCGACTGACAAATTTCAAGGGACTGAGTTTGACTTCCAGAGAGGCCAAATGGCTAGCAACTAACCCAGCTGTTTACCTCCCCCTTAGGGGCTAGTCTATAAATGGATCTCTGGCGTAAAGTGGCATGTGTGTGTGTGTGTGTGTGTGTGTGTGTGTGTGTGTGTAGCTACCCGTTTGTACAGCGAGGGAACTCAGTTCCTCATTCGTGGGGCCCCCATCTCTTGAACTTCCTTAACCATCAAGTAGCATTCTATACGTAAATTCTGTGTCCAGGACAACACAATCTAACAATCCATCTCCCTGGCCGAAGACGAAGCTGACTCTCCCTTTGACCTGACCCGGAGGAGGAGGAGAGAGCAAGTGGGGAGCGTTGGAGGGAAAGTAGGCGGGAAGCGAAGGTAGTCGTGTACTTGCTTACTAGCACACACGACGAAATTAGGAGGGACATGCAGGTGGGAGGGGCAGGTGGAAGATGCGGGTGGGAGGTGCAGGTGGAAGGTGCAGGTGGGAGGCGGCTATGACAGTGGCAGAACCAGGGGTGGTGGGCCCTGTGTGCTCTGCTTTAATGAGTGGTGGATGAACGTGGGAGAGTGAGGCGTGGGTGTGGGAGAGTGACGCATGGGCGTGGGGTAGTGAGGCATGGGCCTGCAAGTGACGCATGGGCGCAGGTGAGCTTGACCTGGGCGTGGATTAATGAAGTGGACCTGAGCGTCGATTAGTGAGGCGTGGGCGTGAGTCAGGGAGGTGTGAGCATGAGTCAGAGATGTGGAAGTGGGAGAGAGTGGCGTGGGCTGGCAAGACGTGGACGTGGGTTCATCTGACGAGGCCATGCCTTAGGAGGGCGCGAGCGTGGGTTGAGACATGGGTGTGGGCGAGAAAAAGCAAGGCTTGGGAGTGAAGCGTGGATGTGGGAAGGAAAGGCAGGGGAGTGAGGCGTGGAAGAACGAGGCGTGGGGGTGGGAGAGTGAGACATGAGGCTGTAAGAGCCAGGAACTGATGCGAGACAACCCTATGGACGTGGAAGAGTAAGATGAAGGCGTGGGGGTGTCATACGGGCGTGGGAGTGACAACTGACCGTGGGAGTGCAAGGTGGGCATGGGAATACCAGATGGGCGTGGGAGACTGTTAAGCGAGCGTGAGAATATCAAGTAAACGTGGGAAAGTGCCAGGTAGGCGTGGGAAAATGCCAAGTGGATGTGTGAAAAAGTGCGTTGAGCGTGGGAAAAAGCCAGGTGGGCGTGGGAAAAAGACTGGTGGGCATGGGAAAATGTCAGGTGGATGAGGGAAAATGCCAGGTGGGTGTGGGAAAATGTCAGATGGATGTGGGGGAAATGCCAGGTGGGCGTGGGAAAAATGGATCTATTCTGAGAGCGGTGGTAAACATGCCTCAGTATCTAAATGAATAAGCACGAACCATCCTGAGGGAGATTTATAAATATACCTTAAGACAGAATATAATATGAACGTAGGAATAAACCTCGCGGGGTGTGTGTGTGTGTGTGTGTGTGTGTGTGTGTGTGTGTGTGTGTGTGTGTGTGTGTGTGTGTGTGTGCGTGCGTGAGCGCGCGCGTAAACTTGCACATATCTCTGTGAAGATGTAACAAAAAAAATGCTATTGCATGAATGACTAACATAGGAAGATATCAATATAAAGATGCATGTTTCAAAAGACGAATTTTTCATTCACTTCACTGTTTCGCTTTTCCGTTTTCCATGCAGAGTAACCTTTCCCCCATTTCCAATATCCCAATTTCTAGTATCACCCAAATCATATCTTCCGTACGCGATTTCCACATCCCGTTTTACTCGTCCAATTTTCCAGATACCAATTTACTACATCAACTTGGCATCATCAAGAATCTGCTAGTCATTTCCTATTTTCAGTTTTCTTAATACATTTCCCGTTAAACATTCTCTTTACCCATTTCCCCTTTTTACCGATTTCTTCAACCAATTTTCCAACGGGCAGCACATTTACTCAAACGATCTATCCCAGTCTCTTTCACAAACATACACTATCCTTTTCCCTATCCCCTCCCCCCCCCTCCCCTCACCAAGGCTCGATTTTCCATCAACCCCCTCATCCCCCAACCCCCATTGCAGCACGCCCACCCTACCATACCCACTGTCACACCTCGGGGCCCTATTCCTCCCCGTCCCTCGACCCCCCATCCCTCAAGAAAACCAATCACTATCAACAAAAGCCAAGGATTATCAATTCCTTCAACTACGACCCCTCAGCACCACGGGAGGACCAGGACCCTTAGTTTCGATGCCTCTGGCAAGGGCCAGGTCAAAGGGCCGTCACCATTATACCCTAGAATCGTACAGTCGTGCTCAAAAAAAAAAAAAAAAGGCGTTGCGCACCGTCATCTTCGATGATTGCACCGTCGTACCGGTGACTCTGACTGAGTACAGGTGGTGGTCATTTTTGCGTCAGCGTAGAAGCCCGTGAGACAGAGACTAAAACTGACGCCCCCACGCTCCGTACTTACAAACAGGGAGTAAATTACTGTTCCCAATATAACTACCTTTCACGGTCAGCTTATACACGTCGCTGGGTACACACACACACACACACACACACACACACACACACACAAACAAACAAACACACACACACTGCAGGAGCGATCATGGCAACGCAAGCAGAAGGTTCTGAGGAGTTTACGCTACCGACCACTCCGTTTTCTGTTATCACTGTCCTGGTAATGGAGGGGCCAGACAAGACGATCGTAAAATCTCTGAAAGGAACCCCTCTCCAGGGTGTGACTTGTGTCCTGGCCTATCCACTCAAGACGGCAGTAGAGAGAGAGAGAGGGAGAGAGAGAGAGAGAGAGAGAGAGAGAGAGAGAGAGAGAGAGAGAGAGAGAGAGAGAGAGAGAGAGAGAGGGGGGGGGGGGGCTGAATAAATCAACTATTCTTATCAAACATTTCATTTATAGTGTGCATTGTCAAAGTCATTAAATGGAAACCCGCTAAAATTTCCAGTAAAAAGACTTATCTATTCAATTAATTTATTTCGTATCTAATGAAGCACTTTTATTAGAGCATACCAGCAAAAATTAAACAAAAGATGTCTCTCACACATGGTTACCGTTACTGACCATGAGTCACAACAGACTCTCATGGGTTCGAATTCTGGGCGCGGCAATCAGCCCACACCCAACCCAGGTGTTCATCTTCCCATCGAGGTTAATCGATATATGGGTTACTGGGCTTACGGTGAGTATATATATATATATATATATATATATATATATATATATATATATATATATATATATATATATATACATATATAAACTTAAGAGTAAAAACAATGTACATATACATGTACTAGGTGAAGTGACAGGACAACATTAGTGTAAAAGTCTTTTACCCGTAAACACAAACAGTAATCACACATACACGTTCAAGGTTTTGACCATTATACCGAAGGGTTGTGCCGTCGTGCTCAAGGGGTGGCGAGAGAGAGAGAGAGAGAGAGAGAGAGAGAGAGAGAGAGAGAGAGAGAGAGAGAGAGAGAGAGAGTAGCAGAGCTTAAATTCAGCCCACACAGAAACCAAGAAAAACTGTGAATGACCCAAGTCTTGCCGTGGCCAACACAAGCCGCAGCCGAGCTGGGGACACACACTTAGGAATAATAGATAAATCTTACGAGATGCGGCTCAAAAATACCTGCCCAATGTGAAACATTAATAAGGCCGTAGACACGCGAGGTACTGGCATGAATGAACGCTCTCTCTCTCTCTCTCTTACGGTGCCTAAACACAAGCTCTCGATCCTCTCTACACACCTGGGCCAGTGAACACTACAGTCTGGTCCACCTACTCCTGGACCGGCGGGACACCAGCCTATGGTCCACCTAACTCTGTAACAACTCACACCAACGTACAGTGGTCGTCAAAGACTTGGATGGTCTTGAAAATGGAAGGTCACGGTGAGCAGGGCACCTCGGGGTTATAAAGCTGAGGTCAAAGAAGTTTTTCCAGGTCACAGGTCATGCTGTAGAGGCTTGGACATACTATACTGGTCATCAGGTCATGTTGTAGACACTGGGGAATGTTGTACAGGATACAATT